>NC_041392.1:306407450-306444666 GCF_002162155.2 Triticum dicoccoides | reverse complement strand
GCGCCGCCCCGAGCCACCGCCTCGACCGCGCCGCCTCGCCGCCGCCGCCTCGACCGCGCCGCCCCCGCCGACACCGCGCTCCGTCGTTGCCGCCCCGCCGCCGGCCAGATCCGGCATACCCACGCCCGGATCCGGCGCCGGCACCCCTCTCCGGCGAGCTCTGGGCCCTCTCCGGCGAGCCGCGCCGCCACCTCGGTTCGCGCGCCAGACGAACCCTAGATCCGGAGGTCGAAAATTCTACTAAGTCCCTGATATTTTCCGTTTCAAGTGCCCATGTTCATCGTGCCGTAACTTTGCATCCGCAGCTCCGTTTTTGGCATATAGCATATCAAAATGTTCATCTCAGAGTGTACATCATTTCATTCCATTGCATCATTTTCATTTGAGTTCATCTTGATGCCCGAAATGCTGTTAGAAGAGGGCTACTTGAGATTATTGTCAGATCTGCTACTCCATTTAGGTTTTTGTCATTTTTGCCATGATTAATGTGTGCATGATATGCCCATGAGCTCTACATATGTTTTGTTAAGGTTTTTGTCATCTTTCTAGAGGTGCGGCCCATGTATTTTTTTGATGTGTGTGGTTACTAGCACAAGCTTGCAAAGTGGTGCACTTGGTAATTCTGTTTTCAAGGACTTAGCAATTCCACTAAGTCCTTGAGCTGTTTATTTCATATTTCCATATGTTTATGTTGTTTCCTAGTGATCCATGCCTCTTTTGAGGATGATCAGTAAGGATGTTTTGTTAATCTTGTAGTGCTCTATCCATCCATGTCTTTGTTTGCAATTATGGAGCACCCTAGCTTGAGTCAATCGAGCTATACTTTTGCTACTTTGTGAATCTGGGCAGATTGTCAACTTGTTTGCAATTTTGCCGATGATGTTGTGGTTGATCCGTGCATGCTATGCTATTGTTCTTGCCATGTCTAGCTTGCATTTTGTGTATTGTTGATGGATGTATGCTTAGCTTATCATGACTTGCTCCGTATTGAGTGCATCGAGCTCGTAAACATGCCTACTTGATATCTGTTTTCAGCATGCTCCAGTTTTCACTAAGTCTGTGATCTGATTATGTTTTTGCTATGTTCACATGCTTGCAATTTTATTTTCTGATCCCTTTTGGCTCAAGGTCACTAAGGGAATTTTGTTAATCTCTTTTAGTAGCTCCATTCCATGCTTTACTTTGCCATGTTCAGTTCCTGTAGCATGTAGTTTTGCTGCTCCGAAGAGCGCTAACTGATCTGAAATTCCAGACAAGTGTTAATTTCACTAAGTCTGAGATCTGTTTGCCATATGCATTTTTGCCATGCTTGTTTGAACCTGTTAATGGATGAATTGGCCGTAGCTTAGTGCTAGACTTTTGTCAAGCATCTTGAATGCATCCCTGCCATGTATTTTGTTGCCATGTTTGGGTGCTGTAGCATGTTCATCTCATTGCATTTAGATGGCTACTTGTTGTAAACCGCAGACCGGTGTCCTATTTGAATCGCTTGCCATTTCCAAACCATAACTCTGATTCCGGCGTTCTTTATATCGTTTTCAAGCGATTTCATCTCATCTTTCCAGTGGCACACTTGGATTTCCAAGTTGAGGCCAGGTTCTTGCATTTCCTGTCACATCTTGCGTATGCATCCCGCATCACATCCCGCATAGCATATCATCTTTGCATCATTTTGTTTGTTCCTTGCACGTGGTTGATTGTGTCCTTGTTGCTTGTTTGTCTTGTTTGCGTAGAGCCGAGAGACGAGTTCGCTAACGAGGAGCCCGTTGAGTTTTCTTTCGAGGATCCAGCCAACTCTGACAACTGTGCAGGCAAGATGATTATACCCTCGAAATCACTACTATTTTTGCTATGCCAGTTTGCTCGCTCTTTTGCTATGCCAATGCTATGATGCCTACCACTTGCTTTCAAGCCTCCCAAATTGCCATGTCAAACCTCTAACCCACCATGTCCTAGCAAACCGTTGATTGGCTATGTTAACGCTTTGCTCAGCCCATCTTATAGCGTTGCTAGTTGCAGGTGAAGATTGAAGGCCGTTCCTTGTTGGAACATTTATTTACTTGTTGGGATATCATTATATTGCCATGTTATCTTAATGCATCTATATACTTGGTAAACAGTGGAAGGCTCGGCCTCTCGCCTAGTGTTTTGTTCCACTCTAGCCGCCCTAGTTTCCGTCATATCGGTGTTATGTTCCCGGATTTTGCGTTCCTTACGCGGTTGGGTTATAATGGGAACCCCTTGATAGTTCGCCTTGATTAAAACTTTTCCAGCAATGCCCAACCTTGGTTTTACCATTTGCCACCTAGCCTATTTTTCCCTTGGGTTTCTGGAGCCCGAGGGTCATCTTATTTTAAACCCCCCCCGGGCCAGTGCTCCTCTGAGTGTTGGTCCAAACTAGAGTCCTGTGCAGCGCCCCCACGGGGAAACTTGAGGTTTGGTTTTAGTTGTATGGAGCGATCATCTGAGTGTGCCCTGAGAACGAGATATGTGCAGCTCATATCGACATTTGTCAGCACATTCGGGCGGTGTTGCTGGTCTTGTTTTAACCTGTCGAAGTGTCTTGAAGAACCGAGATACCAAGTCTGATCAGAACTTCTTGGGAGGAGGTCTATTCCTTCGTTGACCACGAGAGCTTGTCATGGGCTAAGTTGGGACTCCCCTGCGGGGATTTGAACTTTCGAAAGCCGTGCCCGCGGTTATGGGCAGATGGAAATTTGTTAATGTACGGTTGTAGATAACTTGAACCTTAACTTAATTAAAATGAATCAACTAAGTGTGTTACCGTGATGGCCTCTTCTCGGCGGAGTCCGGGAAGTGGACACGGTGTTGGAGTAATGTTTGCGTAGGTTGTTCTCTAGTTTCTCGCTCGCGCTTTGCCTCCTCTTCTCGCTCTCTTTTGCGAACAGGATAGCCACCATACTTTTCTAGTCACTTGCTGCAGCTCCACATATTTTACCTTGCCTTACCTATAAGCTTAAATAGTCTTGATCGCGAGGGTGCGAGATTGCTGAGTCCCTGTGGCTCGCAGATTACTATTACACCAGATGCAGGGCCCGATGATTCCGCTCCAGGTGACGCATTTGAGCTGAAGTGGGAGTTCGACAAAGACTCTCAACGTTACTATGTTTCCTTTCCTGATGATCAGTAGTGGTGCCCAGTTGGGGGTGATCGGGACCGTGTCGCTTGTTGGGTTATCTTTTATTTTGGCGCCATAGTCGGGCCATGAGTGTTTGGATGATGTAATGTTATTTATGTACTTGATTGACGTGGCGAGTGTAAGCCAACTATGTTATCTCCCCTTTATTATTCATATTACATGGGATGTTGTGAAGATTGCCTAACTTGCGACATATGCCTTCAATGCGATTATGCCTCTAAGTCGTGCCTCGACACGTGGGAGATATAGTCGCATCGAGGGTGTTATAGCTCCATAGTCTTCACAACATGTCTTCTCTTGTCATAGTCTTCAATGTGAATACCTTCACATACCACCTTTGTCTTCAATGTCTTCATACATTTTTAGGGGGTCATCTCCGGTAGGTAAACCAAATCAATGAGGGACTTCTTCCTGTGTTATCCTGCAATTCTCACAAACACATTAGTCCCTCAACTAGGTTTGTCGTCAATACTCCAAAACCAACTAGGGGTGGCACTAGATGCACTTACACCCCACTAGGGGTGCAGAAGAACTTGGTGCAGTGTCGACACGCGCTGAAGTTGGTGGAGGGGAAGTGGCATCATCTTGGTCATCGATGACTCTGGCATTCATCGTCGCAGATGAGGATGAATAGTCAGAGTCTTCAAGTGAGGGAGTCCGATGCAAGTGAGCATTCCTTGGAGGAGTTGAGTCAAACTTGAATCTTTCTGTGAAGCCATCATCTTGCAGATCAGCTTCAACACTAAGCAATGTCAAACTCTTCCAAGACCTCCGACAGGTTTCATGTGTAACAAAGGCATTCTTGGTGGAAAGATTGTGCATGTGATGATGTCCACCAAGAGGCTTTGCATCTGACGCTTAAGCCAGTTATGATGCTTATCTTGTTTCTGATGTAGCGCGACGAGAAGCTCTCGGTCATTGAGAACATGAGATCTCTTCTGAGGCCTTTGGGCAATGGTGCTTCCAGTGGCGTCAGTTTGAGCGCAAGGGGCACGTGTGTTACCAGCCAAAGGATAGACACGAGAGACTGCTTGAACTCCTTCAATGGGCTGGGTGAAGCTTTGACGATCAACATTGTGAATATAAATCAGATCCTTAGCAGGCTCTTGGTAAATAGCTTCAACAAACAGATCAACCTCTGGCAAGAATACAAGATGATTGCGCGCAGACGGCTGATAGTTGAAGGCAGAGTGCAGCTTGATAAGACGCATTACCCATGGAGCATAGAACTTTAAACCAAAAATGTCGGAGCCAGATGCAGCCAATTTCCTGATGAAGAAGTCTTGAGCATTGAAGCTGATGCCATTGAAGATATAGAAAACCAAAGTCTTCATTGCTCCTTCAAGCTTCACTACAGATGAATGTCCTTTGACAGGCCATAGAGTTTTTCTGATGATATGGTAAATGGTGTGAGGCAGATACTCTAGGTCTTAAACAAAGAATTCAGATGGGTAGTCAGCGTCGTGAGGCAAAGGCTTCACATTCTCAGCATTTGGCTCATGTTGGGTTCTGGCTTTTGAAAAATGCTCTCCAAAGCATTCTGGTGTTGTTGACAACCTGGTTCATAGTATTCACCAGGAGTGGGCAGGGCTGTGAGCTCAATGATATCAAGAGCTTTGGCTTCATGATGGACATTGCCTATCATCCACTCAAGGACCCAAGTCTTTGGATCCCTATTGTATCCTAGAATGTGAAGAGTTTCATAAAACTGTAATAGAAGCTCTTCATTCCAGTGTTCCTTGTATGTGACAAATTGCAGGAGTCCAGCATCTCTGAAGCAATCCAACGCTTCGTCGAGACAGGGCAGGCCAGTTATAGCTTCAGTGTCGAGACGCATATGTGGAAATATGCGCCCTTGATTGTATAAGACGCAGGAATAGTAGCTGCGCTGCTGATAGCTCCAGAATCGATCCGATGAAATGCGAGGTTTGGAGTAAGGGTTCTTGGCGCTGTTGAAGAAGGTGTTATGTGCCACGAAGCCATTCACATTGAAGACCCTAGGTGAGGTTGCAGTGCCTGGGAATCTTGGAAGTCTTGGCTTGGGCTTTTGGACTTGAGGCCTGTGCTCGACATGATAGTCAAATTGTGGACCCGCAGCAGATGGAGGAACCAGAATGGGCCATCGGACCATAACAGGCTGACCATGATCAGATGCTAGCTCAACAATATGAGGTCTTGGAGGGGGTACAGGAGCATTGGCATTTTCATTGACATGGGCTGCGAGTGGCACAATAGCTTCAGGAGGAATGATTACGTCTGGTGCTGCATTGGCTTCAGGGGCCACATTGGCTTCAGGTGCATTCACTTCTGGCACCACATTGGCTTCAGGCGCCACATTAGCTTCAGCCATGACAACGTCATTGGCTTCAGTTTTGATGTTGGTGGCCGCCTCAGTATTGGTAACCTCCACTTCAGGACCTAGAGGGTCGGACACGTTCTCCTCGAGAACAGCTTCAGGAATGGTTGGTGGTGTAGCAACTCTTTCTTCATCACGTGGTGCTTCTTCTTCATTGGCTGATGTAGCTGGAATATCTTCAGCCGTTTTAGCTTCAGACTCAGAGGCGTTCACAGTTGGTGTGGCTTCTAGAAACACTTGACGTGCAACAGATTGGTGGGGCACTTCTCCTTCTGGAACGCTCGGAAGAGTGACTTGGGGCCTTGGTCCTTTGCGAAGCCTGCGTAACGCTAGCGATGCCTGTGGAGATGGTGTTGGCTGGGCCGCAAAGTCATTGTCATCTTGCACTGGTGAGGTGACTTGTGGTTGGGGAGAACTTGGGGTGTCTTGTTGTTGTGGGTGATCAGCCCACAATGCATCCTGAGCAGTTGGCGTCAGAGGGCGACCAATGCTGATGGGCTCGCTATGCATGAGCACATGCAATGATACCAAAATGTGCTCGATCTGAGGAAGGACTTCATCATCTTCAACATTGTCGTGAGGACCAATGTCTTCAGCTGTGGTGGGGTCAACAACTGGATTGTCTTCAGCTTTAGGAGCCTCTGTGGAAGCAGGCTCATGAACTATCATCTGGCGTGTTGGGGAACGTAGCAGAATTTTAAAAAAATTCTACGCATCGCCAACATCAATCTATGGAGTCATCTAGCAATGAGGGAGAGAGGAGTACATCTACATACCCTTGTAGATCGCGGGCGGAAGCGTTCAAGAGAACGAGGTTGATGGAGTCGTACTCGACGTGATCCAAATCACCGATGACCTAGTGCCGAACGGACGGCACCTCCGCGTTCAACACATGTACGGTTGGGAAGACGTCTCCTACTTATTGATCCAGTAAGGGGGGAGGAGAGGTTGATGAAGATCCAGCAGCACGACGGCGTGGTGGTGGAAGCAACGGTGATCTCGGCAGGGCTTCGCCAAGCGCACGGAGACGGAGGAGTGTCACGGGAGGGAGAGGGAGAGGCCAGGGGCTTGGGTGCGGCAGCCCTCCCTCCCCCCACTATATATAGGGTGCCTAGGGGGGGCGCCGTCCCTAGGAGATCCAATCTCCTAGGGGGGCGGCGGCCAAGGGGTGCCTTGCCCCCCAAGGCAAGGGTGGCGCCCCCCACCCCTAGGGTTTCCAACCCTAGGCGCAGGGGGAGGCCCAAGGGGGCGCACTAGCCCACTAGGGGCTGGTTCCCCTCCCACTTCAGCCCATGGGGCCCTCCGGGATAGGTGGCCCCACCCGGTGGACCCCCGGGACCCTTCTGGTGATCCCGATACAATACCGATTACCCCTGAAACTTTCCCGATGGCCGAAACTTGACTTCCTATATATAAATATTCACCTCCGGACCATTCCGGAACTCCTCGCGACGTCCGAGATCTCATCCGGGACTCCGAACAACTTTCGGGTTACCGTATGCTAATATCTCTACAACCCTAGCGTCACCGAACCTTAAGTGTGGTGACCCTACGGGTTCGGGAGACATGCAGACATGACAGAGACGCCTCTCCGGTCAATAACTAATAGCGGGATCTGGATACCCATGTTGGCTCCCACATGCTCCACGATGATCTCATCGGATGAACCACGATGTCGAGGATTCAATCAATCCGTATACAATTCCCTTTGTCAATCGGTACGTTACTTGCCCGAGACTCGATCGTCGGTATCCCAATACCTAGTTCAATCTCGTTACCGGCAAGTCACTTTACTTGTACCGTAATGCATGATCCCGTGATCAACCACTTGATCACATTGAGCTCATTATGATGATGCATTACTGAGTGGGCCCAGAGATACCTCTCCGCCATGCGGAGTGACAAATCCCAGTCTCGATTCGTGCCAACCCAACAGACACTTTCGAAGATACTTGTAGTGTACCTTTATAGTCACCCAGTTACGTTGTGACGTTTGGCACACCCAAAGAACTCCTACGGTATCTGGGAGTTGCACAATCTCATGGTCTAAGGAATGATACTTGACATTCGGAAAAGCTACAGCAAACGAACTACACGATCTTTGAGCTATGCTTAGGATTGGGTCTTGTCCATCACATCATTCTCCTAATGATGTGATCCCGTTATCAATGACATCCAATGTCCATAGTCAGGAAACCATGACTATCTTTTGATCAACGAGCTAGTCAACTAGAGGCTCACTTGGGACGTGTTGTGGTCTATGTATTCACACATGTATTACGATTTCTGGATAACACAATTATAGCATGAACAATAGACAATTATCATGAACAAAGAAACATAATAATAACCATTTTATTATTGCCTCTAGGGCATATTTCCAACAGTCTCCCACTTGCACTAGAGTCAATATTCTAGTTACATTGTGATGAATCGAACACCCATGCAGTTCTGGTGCTGATCATGTTTTTCTCTAGGGAGAGGTTTAGTCACCGGATCTGCCCCATTCAGGTCCGTATGTACTTTACAAATCTCTATGTCTCCACTTTGAACACTTTCACGAATGGAGTTGAAGCGACGCTTGATATGCCTGGTCATCCTGTGAAACCTAGGCTCCTTGGCAAGGGCAATAGCTCCAGTGTTGTCACAGAAGAGAGTCATCGGGCCCGACGCATTGGGTATGACTCCTTGGTCGGTAATGAACTCCTTCACCCAGACTGCTTCTTGTGCTGCCGCCGAGGCCGCCATGTACTCCGCTTCACATGTAGATCCCGCCACAACGCTTTGCTTGCAACTGCACCAGCTTACTGCCCCACCATTCAAAATATACACGTATCCGGTTTGTGACTTAGAGTCATCCAGATCTGTGTCGAAGCTAGCATCGACGTAACCCTTTACGACGAGCTCTTCGTCACCTCCATAAACGAGAAACATATCCTTAGTCCTTTTCAGGTACTTCAGGATATTCTTGACCGCTGTCCAGTGTTCCATGCCGGGATTACTTTGGTACCTTCCTACCAAACTTACGGCAAGGTTTACATCAGGTCTGGTACACAGCATAGCATACATGATAGACCCTATGGCCGAGGCATAGGGGACGACACTCATCTTTTCTCTATCTTCTGCCGTGGTCGGGCATTGAGCCGTGCTCAATCTCGTACCGTGCAATACAGGCAAGAACCCCTTCTTTGACTGATCCATTTTGAACTTCTTCAATATCTTGTCAAGGTATGTACTCTGTGAAAGACCAATGAGGTGTCTTGATCTATCTCTATAGATCTTGATGCCTAATATATAAGCAGCTACTCCATGGTCCTTCATTGAAAAACACTTGTTCAAGTAGGCCTTTATGCTTTCCAAGAATTCTATATCATTTCCCGTCAACAGTATGTCATCCACATACAATATGAGAAATGCTACAGAGCTCCCACTCACTTTCTTGTAAATGCAGGCTTCTCCATAAGTCTGCATAAACCCAAACGCTTTGATCATCTCATCAAAACGAATGTTCCAACTCCGAGATGCTTGCACCAGCCCATAAATCGAGCATTGGAGCTTGCACACCTTGTCAGCATTCTTAGGATCGACAAAACCTTCTGGCTGCATCATATACAATTCTTCCTTAAGGAAACCATTAAGGAATGTTGTTTTGACGTCCATTTGCCATATCTCATAATCATAGAATGCGGCAATTGCTAACATGATTCGGACGGACTTCAGCTTCGCTATGGGTGAGAAAGTCTCATCGTAGTCAACCCCTTGAACTTGTCGATAACCCTTAGCGACAAGCCGAGCTTTATAGATGGTCACATTACCATCCGCGTCTGTCTTCTTCTTAAAGATCCATTTATTTTCTATGACTCGCCGTTCAACGGGCAAGTCAGTCAAAGTCCATACTTCCTTTTCATACATGGATCCTATCTCGGATTTCATGGCTTCCAGCCATTTGTCGGAATCCGGGCCCGCCATCGCTTCTTCTTAGTTCGAAGGTTCACCGTTGTCTAACAACATGATTTCCAAGACAGGGTTGCCGTACCACTCTGGTGCGGAACGTGTCCTCGTGGACCTACAAAGTTCAGTAGCAACTTGATCTGAAGTTTCATGATCATCATCATCAACTTCCTCTCTAGTCGGTGCTAGCACCTCAGGAACATTTTCTTGAGCTGTGTCACTTACCGGTTCAAGAGGTAATACTTCATCAAGTTCTACTTTCCTCCCACTTATTTCTTTCGAGAAAAACTCTTTTTCTAGAAAGGACCCATTCTTGGCAACAAAGATCTTGCCTTTGGATCTGAGGTAGAAGGTATACCCAATAGTTTCTTTAGGGTATCCTATGAAGACGCATTTTTCCGATTTGGGTTCGAGCTTTTCAGGTTGAAGTTTCTTGACATAAGCATCGCATCCCCAAACTTTTAGAAACGACGGCATAGGTTTCTTCCCAAACCATAATTCATACGGTGTCGTCTCAACGGATTTCGAGGGAGCCCTATTTAAAGTGAATGCGGCAGTCTCTAAAGCATAGCCCCAAAATGACAGCGGTAAATCGGTAAGAGACATCATAGATCGCACCATATCCAATAGAGTGCGATTACGACGTTCGGACACACCATTACGCTGAGGTGTTCCAGGAGGCGTGAGTTGTGAAACTATTCCACATTTTCTTAAGTGTGTGCCAAATTCGTGACTCAAGTATTCTCCCCCACGATCTGATTGCAAGAACTTGATTTTCTTGTCATGTTGATTCTCAACCTCACTCTGAAATTCCTTGAACTTTTCAAAGGTCTCAGACTTGTGTTTCATTAAGTAGACATACCCATATCTACTCAAGTCATCAATGAGGGTGAGAACATAACGATAGCCACCACGAGCCTCAACACTCATTGGACCGCACACATCAGTATGTATAATTTCCAACAAGTTGGTTGCTCGCTCCATCGTTCCTGAGAACGAAGTCTTGGTCATTTTACCCATGAGGCATGGTTCGCACGTGTCAAATGATTCTTAATCAAGAGACTCCAAAAGTCCATCTGCATGGAGCTTCTTCATGCGTTTGACACCTATGTGACCAAGGCGGCAGTGCCACAAGTATGTGGGACTATCATTATCAACCTTACATCTTTTGGTATTCACACTATGAATATGTGTAACATTATGCTCGAGATTCATTAAGAATAAACCATTCACCATCGGAGCATGACCATAAAACATATCTCTCATATAAATAGAACAACCATTATTCTCGGATTTAAATGAGTAGCCATCTCGAATTAAACGAGATCTTGATACAATGTTCATGCTCAAAGCTGGCACTAAATAACAATTATTGAGGTTTAAAACTAATCCCATAGGTAAATGTAGAGGTAGCGTGCCGACGGCAACCACATCGACCTTGGAACAATTCCCGACGCGCATCGTCACCTCGTCCTTTGCCAGTCTCCGTTTATTCCGCAGCTCCTGCTTTGAGTTACAAATGTGAGCAACCGCACCGGTATCAAATACCCAGGAGCTACTACGAGTACTGGTAAGGTACACATCAATTACATGTATATCACATATACCTTTAGTGTTGCCGGCCTTCTTGTCCGCTAAGTATTTGGGGCAGTTCCGCTTCCCTTGCAATAAAAACACTCAGTCTCGGGCTTGGGTCCATTCTTTGGCTTCTTCCCAACAGCTTGCTTACCGGGCGCGGCAACTCCCTAGCCGTCCTTCTTGAAGTTCTTTTTACCCTTGCCTTTCTTGAACTTAGTGTTTTTATTCACCATCAACACTTGATGTTCCTTTTTGATTTCCACCTCCGCTGATTTCAGCATTGAATATACCTCAGGAATGGTCTTTTCCATCCCCTGCATATTGAAGTTCATCACAAAGCTCTTATAGCTCGGTGGAAGCGACTGAAGGATTCTGTCAATGACCGCATCATCCAGGAGATTAACTCCCAGCTGAGTCAAGAGGTTATGCAACCCAGACATTTTGAGTATGTGCTCATTGACAGAAATATTTTCCTCCATCTTACAGCTGAAGAACTTGTCGGAGACTTCATATCTCTCGACCCGAGCATGAGCTTGAAAAACTATTTTCAGCTCTTCGAACATCTCATATGCTCCGTGTCTCTCAAAACGCTTTTGGAGCCCCGATTCTAAGCTGTAAAGCATGCCGCACTGAACGAGGGAGTAATCATCAGCACATGACTGCCAAGCGTTCATAACGTCTTGGTTCTCTGGGACAGGTGTGTCACCTAGCGGTGCTTCTAGGACATAATCTTTCTTGGCAGCTATGAGGATGATCCTCAGGTTCCGGACCCAGTCCGTATAGTTGCTGCCATCGTCTTTCAGCTTGGTTTTCTCTAGGAACGCATTGAAGTTGAGGACAACATGGGCCATTTGATCTACAAGACATATTGTAAAGATTTTAGACTAAGTTCATGATAATTAAGTTCATCTAATCAAATTATTCAATGAACTCCCACTCAGATAGACATCCCTCCAGTCATCTAAGTGAAACATGATCCGAGTTAACTAGGTCATGTCCGATCATCACGTGAGATGGACTAGCCAACATCGGTGAACATCTTCATGTTGATCGTATCTTCTATATGACTCATGCTCGACCTTTCAGTATTCCGTGTTCCGAGGCCATGTCTGTACATGCTAGGCTCGTCAAGTCAACCTAAGTGTATTGCGTGTGTAAATCTGGCTTACACCCGTTGTATTCGAACGTTAGAATCTATCACACCCGATCATCACGTGGTGCTTCGAAACAACGAACCTTCACAACGGTGCACAGTTAGGGGGGGGCAATTTCTTGAAATTATTACGAGGGATCATCTTATTTAAGCTACCGTCGTTCTAAGCAAATAAGATGTAAAACATGATAAACATCACATGCAATCAAATAGTGACATGATATGGCCAATATCATTTGGTCCTTTTGATCTCCATCTTCGGGGCTCCATGATCATCGTTGTCACCGGCATGACACCATGATCTCCATCATCATGATCTCCATCATCGTGTCTTCTTGAAGTTGTCCCGTCATCTATTACTTCTACTACTATGGATAACGCTTTAGCAATAAAGTAAAGTAATTACATGACGTTTATGTTATACTCATCGACATGCAAGTCGTGATTCCTATTACAAGAACATGATCATCTCATACATCACATATATCATTCATCACATCCTTTTGGCCATATCACATCACACGGCACATGCTGCAAAAACAAGTTAGACATCCTCTAATTGTTGTTGCAAGTTTTTACGTGGCTGCTATAGGTTTCTAGCAAGAATGTTTCTCACCTACGCCAAAACCACAACGTGAATTTCCAATTTCTATTTACCCTTCATAAGGACCCTGTTCATCGAATCCGGTCCGAATAAAGTGGGACAGACAGACACCTGCCAGCCACCTTATGCAACTAGTGCATGTCAGTCGGTGGAACCAGTCTCACGTAAGCGTACGTGTAAGGTCGGTCCGGGCCGCTTCATCCCACGATGCCGCCGAATCAAGATAAGACTAGTAACGGCAAGCAAATTGACAATATCGACGCCCACAACTACTTTGTGTTCTACTCGTGCATAGTAACTACGCATAGACCTAGCTCGTGATACCACTGTTGGGGAACGTAGTAGAATTTTAAAAAAATTCTACGCATCACCAAGATCAATCTATGGAGTCATCTAGCAATGAGGGAGAGAGGAGTGCATCTACATACCCTTGTAGATCACGCACGGAAGCGTTCAAGAGAACGGGGTTGATGGAGTCGTACTCGACGTGATCCAAATCACCGATGAACTAGTGCCGAACGGACGGCACCTCCGCGTTCAACGCACGTATGGTTGGGAAGACGTCTCCTCCTTCTTGATCCAGCAAGGGGGGAGGAGAGGTTGATGAAGATCCAGCAGCACGACGGCGTGGTGGTGGAAGCAACGGTGATCTCGGCAGGGCTTCGCCAAGCGCAGGGAGACGGAGGAATGTCACGGGAGGGAGAGGGAGAGGCCAGGGGCTTGGGTGCGGCAGCCCTCCCTCCCCCCACTATATATAGGGTGCCTAGGGGGGGCGCCGGCCCTAGGAGATCCAATCTCCTAGGGGGGCAGCGGCCAAGGGGTGCCTTGCCCCCCAAGGCAAGGGTGCCCCCCCACCCCTAGGGTTTCCAATCCTAGGCGCAGGGGGAGCCCAAGGGGGGAGCACCAGCCCACTAGGGGCTGGTTCCCCTCCCACTTCAGCCCATGGGGCCCTCCGGGATAGGTGGCCCCACCCGGTGGACCCCCAGGACCCTTCCGGTGGTCCCGGTACAATACCGATTACCCTCGAAACTTTCCCGATGGCCGAAACTTGACTTCCTATATATAAATCTTCACCTCCGAACCATTCCGGAACTCCTCGTTACGTCCGGGATCTCATTCGGGACTCCGAACAACTTTCGGGTTACCGTATGCTAATATCTCTACAACCCTAGCGTCACCGAACCTTAAGTGTGTAGACCCTACGGGTTCGGGAGACATGCAGACATGACCGAGACGCCTCTCCGGTCAATAACTAACAGCGGGATCTAGATACCCATGTTGGCTCCCACATGCTCCACGATGATCTCATCGGATGAACCACGATGTCGAGGATTCAATCAATCCGTATACAATTCCCTTTGTCAATCGGTACGTTACTTGCCCGAGACTCGATCGTCGGTATCCCAATACCTAGTTCAATCTCATTACCGGCAGGTCACTTTACTCGTACCGTAATGCATGATCCCGTGATCAACCACTTGATCACATTGGGCTCATTATGATGATGCATTACCAAGTGGGCCCAGAGATACCTCTCCGTCATGCGGAGTGACAAATCCCAGTCTCGATTTGTGCCAACCCAACAGACACTTTCGGAGATACCTGTAGTGTACCTTTATAGTCAACCAGTTACGTTGTGATGTTTGGCACACCCAAAGAACTCCTACGGTATCTGGGAGTTGCACATTCTCATGGTCTAAGGAATGATACTTGACATTCGGAAAAGCTACAGCAAACGAACTACACGATCTTTGAGCTATGCTTAGGATTGGGTCTTGTCCATCACATCATTCTCCTAACGATGTGATCCTATTATCAATGACATCCAATGTCCATAGTCAGGAAACCATGACTATCTTTTGATCAACGAGCTAGTCAACTAGAGGCTCACTAGGGACGTGTTGTGGTCTATGTATTCACACATGTATTACGATTTTCGGATAACACAATTATAGCATGAACAATAGACAATTATCATGAACAAAGAAATATAATAATAACCATTTTATTATTGCCTCTAGGGCATATTTCCAACATGGCGCTCTCGATGTTCAGACGCAGGACGAGCAACAGAAATTGGCTCGACAAGAAGGGGCTCTGTGGGAGCAGCCCGGTCTCTCTTCTTTGTTTTCCTTTTCTTGGTTGGGGGAGCATCATCAGTGGTGGCCTTGGTCTTGCACTTTCTGGCTTCGACTTCAGCTGCTCTGGTTTTCTTGAATTCTGAAGCCACTGTGGGTACCTTAGGCTTCGAGCCTGTCATACTGGCTGGGAAGACAATGTGAGGTTCTTCCTGCCTTGATGCTTCTGGTTCTGCCATAGCTGGCTTCTTCTTCTTCTTGGCAGCCATTTGGGGGTCGATACCTGTTCGCCCCAAGGCCTTGCTCTTTTCAGCTTCATTGTAGCCTTGAACACATTTGGCAGCAAGATTCTTCATGCGCTCACGAGAACCTTTTGCTTTTTCTCGTTTCTTGTGGAAAGCCTCCTTGAGCTCATGCATCATGACCTTGAAGTTTTGTATGTCTTCAACATTGAGCTTGGCCATGTGTTTCTTGAATTGAGCCTTTTCATAATCGATCTTATGCTTTAGCTCAACAATTTTCTGAGCTAGAGCCAGCTCAGGAGCAATGGCTCCATGGAAGGCGACACTGAGGCCAATGGGAAGCTGAAGATCATCAAAGCTGACATCTGGGTTGTCAAACCACTCATCAATAAACTTGTTCAAGATTTCCACATCAAAGAGAGGAAGATCATTGAAGATTTCCGCCTCTTGCTTGATCTTGATCAACTGCTCAAGAGCGTCATCGCCAAGATCGTTGTCGCTGGACAGATCAATGGCGTCATTCTCGTTTCTCAAAACAGCAGCAGGGGTCAGTGCTTGACCAGTGGGTTGCATGGGCTTTTTCGACTTGGCAGACTTGGAGATGCGTGAGAGATCTTCAGACTGCACACTGGCTTCAGGAGGTGAAGTGGCCAGAGGCTTCGCCCATGAGACCTTTGGTGCAGATGAGTGCTTTGAAGCCTTTGGCACTGAAGAGGGCTTTGAAGCCTTGGGTTTCATTTGCTTCACAGGCTTCGGTGGTGCAGGCGCTTCGTCAGAATCAGCGTCGTCTGCAGGTTGATCCACGTCTGCCCCTTGAACCATTATGTGAGTGATGAGACCTTCTAAGTTGTAGAAGGGCCCAACAAGATTGGGTTCAGCTTCTCGTGTGCCGTCGGCATGTGGTGCAGAGGGGCCTGGGTTGAAGTCTAATCCCAAAGACTTCTTGTTTTCCTTGGCCGAGTTCTTTGCAAACTGATAGTTGCGCTTCAAGAGGTTATCTTCTCGTCACCATAATAGAGAGGATGGGTCGGCATTAGCAGGCTGAGGTCCACGAATCATGCAGGTGTAGAAGCCTTGAGCAATAGCTTCGGACTTAGACTTGGGCTGAAGACATTTGTATATTATATCTCCCCAGGGGCCCTTGATGGCACTCTTCTCAGCATATTCGTCGGTGATGAATCTGTACTTGAACCATTCCTCTGCCCTATGTCTTCGAATCCATTGGATTCGGTTCTTGCATTCTCCATAGGTCTCTTTTGGATCTGACTTGTATAGCTCATAGAGATCCGGTGGCAGGTCCTTATCAGTGTTTCCACGGTGCTGTCTGCCGCCCTTCCTGACTGATTTTTCAGTTGCCATGAAGTTTAGACTGAAAGGCTTCAACACTGTCAAAGTCTTCCGTCTACTGGTCAGACAAGAACTGGCTTCAAGAGAATTTATATGATGTTGTAAGAACTCTGCAAATGAATGCAGACTATGAGAACCAAGGGATTCTCCCACGGACATGTACCTGTGACAGCATTAAAGGTGCGAGGGAAGGGGAAGAGGTCATATGCATTCTCAGAAGATTTTGAAGATAAATCAGTTTAGAAGACATTGACCTCATAGTGCGAAGACATTCACTCATATGTAGAGAGTTGGTTCCAGATTTGTACGAATCCACGAATAAGTAAAAGTGAGGAATCTAACTACTTTGTGAAGCATAAGTGAACATACTAGGCATGCTATGAAATGCAGAATGAGATAGATCCAATCTTGTGGGAACAAAAACCACTTGTGGTTGAAAAGGATGAATCTATCGGATCAAAAAGACTGTAAAAATAGGTTTTATTTACCACACGAGGAACTGCTAGACGGAGTGGGAGAGGAGGCCGAGCAGTTCGATCTGCCGTGCCCTAACTTGGCGACAGAGGACATCTACGGCGATGGCGGAGAAGACGATGTCCGCGGCCAGCATGAGGACGGCGTCGGTGAGGTCGCGGCAGCTAAGCGCTTCGTCGCCGATGTCGTTGAGGGCTAGCGGTGGCGCTAGGATTTGTGCGGGAGTTGAATAAGAGATAATGACTGGGGTGAGGCGTGTATTTATAGAGACAGGGACGGCACAGCGTTATTACGCAGGTGCCCCCGGTGGTTCACATCTGAAGGACACGTGGCGATCATGCAACACATTGGAGGTTGTTCCCCGTTCCCACACACGCCTGGATTGTCGGGGGTTCGTTCCCACTTCTCAGGGTTTCAGGTAAAAAGGATTGAGCATTGAAAACAGATTAATATTTGTCTCTGTGTCTCCTGCTGACAAGGACTCAGCAAAGACATTCGACAGTTTCAATAGAATGCATATGATTTGGATAGATAGACTTGAGACGGGAGCATAGAAAGGTTAGGGTCCGATCACATTCACTTAGTTCAAAAGATCCAATGTGAAGATATAGCTATAAGTGAATGCTGTAGAGGACACAAGCCAAATCAGTACATTGAAGATAAACATGAGGCCATGTTAACATTGAAGACAAACAAAATGCGAAGACTTTGCAAATGTAACGCCATGAGAAAAACACTTCTAAGGGAAGAATTTGGTGGTGGCGTTACCCACCGTATAGGAAGTATTAGACCCAGACACGGCGCATAATTATCTTGGCGCTCCGAAGTCAAATTCCATGTTAATGTATTCACACTCAGAATGTAAGTCTTCATTGATTGAAGATATACTTTACTTTGTGTGTTGCACATCTAAGTCTTCAACATGCATAAGTGTTAGGATGTGTGCCTGATCACAGGACATTTGAGGATTCCAAGATATTTAGCTCACACCTTAACTTGCAAAACCTTTTCTCATCCAAGGGCTTTGTGAAGATATCTGTCAGTTACTCTTCAGTGTTGACGTGTATGATATCAATATCTTCCTTCATGACATGATCTCTGAGAAAGTGATGACGAATTTCAATGTGCTTTGTCTTCGAGTGCTGAACTGGGTTTTTAGCAATCTTGATGGCGCTTTCGTTGTCGCAGTAGAGTGGCACTTGCTTCAGATGAATGCCATAGTCTTTGAGTGTTTGCTTCATCCATAGAAGCTGAGCGCAGCAAGATCCAGCAGCAATGTATTCCGATTCAGCAGTGGAGAGACATACACAGTTCTACTTCTTTGAAGACCAACATACAAGTGAGCGTCCCAAAAAGTGACATGTCCCTGATGTAGACTTGTGATCCACCTTGTCACCAGCATAATCATCATCCGAGAATCCAACTAGATCAAACTCTGAGCCCTTTGGATACCATAATCCTAGTGTTGGGGTGTGAGCCAAATATCGAAGAATTCGCTTCACAGCTAAGTGATGCGATTCCTTTGGTGCCGCTTGGAATCGGGCACACATGCAAACACTAAGCATGATATCTGGCCTAGATGCACATAAATAAAGCAAAGAACCAATCATGGAGCGGTATACCTTTTGATCGAACTCTTTACCATTGTCGTCGGGACCCAGATGGTGTTTAGCTGGCATTGGCATCGTGTAACCTTTGCAGTCTTGCATCCCAAACTTCTTCAGGCAATCTTTGAGGTATTTCTCTTGAGATATGAAGATCTCGTTGCATTCTTGTCATATTTGAAGACCAAGGAAGAACTTCAACTCTCCCATCATGGACATCTGATATTTCTCTTGCATCATGTATCCAAACTCATCACTGTATTTCTGATTGGTGCAGCTGAAGTAATGTTATCCATATATATTTGGCACACAAACAGTTCACCATCATATGTCTTCATGAAGAGTGTGGGATCTAGGGAACCAGGTTTGAAGCCTTTGCTCTTCAGGAAGTATTTGAGTGTGTCATACCAAGAACGAGGGGCTTGTTTGAGGCCATACAGTGCCTTGTTGAGCTTATACACCATGTCAGGATGTTTTGGATCTTCAAAGCCAGGCAGTTGTGCAACATACACTTCTTCTTCAATCTTGCCATTGAGAAAAGTGCTCTTCACATCCATTTGATACAGAAGAATGTTGTGATGATTTGTATAGGCCAGCAGTATGCGTATAGCTTCAAGCCTAGCCATAGGAGCAAATGTTTCATCGAAGTCAATTCCTTCAACTTGAGTGTATCCTTGAGCAACGAGACGAGCTTTGTTTCTGACAACTTGACCATGCTCATCTTTCTTGTTGCGATATATCCATTTAGTGCCTATGATATTGTGCTTACGAGGATTAGGACGCTTGACCAGTTCCCATACATTATTCAGCTCAAATTGTTGAAGCTCTTCTTGCATAGCTTGAATCCATTCAGGTTCCATGAAGGCTTCATCAACTTTCTTGGGTTCAGATATTGAGATGAATGTGAAGTGCCCACAAAAATTTGCTAGTTGTGTTGCCTTTGAACGAGTGAGTGGACCAGGTGCATTGATGCTATCAATTATTCTCTCAATCTGTACTTCATTTGCAACCCGAGGATGAACAGGACGAAGATTTTGCTCTTGCTGATCATTGTCATCGTTATAAGGATTGTCTTCAGGCTGAGCATTGTCTTCAGGTTGATCAGGTGCAGAGATGATGAGTTCCTCTTCGGGCTGTGCTTCAGACGGTATGATTTCTCCAGTTCCCATAAGCTTGATGGATTCACTAGATGGAACTTCATCTAGAACATTTGGCAGGTGCTCTCTTTGCGAGCCATTAGTCTCATCGAACTGCACATCCACAGTTTCAACCACTTTATAGTGAAAGAGGTTGAAGACTCTGTAGGAGTGCAAATCCTTTTCGTATCCAAGCGAAAAACCTTCATGTGTTTTCGGTGCAAATTTTGAAGTGTGATGTGGATCCTTGATCCAGCACCTGGCACCAAATACTCTGAAGTAACTGACATTTGGCTTCTTACCAGTAAGAAGCTCATAGGATGTTTTGTTCAAAATCTTGTGAAGATAAACATGGTTGATGATATGGCATGCAATATCAATGGCTTCAGGCCAGAACTTTCTTGGAGTCTTGTATTCATCGAGCATCGTCCGGGCCATCTCAATGAGTGTTCTGTTTTTGCGTTCCACGATGCCATTCTGCTGCGGCGTGTACAGAGCTGAGAACTCATGAGTGATGCCCAAAGTATCAAGATAAGTGTCGAGGTTGGTGTTCTTGAATTCAGTGCCATTGTCACTTCTGATGTGCTTGATCTTGATGTCATAGTTGTTCATGGCTCAATTAGCGAAGCATCTGAAGACATCCTGCACTTCAGTCTTGTAGAGGATTATATGCACCCATGTATATCTTGAATAATCATCAACAATGACGAAGCCATAGAGACAAGCAGTAGTAGTAAGAGTTGAGTAGTGAGTGGGACCAAAGAGGTCCATGTGTATCCGTTCGAAGGGTTGAGTTGTTGTCATGATTGTCTTTGAGGGATGCTTGGCCCTCGTCATCTTTCCAGCTTCGCAGGCACCGGATAAGTGATCCTTCTTGAACTTGATGCCCTCGATGCCTATGATATGCTTCTTCTTTGCAAGAGTGTGCAAGTTCCTCATGCCAGCATGCCCTAGCCTCTGATGCCAGAGCCAGCATTCTGAAGCTTTTGCAAGAAGACATACGACAAGTTGTGGTCCTGCTGAGAAATCTACCATGTACAATTCATCTTTCCGATACCCTTCAAAGACTAGAGACTTGTCAGATTCCATTAGGACAAGGCAACGATATTTTCCAAACATCACAATCATGTTTAAATCGCAAAGCATTGAGGCAGACATTAAGTTGAAACCAATGGATTCAACAAGCATCACTTTATCCATGTGCTGATCCCTTGATATTGCAACTCTACCTAGACCCAATAACTTGCTTTTACCAGTATCAGAAAATGTGATGTGACTCTTGTCATATGGACGTAAGGTTGAGTCCATGAGAAGACTTCGCTTGCCAGTCATGTGATTAGTACATCCACTATCAATAATCCATTTTGAAGCAGCTGGTGTCATACCCTACGGTGCAGTTAGGGGGATAGGCTTCACGAAGAGAATTGTGAAGCATAAACATTTGACGAGCAAGTGGATTATGAAAGCTTAGATCGAGGTTAGGACTGATAGGGCAAGTAGCAAGCAACTCAGGAACAAAATACATAATAAGACCATTTAGGCATTTGATCTTGCGCCCTACAAGATGTCTAAGGTCCCCAGCAATAGCTTCAGACGCATTTGATTTTTGGCTGGAGACCCTTCCCTGCAGAAAAAAAGTTAAGCTTTCTTAGCCACCCATATCTTCAAGGGTGGCTTCGAAGCAATGAGTCTAAGTGCAACATCTGAGAACTTCGGCTTTGGAGCCCTAGCAAATAGTCTTGCAGGTGGACAATAGTACTCATAAGAATAAGCACAGTAGTTCTTGGTCTTATGAACATGGCGGTTTGATGAAACGTGCTCATATTCATAGGCCTGAGTATGGTTTCCCTGCAAAACATTTGCGTTAGTGCGACTCGGGTGAGTCCTCTGTCTGTATGAAGCCTTTGGACCATATGAAGCATGTGGTCTGGGGTTTGTCTTCTTCACTTGTGGTGTCATGACGATGTTCACAGGAAGATTCTCCAAACACTTTTTCGGCACCCAGACTTTCTTCATAGGTGGCCATTCCTGCAGTTAGTACCAATATACCTGGCAAACACTTCACCATTCTGATTCTTAAATAGTTTATAGTTTGCATCAAAGGATTCATCAATGACAATGGGATTAGTACAGGTGAAGCCAGATAGGGTGGATGGATCCACTGAAGGTTCCTTTGCAGCAACCCATGTGGTTTTGGGGTACTGCTCAGGTTTCCAGTAAGAGCCATCAGCATTCATTTTCCCTTCGAATCCAACACCCTCTTTCCTAGGGTTTCGGTTCAGGATCTGCCTTTTTAGGACATCACATAGTGTCTGATGCCCTTTGAGACTTTTGTGCATCCCTATTTCAAGCAATGTCTTCAACCTAGCATTTTCATCAGCAATAGCAGTGGTATCCTCAGCAGAGGGGTTAGTTACCACATCAGCAGTTGAAGATATTGCAACAGTAGCAGCAGTAGAACATCCAGCAACAGAAGTAGCGTTGTCACGCTCAATGCATTTAAGACATGGTGGTTCAAATCCTTCCTGAGCGAAACTGATCTGTTTGGCGCGAGGTGACTCGTTTTCCTTTTGAAGATCTTCATGAGCCGCTCTCAATTTCTCAAGATCTTGCTTCCTTTGAAGATAATGATAGGAAAGCTTTTCATGAGTTGTTGAGAGCGTTTCATGACAACTTTCAAGTTCCTCATACTTAACATGAAGATTTTTAATGTCTTCCATTAAGGACTGAGATCGAGTCATTTCAGCGTCTAACAGGTCATCGCTTTTGTCTAACAGTTTTTGAATATGTTCCATAGTTTTCTGTTGTTCAGTTGCAATTTTAGCAAGTGTTTTGTAGCTGGGTTTGGAACCACAATCAGAGTCATCTTCACTGGATGTTTGATAGTGAGTAGTGCGTGAGTTTACCTTGGCACCACGTGCCATGAAGTAGTAGGTGGGAGCGGAGTTGTCCTTATCATCAGCATCGGCGTCGGAGACGAAGTCATTGTCTTCAGTGCTGAAGATGGACTTGGCAACGTAGGTTGTAGCCAGACTTGCAACGCCAGAATCGGACTCATCCTCAGACTCCACCTCCGCCTCCTCAGAAGTAGATTCCTCCTCTGAATCCATTTCCTTGCCAACAAACGCACGAGCCTTGCCAGATGAGCTCTTCTTGTGTGATGAAGACTTTGAGGAAGACTTTGAGTATTTCTTCTTCTTCTTCTCGTCAGAATCATATTCCTTGCTCTTCTTCTTCTTCTTGTTCTCATTGTCCAACTGCGGACACTCGGAGATGTAGTGACCAGGTTTCTTGGACTTGTGGCATGTTCTCTTCTTGTAGTCATGAGTAGAAGCTTCATCATTCCTTGAGCTAGATCGTGAGGACTTTCTGAAGCCTTTCTTCTTGGTGAATTTCTGGAACTTCTTCCCAAGCATAGCCAGCTCCTTTCCAATGTCTTCAGGATCATCAGAACTCCAATCAGATTCTTCTTCAGATGAGGAAACAACTTTTGCCTTCAGAGCACGAGTTCGTCCATAGTTGGGACCGTAGATGTCTCTTTTCTCAGAAAGCTGAAACTCATGTGTGTTGAGCCTTTCAAGTATGTCAGACGGATCGAGTGTCTTGAAGTCAGGGCGCTCTTGTATCATCAGGGCTAGGGTGTCAAACGAGTTGTCAAGTGATGTTAGGAGTGTCTTGACAACTTCATGCTTGGTGATCCCAGTAGTGCTGAGGGCTTGAAGCTCATTTGTGATGTCAGTGAGTCGATCAAACATGAGCTGAAAATTCTCATTGTCATTTTTCTTGAAGCGGTTGAAGAGGTTGCGAAGGACACTGATTCTTTGATCTCTCTGGGTTGAGACGCCTTCGTTAACCATGGAGAGGCAGTCCCAGACTAGCTTGGATGTTTCCAGAGCACTCACACGGCCATACTGTCCTTTGGTCAGATGACCACAGATGATGTTCTTGGCAGTGGAGTCCATTTGAACGAACTTCTTGACATCAGCAGCGGTGACGCCTTCACCGGCCTTGGGAACGCCATTCTTGACGACATACCATAGATCGACATCAATGGCTTCCAGATGCATGTACATCTTATTCTTCAAATAGGGATATTCAGTTCCATCGAAGACTGGGCACGCAGCGGAGACTTTGATTATCCCTGTAGTTGACATAGCTAAAACTCCAGGTGGTTAAACCGAATCACACAAAACAAGGGAGTACCTTGCTCTGATACCAATTGAAAGTGCTAGTGATCGACTAGAGGGGGGTGAATAGGCGATTTTTATGAAAGTCTTCAAAGCATGGAAGTTTCAAAGACAAACGATAGAAATAAACCTATTACCATGCAGCGAAAGGTAGACTACACTAAGCAAGCCATAGTCAAGTATTCAATGAAATGAAAGCACAAAGACTAATAGCAGCTAGGCAGTATAGATCAGGATGGAAGATAGTATGAAGTCCATTAGAACAAGCAGTCACACAGTGAAGACAAATAGATAATGCAAACAGGCAATGACTTCACAAGGGCCAATCTGCAAATAAAGAGATGGGAAGGATAGAACCAGTGGGTCGTTGAAGACAATGATTTGTTGGACCAGTTCCAGTTGCTGTGACAACTGTACATCTGGTTAGGGGGGCTGAGATTCAACTCAGAAGACCATGTCTTCACCTTATTCCCCTTGAGCTAAGGACAACCAGTCCTCGCCCAATCACTGTGGTAAGCCTTCAAGGTAGACTTCCAAACCTTCACAGACTTCGTTCACCGGCTATCCACAATGACTCTTGGATGCTCAGAACGCGACGCCTAACCAGCTGGAGGATTCACAGTCCTCAAGTGTAATAAGTCTTCAGATCACACAGACAGGAAGACTTCAGTGATGCCTAACACTCTTTGCCTCTGGGTGTTTAGGGCTTTTTCCTCGCAAGGAATTCTCTCTCAAAGGCTTCGAGGTGGGTTTCTCTCAAACGACAAAAGTTGTATTCTAACTCTGAGCAGCCAACCAATTTATGGTGTAGGGGGTGGGCTATTTATAGCCACTAGGCACCCGACCTGATTTGTCCGAAATGACCCTAGGTCACTAAGGAACTCATACGTGTTCCAATGGTCAGATTTCAAACACACACGACAACTTTACTTGGGCTACAAGCAAAGCTGACTTATCCAACTCTGGATAAGATTTGCTCTCATTGTCTTCGCTCGAAGACATAGGATTTTGGTTAAGCATCACTTCAGTCATTCTGACTAGTTCACTTGGACCCCACTTAATAGTATGGTGGTTCCTATGACTCAACAAAGAAGAAAACGAAACAATGAAACAACTAAGTCTTCGCGCTCCATAGTCTTCACAACATGTCTTCTCTTGTCATAGTGTTCAATATGAATACCTTCACATACCACCTTTGTCTTCAATGTCTTCATACATTTTTAGGGGTCATCTCCGGTAGGTAAACCGAATCAATGAGGGACTTCTTCTAGTGTAATCCTGCAATTCTCACAAACACATTAGTCCCTCAACCAGGTTTGTCGTCAATGCTCCAAAACCAACTAGGGGTGGCACTAGATGCACTTACACCCCACTCACCGCGTCGCAATTGTTCGTGCACGCACACATCCCCAATTTCGAATCCCGTGAAATCTGGGGTCCAGTGATCCAATTGCTTACCCTTTAAAGCCCTTCCAAAAATGCTCGGGCTTGGTTGGCCACCCGACGCATGAAGGTCATTTCACTCGGATGAATACACTCCTTGTCTGGCTCGGGTCTGGAGCGGAACCCTCACTCGGGCTTCGCATAATCTAGAATCCATCAAGACGTGGTGTGAGGACGAGACTGTCGAATGACCAATGGGAGCCCTTAAGCGCCTCTGTAGCACTCAGCTCATCTAGAAATTTGTTCCGACTCAACCTGCTTAACCTCGACCGATTCGGGGGCTAATGATGGGGACATGTACTAGGGGTAGGGTGACAGGCCTGACCTATAGACCCTACCCTAGGACACCATACACCATATACTGGGCCCAGGGCCAGGTCAGCATTCAGATGCTCTGCAACCAGATGATCCACTCGGAGGATAGAGTCCCACTCGACTGGCCTCCTTCGCTCGACTAGACGTATCAACACTCAGATAATGAAGACCAGGAGACTCCCTGGAACCACAACGGTCAGGACATGCGTCCACCCTCATCAAGTGTAATTAATATGCATGTTACCAGTAATGACCGTCCTTAAAACCCCCTTTAAACCCTTGGTAAGGCAGAATTCATGAGGCGGAGGCGCACTCTATATAAGCCTCCCCTGCTCCATGGCAAGGGTTCACAGTCCTTTGTAATCCATACACTCAAGTTATTCAAGCTCTCGAGGACCAAGGCGTAGGGCTATTACCTCCACCGCGAGGGGCCTGAACACGTAAATCTGAGTGTAACAACTGTGCCGTAGCTAGGCTCTACCCTCTAATTCGTACCCCTATAAAATATTGCCAGGCCTACACCCACGTCAGTCGCAGCATCCCGCAGTGCTGCTCCTAGCACCACGGTTCACCTCTCCAAGCACCACGGTTCACCTCTCCAAGTACCATCGGGATTCACAGCTTCCCATCACAGACACAGGTGCTCACCGTTATAGCATTGTGCTTCTGTCTTCATTTGAAATTTTGTTTAGCAATTCTTTTTCTGGCTTCTTCTAATTGTGAAAGCCATCTACTACAAATGCATCATGCCCCGGTTTGTTACCTCTGATGTTGTCCCAGAATAAATAGCAACACAAACAATATGCATTGCCATTTGCCTCACTGTACTCTATCCAAGTACCGCCATACTCCCCATACCAATCAGGACTAAAATCCCCATTGATCTTCCCGATCGTCCTTGCCTTAAAAGATTTTGTTTTAGGTCGATGGGCTCCCCACATCAAGTATTTCCTTCGTATGTCCTCATGTTGATTGGATTATAATCTACAATCCTCTTTCTTTTAGATGGACCTTGGGAACCTTCTGTAAATCAACTAGTTCGGGCATCATGGAAGCTGTTGATTTTTTTAAAAAAAACCTCTCCATTAGTCGTCTTGTAATATGTTTTGTGCGAACACGCAAAAGGCTTGCGTACAGAGTATCTGGTGGCTAACCGCGGTTACAAGGGACGACGGAACTGCGTCTGGCAGGTGACTAGAATATTGTAGTAAGAAACAGAACTCCCTACGAAGGATAGGAACTATCTCCAAATATGAACCAACCATTTTGCTCTAGAGATCTTCCACACCTCGGCTTCCTCTTTGATACGCCGACGGAGATACTGAGCCACAACCGCTAAGCGTTGGAAGACGCAGTTGTTGTGCTCCTTCTAGAGCATCCACACGGTGAGGATGACCACGAAGTCAAAACCCTTACACTGTGCACGAGGAATTAAATCACGGCTACCCTGCCACCATTCGATGAGCAAGTCGTTAGGTGCTACTACTTGTGAACTGCATTGAGATTTCCCCGAAGAGGACAAGATGATGCAGTACAGTAGACATAAGTATTTCCCTCAACTAAGAACCAAGGTTATCAATCCAGTAGGAGAACCAAGCAACAAATCATTAGCAACACCTGCACACAAAACACAAATCCTTGCAACCCAACGTGAACAAGGGGTTGTCAATCGCTTGACGGTTACCAGCAAGATTAAATTGTATGGTATTTTATAGATAGATTGGACAAAAATACAAAATAAAATAAATAAAAGAAAAACACGACAAGGTATTTTTTGGCTTTTATATCTGATAAAAGACATACCCGGGGGCATAGTTTTCACTAGAGCCTTCTCTCTTGAAATAGCATACGGTGGGTAAACCAATTGCTATTGGGCAATTGATATAAAAGCAAATAATTATGAAGATATCCAAGGCAATGATCATGTATATAGGCATCACGTCCGAGACAAGTAGACTGACTCCTACCTGCATCTATTACTATTACTCCACACATCGACCCCTATCCAGCATGCATCTAGTGTATTAAGTTCATAAAAAATGGAGTAACGCCTTAAGCAAGATGACATGATGTAGACAAGATAAACTCACGTATGAACAAACCCCATCTTTTTACCCTTAATAAAAATGATACATATGTGTAATGTACCCTTCTGTCACTGGGATTGAGCACCGCAAGATCGTACCCATTACAAAGCACCTCTCCCATTGCAAGATAAATCAATCTATTTGGCCAAACCAAACCAATAGATCAGAGAGAAATGCGAAGCTATAACAATCATGCATAAAAGAGTTCAATGAAGACTCAACTAATATTCATGGATAGATCTGATCATAAACTCACAATTCATTGAAACCCAACAAACACACCGCAAAAAGTGATTACATAGGATAGAACTCCAATAACATCAAGGAGAACATTGTATTGAGGATCAGATAGAGAGAAGAAGCCATCTAGCTAATAATTATGGACCCGTAGGTCTGTTGTAAACCACTCACGCATCATCGGAAGGCCAGCAAGGATGATGTAGAGCCCCTCTGTGATCCAATCCCCCTCCAACAGAGTACCAGAAAGGGCCTATAGATGGGATTTGTCAAGAACAGAAACTTGCGGCGACGGAAAAATTATTTCGTGGACTCCTCTGTTGGTTTCACAATTTTAGAGAATTTATGGAGGCGCAGTTAGGTCAAACAAAGCCCCGTGGGCCCGACAAGCCACTAGGGCACGCCCTACCCCCTAGGCGCACCCTAGTGCCTCGTGGGCCACTACTCCATCATCTCGTCCCCTCTCGAAGCTTCCAGGGTCTCTTATTGTCAGAAAAAATCTCCAGAAAGTTTCGTGGCATTTGTACTTTGTTTGGTACTAACATTATGAAAAACCAAAAACAAGCAAAAGAAACAACAACTGGCACTGGGCACTAAGTTAATAGGTTAGTCCCGAAGTGATATATAATTTCTTGAAAGTGTATATAAAACATCCAAGATTGATACTATAGTAGCATGGAACAATAAAAAATTATAGATACGTTGGAGACGTATCAAGCATCCCCAAGCTTTGTTACTGCTCATCCTCAAGTAGGTAAATGATAAAAACAGAATTTTTTATGTGGAATGTTGTCTAACATATTCATCATATACTCTTTTCTTCTATAGCATGGGCATTTGGACTTGAATGATTCAAAGCAATAGTCTATAACTTGACATGAAGACATCAATACTCAAGCATACTAGCAAGCAACCACGTCTTTCAAAATATCAACGCTAAAGAAAGTAATCCCTAGCCCATTATGCTCAATCATTGATCAATTCATGAAACACACTCAACATTAGCTACATCCAATGCAAAAGTATGACAATAGTGCTCTCTAGTTGGTGCTTCATAAGAGAAGATGGAGACTCAAAATAAAAATTGCATATAAGTAAATAGATAGGCCCTTCGCAGAGGGAAGCGTACATTTGCAGAGGTGCCAGAGCTCAAGCTTAAATTAGAGATAAAATATTTTGAGGGGCATGCTTTCCCTGTCAATGAAAAACGACCGAGAATTCCCAATAACTTCCATGCTAGACAAGTTATAGGCGGTTCCCAAACAGAAAATAAAGTTTATTTCCTTTCCACCATTCTTTCACAATCCATGGCTAGCTGTATCCATGGGTGCCTTCCATACCAACACTTTCCAAGGAATTTATTATCATATTTTTTCATTTTAGGACTGGGCATCCCTATTACCTATCACACTCTCGTGCAATGACAAGTGAATAAACACCCATCGAGAGAATAAAATACCTAGCATGGAAAATATTGGCCACCCCTGCCGCTTCATGAGCGGTACGGGCACACAAAACAGAAATTCATTTTAAAAAATTAGAGTTGACACATGCAAATTTAATTGAAACGGCATGGGAATACCGCATATAGGTAGGTATGGTGGACTCAGTTGGCACAACTTTGGGTTTAAGCAGTTAGATGCACAAGCAGCATTCCCACTTAGTACAAATGAAGGATAGCAAATAGATTGAGAAGCGACCAACTAAGAAGTGAAAACGGTCATAAACATGCATTGAGCATAACTAACACTGAATAATGCACCATAAGTAGGATATAACTTCGTTGCATAACTATTGACTTTTATGTGCATGCATAGGGAATCACAGACCTTAACACCAATATTCTTAGTAAGGCACAATTAATCACTAACATGAATCGCATATTATCATCTCCATATCGCAAAACTATTGCAAGATCATATCCAATGATCTATATGAAAGATTTTATTATATCCCTCTTCAATATTCATCATATTAGGACCAAATTCATATCTCGTGCAAATTACCATCACTATTATCAACTCTCGAAAAGATTTCAGTGAAGCATGAGAGTGCAAATATTTCTTTAAAATTTAATGTTATCAACTCTTTGAATAATATAAGTGAAGCATGATAGTGTATGTATTTCTTTAAAATATAACCACTGCCGTTCTCAAAGAGATATAAGTGAAGCCCTAGAGCAATTACCTAGCTCAAAAGATTTAAGTGAAGCACATAGAGTATTCTAAAAAATCATGAGAAGTGTGTGGCTCTCTCAAATAAGTGTGTTTAGTAGAGATGATTGTAACAAACTAAAAAGCAAACAAAGAAAAGACTCATATAATACATGATGCTCCAAGTAAAACTCATGATATGTGACGAATAAAAATATAGCTCCAAGTAAAATTACCGATAGTTGGTAGAAGAAAGAGGGGATGCCTTCCGGGGCATCCCCAAGCTTAGTTGCTTAGGAGTCCTTAAATATCACCTTGGGGTGCCTCGGGCATCCCCAAGCTTAGGCTCTTGCCACTCCTTATTCATTCATCCATCGTGATCTCACCCCAAACTTGAAAACTTCAATCACACAAAACTCAACAAAACCTTGTGAGATCCGTTAGTATAATAAAGTAAATCACTACTTTAAGTAATGTTGCAAACCCATTCATATTTTGTTTTTTGCATTATACCTACTGTATTCTAACTTCCCCATGGCTTATACCCCTCGATACAGTCCTAGCTTTCTCAAAACAAGCAAAACAATGCATAAAAAATAGAATCTGTTAAAAACAGAACAGTCCATAGCAATCTGAATATTGACCATACTTCTATAAACCGAAACATTCTGAAAAATTAGGAAAAAGTGGGCAATTTGTATGTCAATCGTGTGTAAAAAATCAGAATTTTATCACACTCCAGCAAATTTCAACAATTCTGCTACTGGACACCAAAGTTTCGGTTTTTGCACAGAATCAAAGCAACTATCATCCAAATCATCCCAAAGCCTTTACCTGGCAAAAACACTAATTAAAACACAAAAACACAATCATAACCGTAGCATAATTGTGTGATTATTGAAAACATAAAAGAAACAAAAATTTAAAGGATAATGATTGGGTTTCCTCCCAACTAGACCTATTGTTTTACGCCCATAGCTAGGCATAATGCATAGTTTTAAGTGTTGTCATCTTTCTTATTTCCACTCAAAGATGTGTTTTCCTTGGGTGGTTTTTAAAAAACAATATGAAACACATCATCCATGGGACTTTTACCATTAGCATGTTGACCATCCACAAATCCCTCTTTGGTTACCAGTTACAGTCCATGAGTATTGTTTATAAATACCATTAAAATGCGGTTGGGTTATATTCAAAGGAGGGACTTCCTTTTTCGTATTTTCATCAAAAGTGTGATCATCATGAAATAGATATCTCAACAAGTAATCATTATTATATAGAATCTCAACTATTACCGGTTTTTCATGGTTCATTCCATAACAATCAAAGATCTCTCTAGCTTCCCACACTATATAATCAAATTCATTCATAAGAACAAGGGTAGCTATTTTCTTAGCCCTAAGATTTTTTATAACCGGCAACTCATAAAATAATCTTTGCAAAGTAGGATGGGTACGAATAAATCTTCTCTCAAGTTCAAGAATAAGTGCGGAAATAGCTTTGACATAATTTTTGGTTCTTTTAAGTATAGGAGCATCACCACAAGCCAAATTTCTAGTGCAATTAACGAATTCTTGGATAACACTTTTCCCTATAATATTCCCATGTACCATAACAAATGTTTTAGCATCTAATTTGGTAGGAATTTTGATCTTAGGAGTTTTACCATCTTCACTTCTTTCCATACCAAAATCACCAATGGTAGCAATTTCGAGAAAACAAACAAGAAAACACGCAAAAAGGCAAATGGAATATATTTTTGTAATTTTGCAAAACTTTTTAGAAGTGGGGGAAATGAAAACGAGAGGCAAATAGCAAATAATGTTAATGCAAGGAGATGAAAGTTTATGTGAAGGTAATTGATAGTTGTTGATGATGTCTCCCCGGCAACGGCGCCAGAAATTCTTCCTGCTACTTGTCAACTGCCTTCCCCGAAGAGGAGACGATGATGCAGTACAATAGAGATAAGTATTTCCCTCAGTTAAGAACCAAGGTTATCAATCCAGTAGGAGAACCAAGCAAAAACTCATTAGCATCACCTACACATAAACAACAAATACTTGCAACCCAACGCAAACAAGGGGTTGTCAATCCCTTGACAGTTACGAGAAAGATTAAATTGTCTGGTATTTGATAGATACATCGAGGAGAACATTGTATTGAAGATCAAATGGAGAGAAGAAGCCATCTAGGTACTAACTATGGACCCGTAGGTCTGTGGTAAACTACTCATGCATCATCCGAAGGGCAACAAGGATGATGTAGAGCCCCAACGTGATCGAATCCCTCTTCAGAAGAGTGCTGGAAAAGGCCTGCAAATGGGATCTGTCAAGAACATGAACTTTTGGCTGCGGGAAAAGTATTTCGTGGACTCCTTTGTTGGTTTCCCAATTTTTAGAGAATTTATAGAGGCGGAGTTAGGTCAAACGGAGCCACGTGGGCCGCATAAGCCACCAGGGCACGCCCTAGCCCCATGGGCCACTGCTCCATATTCCCATCCCCTCTCGAAGCTTCTAGGGTCTCTTATTGCCAAAAAATCTCCAAAAAGTGTTGTGGCATTTCGACTTTGTTTTGTACTGCTACTTCTTGAGCTTGCGTTGTTTTTTCCCTTGAAGAGGAAATGGTGATGCAGTGAAGTAGAGATAAGTATTTCCCTCAGTTAAGAACCAAGGTATCAATCCAGTAGGAGGAACAGACAAGTCTCCAATGATAGCACCTACACAAACAAACAAATACTGGCACCCAACACGATAAACGGGTTGTCAATCCCTTCACAATTACTTGCAAGGATGAGATCTAATAGAGATAGGTATAAAAGATAAATAAAAGTGCAAAATAAAGTAAAGGTAAATAAATTGCAGCAATGTATTTTTTGGTTTTTGGTTTTATATATATGGAAATAATATGATAAGAATAGACCCCGGGGGCATGATTTTCACTAGTGGCTTCTCGCTTGAAAGAACGGATACGCTGGGTAAACAAATTACTGCTGAGCAATTGATAGAAAAGCGAATAATTATGAAAATATCTAAGGCAATGATCATGAATATAGGCATCATGTCCATGACAAGTAGACCGACTCCTGCCTGCATCTACTACTATTACTCCACACATCGACTGCTATCCAGCATGCATCTAGTGCATTAAGTTAAAAGAATGGACTAACACCTTAAGCAAGATGACATGATGTAGAGGGATAGATCCAATCAATATGAATAAACCCCACCTTTTTATCATTAATGGCAACAATACAAATACGCGTCATGTCCCCTTCTGTCACTGGGATTGAGTACCGCGAGATTGAACCCATTACAAAGAACCACTCCCATTGCAAGAAAAATCAATATAGTTGGCCAAACCAAATCAATTGACCGGGGAGATATACAAAGCTATCTTAATCATTCATAAAAGAATTGAAAGAAGACTCAAATAATATTCATAGATAATCTGATCATAAACCCACAATTCATCAGATCTCAACAAACGCACCACAAAAGAAGATTACATCAAATAGATCTCGAAGAACATCAAGGAGAACATAGTATTGAAGATCAAAGAGAGAGATGAAGCCATCTAGATACTAGATATGGACCCATACGTCTGTGGTAAACTACTCACACATCATTGGAAGGGCAGTAAGGTTGATGTAGAGGCCCTCCGTGATCGAATCCCCCTCCGGCAGAGTACTGAAACAGGTCTCCAGATGGGATCTCATGAGGACAAAAACTTGCGACGGAGAAAAAGTATTTTTGGTGTGCCCTTTGGTGTACAGGGAATATTTGGGTGTTTATGGAGCTAATATTAGGGTTAGAGGTGCCACGGTGGGCCCACAAGCTCGGGGTGCGCCCCCCCCCCCTAGGGAACGCCTGGTGAGCTTGTAGCCCATCCATGGCTCTTCTGGCCTCCTCCCAAAGCTTCCTAGGTGTTTTCTGGTCCAAGAAAAATTGTCAAAAAGTTTTGCTCCATTTGGTATTGATTTTCTATAAAAGACAAAAACAAGGAAAAACAACAACTGGCACTTGGCACTAGGTTAATAGGTTAGTCCCAAAAAATGATATAAAATAGCATAATAATGCATACAAAACATCCAAGATGGATAATATAATAGCATGGAACAATCAAAAATCATAGATATGTTGGAGACGTATCAAGCACCCCCAAGCTTAATTCATGCTTATCCTCGAGTAGATAAATGATAAAAACATAACTTTTGATGTGGAATGCTACCTAACATTCTTATCATGTAGTCTTTCTTTATGTTGTATGAATATTCATATCCATAAGATTTGAAACCAATATTGATATAAAAGCAATAACACTTCAAGCATACTAAAAAAGCAATGATGTCTTCTCAAAATATCATGGCTAAATAAAGTTATCCCTACAAAATCATATAATATTTTCATGCTCTATCTTCACAACACAAATTATTTATCATGCACAACCACAATGACAAGCCAAGAAATTGGTTCATACTTTTAACGTTCTTAAGCTTTTTCAACTTTCACGCAATGCATGAGCGTGAGCCATGGATATAACACTATAGGTGGAATAGAATATGATGTTGGAGGTTGTGTGGAGAAGACAAAAAAGAAGAAAGTCTCACATTGATGAGGCTAATTAATGGGTATGGAGATGCCCATCAACTGATGTCAATGCAAGGAGTAGGGATTGCCATGTAACAGATGCACTAGAGCTATATAAGTGTATGAAAGCTCAAAAGAAAACTAAGTGGGTGTGCATCCAAATTCCTTGCTCACGAAGACTATGGGCATTTGAGTAAGCCCATCATTGGGATATACAAGCCAAGTTCTATAATGAAAAAGTCCCACTAGTAATATATCAAAGTGACAAAATAGGAGACTCTCTATCATGAAGAACATGTTGCTACTTTGAAGCACAAGTGTGGAAACGGATAGTAACATTGTCCCTTCTCTCTTTTTCTCTCATATTTGTTTTTCTTTTTTTCTTTTGGGGCTCTTTGGTTTCTTTTTTATTTTGGGCTCTTTGGCCTCTTTTTATTTGTTTAAGTCTGGACTCTCATCCCAACTTGTAGGGGATTCATAGTCTCCATCATCCTTTCCTCACATGGGACAAAGCTCTAGTAATGATGATCATCACAATTTTATTTACTTACAACTCAAGAATTACAACTCGATACTAGAACAAAGATATGACTCTATATGAATGCCTCCGGTGGTGTACTAGGATGTGCAATGATCTAGTGTGACATGTATACAAAATAAGAATGGTGGCTAAGCCACAAATGCTATGCCAACTATATGATCATGCAAAGCAATATGAGAATGATGGTATGTGTCTTAATAAAATGGAACGGTGGAAGTTGCATGGAAATATATCTCGGAATGGCTATGGAAATGCCATAATAGGTAGGTATGGTGGCTGTTTTGAGGAAGATATAAGGTGGCTTATGTGTGAAAGAGCGTATCGTATCACGGGAAAGGGCAACACACGGTACCGAAGAGGCTAGCAATGGTGGAAGAGTGAGAATGCATATAATCCATGGACTCAAAATAAGTCATAAAGAACTCACATACTTATGGCAAAAGTTTATTAGCCCTCAAAACAAAGTACTAATATGCATGCTCCTAGGGGGATAGATTGGTAGGAAAAGACCATCGTTCGTCCCTGAACGCCACTCATAAGGAAGACAATCAAAAATAAATCATGTTCCAACTCCATCGCATAACGAGAGACCATACGTGCATGCTTCGGGAATCACAAACCTTAACACAATTCTTAGTAATCCACAATTACTCACTATCATGACTCTAATATTATCATCTTTATATCTCAAAACAAATGCAAGGAATCAAACTTCTCATATATTCAATGATCTTCATGAAAGTTTTTATTATATCCCTCTTGAATACCTTACCGTATTAGGACTAAATTAAGAACCCAAGCAATTTGCCATACAATGTATAAGACTCTCAAAATAATATAAGTGAAGCATGAGATTTCATCAATTTCTTCAAAATAAAACCACTAGCGTGCTCTAAAAAGATATAAGTTAAGCACTAGAGCAACTACCTAGCTCAAAAGATATAAGTGAAGCACATAGAGTATTCTAATAAATTCATGATTAATGTGTGTCCCTCTCAAAAGGTGTGTACAGCAAGGATGATTGTGTCAAACTAAAAAGCACAGACTCATATAATACAAGACGCTCCAAGCAAAACACATATCATGTGGTGAATAAAAATATAGCCTCAAGTAATTTACCGATGGATCGTAGACAAAAGAGGGGATGCCATCCGGGGCATACCCAAGCTTAGATGCTTGGCTGTCCTTCAATATTACCTTGGGGTGCCTTGGGCATCCCGAAGCATAGGCTCTTGCCACTCCTTATTCCATAGTCCATCGAAACTTCACCAAAAACATGAAAACTTCAAAACACAAAACTCAACAAAAAAACTCATGAGATCCGTTAGTGAAACAAAGCAAATAACCTGTAACATCCCAAATTTTCAATTTGGAATGTTATACATAGATCATCCAAGCATATCATGATTTATTGCATTTCCGTTCCGCAATCCTCGAAATCCTAAGCAACTCAAGGACCCACGGAGAGAGTTGGGGATTTTCCGTTTTTCATATTTGATTTTCATCAAATAATGAAACGAGGATTTTGATTTTAATAATTTTTCTCTCCGAAAAATATTTCATATTAAATCAAATGAGTGGAGATAATATGACTTCTCTAAAATAATTGAAATATCAGAGGAAAAATATTAAAATCATTTATTGGATTTTATTTGGTTTTATTCGGATTTTATTTGCGTTAGAAAAAAATGCATGTTTTCAAAATTTCATTTTAGGGCCAAGAAAATGTTCAACTCGTCCTAAATATTTTATTTAGACGGTGAAAATTTATTTTGGCATTTTTAGATTTTTTTTATTTTTTTTGGATTTTATTTCGGTCGGCGAAATTATTTTAAAAAAAGGGTTCCCGCGCCGACTGGGCCTAAGGCCCAGCCACGCCACGCCGCCGCGCCAGGCCGCTGCCGCCGCCTCCTGCGTGCGCGCGCGCCGCCGCCGCCGACTCGGACTAGGAGTCCGAGCCGGACTCCTCTCCGCCGCCATACCT
>NC_041392.1:306398719-306406893 GCF_002162155.2 Triticum dicoccoides | reverse complement strand
GCCGCCCCGCCGCCCGCGTCGCCGCCCCGCAAGCCGCCGCCCCGCCGCTGCCTTGCCTCGACAGACCTCCCGCCGGAGGTAGCCGCCGCACCCCGCGGCCAGTTTTTTTATAACGACCGTTAGGTTTTTTTAGAAACCCTATATCCGTTTTTTTTGTTTCACCGGTTTTTCTCGATTCTTCTAGTTAGCGGATGTTCGTCCGAATGTTTGTTTTAACGAATGGTTCTTCGCCCGTTAGATACAGCGAACGAACGCTCGTTCGTTAGTCCGTTCGTCAGTTTTCTTTTATCGGATTTATTCCGCGATTTTTCTGATCGCGATTTCTGATCCGATCTTAGTTTCTGTTTATCTTTTGCTCGTTAGTCGGAATCAGGCGATTCAAGCACCTGGAGTTTCATCTCGAAACCCTCTTTCCGTTTAATCAACTCAAACAAGTTTTTGTTACTGCAAAATTTGACCTAGTTTTAGATAAGTAAACGTAGCTTCTTTCTTTCGCCGTTTGAGTTTCGTTGCTCTGTTTGATTTGATTCTTTTTGCGTACCGGAGTTCTTAAGTTGAACTTTTTGGTCAACCTCTCTTATTTGAGTTTTGCTTGTGCATCATTGCTTGTTACTTATGTATGTTATTGTTTGCTTGCGATAGAATTCCCGGAGTGTGAGGCGTGTTACTACGAGTCTCTAGGATTCACGGATCGTCGGCAAGGCAAGTAACACTTTGATCATATCCCATTATTACCCAGTTTTTCTGCATTAGTTCCAATCCTCAAACATTGCATGGTTAGGATGTCAGTAACTTGTGGGTTGGGAAGTAGTTGCTGAGGTAGAACCTATTGCCCTGTTATATTCAAACCCTTGGGAGTTACTTCTATGTATTGGTTATATTGCTATGCTATGCTCGTAGACGAGGTTTGGGTTTGAGTGAAATTCATGATAGCTGTGATATTGTTAATTAATGGTTCAACTTAAGGTGGCAACTTAATCAAACAACTAGGTGGACTGAGGCATCTGGGGAACCCAGTGTTGATTGTTTTTTTGGAAATCCCGGGGTATCAGTGTGATCTTCCTATGGACCGCCACCCAGGCTAAAAGGGAACTGAGATGATTCATGCTAGAAACTTCCGTGTGCAGCCACAAGCTATTATGGGATCTAGCATAGTTGAGTAAGTTACACGAAGCTGTTGAAGAGGTAGATCAGCAGGTAGTGGGTTTTGTAGGTTTGGTATGGTCTACCCGGAGTAGAGAGTTAACGTTTCTGAAAGACTGTGTCTTGGTCATCCGTTTCTCAAACACCCTGTAGTGCGAGAAATCCAACAGAGGCGATCGAGTCTTGTGGGGAGAAGTGCGCAAACCTCTGCAGAGTGTACAAACTAATCATGATTAGCCGTGTCCCCGGTTATGGACAATTCTTGAGTATCTAGTACTTGGGTTATCACATGTATCTCACCATGTTTAGTAAATCTTGTTGGGTTGTTAATCACTTTAATTGGGATTGAGTTGGGGGTACCTTCTCAATGATGTTTCAACCACCATGATAGTTAAATAAAAATCTATTCCTTTGTTGTAGGGAAAAATTGGCTTTTCGCAAAAAATGTAACCATAGAGCTTTCCACCAGCCATATATGCATGTAGTGATAGTATTATTCTGTTTCTGCTCTACTATGTTACATTGCCAGCATATTCCATGTGCTGACCCATTTTTGGGCTGCAATGTATTATGTTGCAGACTTTTCAGACGAGGAGTAAGGTTCGTTAGGTCATTGCCATGCAGCTCAGCTATGCCGTTGGAGTTGATGGACTCACCTTATCTTCCAAGCCTTCCGCTGTTATTGCATTAGATGGCCTTAAGCCATATTATTGTAATAAGTTCTCTTTGGAGACTTTTCGATGTAATAAGTGTGATTGCTACTCTGTTATAAATCCTCGAGTACTGTGTGTGTCAGCATTACCGATCCAGGGATGACACTGAAGCATAGAGACTTGACCATCTGAGGTCGGGTCGCTACAAGATGGTATCAGAGCACACGCTGAGTGTAGGACACGACCACTGAGATAAACCCTAGGTCACACCTCTCTACTCATTTCTGACTCTTCTCCATTTTCTACTCTTTAGGATGACGGAGAAGAAGAACAAGTTTGCACAACCGGATGAAGACACACCTTTTGGACGCCACTTGAAGGAAGTCACTAGGTACTTGAATATTGGAATACCAAGCTTCACCAGGACGTACAACGCCACTTTACGAGAAGAAGAGCGTTGGATGATTCAAGTACAAGTTCCAGGAAGGACGTTCTCACCAACCTCTAAACCCATAGAATTTTCCTTCGACGCACTAACCTGGACTTTAGGAAAGAGTATGGCAGCTCACATCACCATGGGACGCATTGGAGAAGTTTACAACAGGGAGCTTAAGGACACTATTTACCAAATATGTGGGAACCGAGATGAGCAATGGGAAGTAATCAACACTAAGAAGGATAGATCCATTGCAGCTTTCATCCAGGAGTTAAACCAGCACATTCGACGTCAGGAGAACCAGATGTGTGCAGACATGATGGACTTGAAGAAGGCGAAGACTAGGATCATCGAACTGGAGGAAGAACTCAAGTTTACCCGCGATGGATATGAGGAGGAAATCAAGACACTACTGGAGAAGAATGACGACCTAGTCAAGAAGATCGGAGTATTCATGGGAGGACCAGCACTAATAGAAGAAGAAGAACCCGAGGAAATACGCCCCGAGGACTACATCATCATCGACGACACCGACTCTGACCCTAGTGATGATGACTTTGAAGACGAAGCTGGAGCAGACATCATGGAATCTTCCACTGATCAAAATTTCTAGATGACTACCATATATTAGTAGTATTTTCCCCATGTATATAGTAGTAGTGAGCACTTTTGCGATAGTTCTAAATCGTTTGTATTCCATTGCTTGATTGATTGAGTGAAATGATTGTGTTTGTCTCATGTGAATATGGGTAGTGCCTTCTCATTAGACCCCTTTTCTATTCTAATCTCTTCCATCTAAACCCATCAGATGCCTCCGAGACGTGACCCCAGTTTTGCTTTCCCGCCGGAGCTCACCCAGTTGATCCAGCAGCAGAATGCTTTGATGCAATTGCTAGTTCAGAACCAGGGCAACAACAACAACAACCCACCGCCAGTGGTCAACCTAGCCCGTTTTCTAAGGTTACAGCCGCTGGTGTTTGCCAGTAGCACCGAGCGTATAGTTGCTGATGATTGGCTACGCCGTATTGGAAGGGAGTTGACCATCGCAGGTTGCACAGATGCTGAGAAGGTGCGCTTTGCCGCACATCAATTGGATGTACCAGCAGCCTCATGGTGGGAGAATTACACAGCCACTTTTCCTATAGCCAATGTCACTTGGGACCAGTTTCAGCAAGCTTTCCGCACAGCCCATGTCTCCACTGGAGCTATGCAAATGAAGAAGCGGGAGTTTGGCAACCTACGCCAGGGGAACCGTAGTGTGGCTCAGTACGTGGATGAGTTTAGCAAGTTATCACGCTACGCCCCTGATGATGTGGCCACAGATGCCGCGAAGCAGGAGAAGTGTATGGAAGGGCTGAATGATGAGATGAGCATGCAGTTGATAGTAGCAACCTTTAACAACTACCAGGAGTTGGTAGATAAGGCTCTTATGATTGAAGGGAAACAACAGCAGATTGAGAGCCGCAAGAGAAAGTATGGACAAGGGAAGTATAACTTAGGAGCTCAGCAGAAGCCTCGCCTAACCCCGAACTCGGGAGGACTTGTTCATAACCATGGAGGTCACAACCACACTGGAGGAGGATCACATAACCACAGTTGTGCTAAGAATGGGAACGGAGCTCACAACAATCAAAACCGCTCCAACCCGTCCACTCCCGCCAAAAGAGAATTAAGTCAGGTTACCTGTTTTAAGTGCGGGAAGACAGGGCACTATGCCAATGATTGCCCCGAAGGAAGGAATGGAAATGGAAATGGAAGCGCTGGGAAGAAGCCCAATCCATTCAACAAAGGACAAGTGAACCACGTTAACATGGAGGAGGTTGAAGAGCAGCCGGACGCGGTAATAGGTAAGTTTTTGTTTAAGTCATTTGCCGCTCTTGTTCTTTTCAATACTGGTGCATCGCATTCATACATATCAAGGGGATTCGTGGATAAGTTTAAATTACCCTCCCAAACCCTTAGGACCCCTCTTTTAGTGAGTTCGCCTGGAGCAGAATATATGGCTAGCCGATGGTGTGACCAGATACCCTTAACCATTGGCACGCATGTGTTTCCGTCCGACCTAATTATCTTGGAGTCGCAAGGATTGGATGTGATATTGGGTATGGACTGGATGTCAAAGTATGGAGGAAGCATTGACCGTGCGAGTAAGTCGATTTATCTCACCACCCCGGAGGGAAAAAGGATTAAGTATGTGTCTAGGCATGTGCCTAAAACAAGCCAAGTGAATGCCCTTACGGGAGTTGTTCAGGAGGAAGTGCCGGTAGTAAAGGATTACCTGGGTGTTTTCCCAGAGGAGTTACCAGGCATGCCACCGGACAGAGATATTGAGTTTTTGATAGAGTTGTTACCAGGAACAGGAGCAATATCCAAGAGACCCTACCAGATGCCCGCGAATGATCTGGAGGAAATTAAGAAAACAGATCAAGGAGTTATTGGAGAAAGGATACATCCGAAGGAGTTCATCACCTTGGGGAGCCCCAGTACTTTTGGTCGAGAAGAAAGATAAATCCCTAAGGATGGTTGTTGATTATCGAGCCTTGAATGAAGTGACGATAAAGAACAAGTACCCACTGCCGATGATCAATGATCTGTTTGATCAGTTGCAAGGAGCTAAAGTGCTCTCAAAGATCGATTTACGATCAGGGTATCATCAGTTGAGGATACGAGAGAAGGACATACCAAAGACGGCGTTCACAATGCGATATGGATTATACGAGTACATGGTCATGTCGTTTGGACTGACTAACGCCCCTGCCTATTTCATGAGCATGATGAACAAGGTGTTCATGGAGTATTTGGACAAGTTTGTTGTGGTGTTTATTGATGATATTATGGTATACTCGAAGAACTAGGAGGAGCACAAAGAGCATTTGCGTTTAGTTCTCGAGAAGCTCAGGGAACACTAGTTGTATGCTAAGTTTAGCAAATGCGAGTTTTGGCTGAAGGAAGTCGGATTCCTTGGACATGTTATATCAGGAGAAGGTATAGCAGTAGACCCCAGCAAGGTTCAGTCAGTCACTGAATGGTTGGCACCCACCTCAGTTAGCGAGATCCACAGTTTTCTAGGATTCGCAGGATACTACCGGAGATTCATTGAGAATTTTTCCAAGATTGCAAAACCAATGACTGAACTGTTGAAGAAGGATAGCAAGTTTAAATGGATAGAAGATTGTGAAGCATGTTTCCAGGAGTTGAAGAAATGTTTGACTACAGCCCCAGTGCTAGTACTGCCAGATATACATAAGGAATTCCAAGTGTATTGCGACGCCTCTCGCTTAGGACTTGGATGTGTGCTTATGCAGGACGGAAGAGTTGTTTCGTATGCCTCACGACAACTAAAACCTCATGAGTTGAATTATGCTACGCATGATTTGGAGCTACTAGCCGTAGTGCATGCGTTGAAGACTTGGAGACATTACCTTATTGGAAACCATTGTGATGTGTACACGGATCACAAGAGTTTGAAGTACATCTTCACCCAGAAGGAGTTGAACCTTAGGCAGAGGAGATGGTTGGAGCTTATAAAGGATTATGTCATGAAGCTACACTATCATCCAGGAAGGGCCAATGTCGTAGCAGACGCATTGAGTCGGAAGAGTTATGCTAATATCCTTGAAAGTAAAGGACTGCCGAAGGAATTAGCAAAGGACATCATGGAACTTCGGTTAGAGATTGTACCTAGAAGGTTCATTGCAATAATGGAGGTCCAGTCGACATTGCTGGACAAAATTCGGGAAGCTCAGAAGGATGACAAAGAGATTGCCGAGATAAAGGATAAGATGGGCAAGGGAAAGGCCAAAGGTTTTCGTGAAGATGAGCACGATACCATATGGTTTGAGGACCGGGTTTATGTGCCCAATAACCAGGAGATCAGGAAGTTAATACTTCAAGAGGCCCATGACTCACCATACTCGATACACCCCGGAAACACCAAGATGTATTTGGATTTGAAGGAACGTTTCTGGTGGACTGGTATGAAGAAGGATATTGTCGAGTATGTAGCCGTATGTGATGTATGTCAGAGAGTTAAGGCAGAACATCAGAAGCCAGCAGGACTGTTACAGCCTATGCCGATACCCGAATGGAAGTGGGATAAACTTGGCATGGACTTTATCACCGGATTACCCAAGACTAAAGCAGGATATGATTCCATATGGGTAGTAGTTGATCGTTTGACCAAAGTAGCCCACTTCATCCTAGTGAAAACCACCTATACCAGTGCAAAGTTGGCCAAGATCTTTATGTCCAGGATCGTATGTCTGCATGGAGTTCCGAGGACCATCATATCAGATCGAGGAACACAGTTTACTTCAAAGTTTTGGCATCAGTTACACCAGACTTTGGGAACGAGGTTGGATTTCAGTACAGCGTTTCACCCGCAGAAAGATGGACAGACTAAGAGAGTCAATCAAATTTTGGAGGACATGTTGAGAGCCTTTGGGCTAGATTATGGATCTAGTTGGGATGACAATTTGCCGTATGCAGAGTTCTCATACAACAATAGCTACCAAGCTGGTTTGAAGATGGCACCGTTTGAAGCCCTATATGGACGCAGGTGCAGAACACCGTTGATGTGGGATGCGGTAGGAGACCGACAGTTGTTTGGCCCAGACTTGATTAAATAATCTGAGGAGAAGGTAAAATTGATCCAAGACCGACTGAAGATTTCTCAGTCCAGGCAAAAGAGTTATGCAGACTCAAAATGCAAGGAGGTAACCTACGAAATTGGAGACAGAGCATATCTGCGAGTATCGCCCTTGCGAGGAGTGAAATGTTTTGGAGTTAAAGGAAAGTTAGCCCCGAGATTTGTAGGACCGTATTGCATTTTGGAACGGATGGGAGAAGTTGCCTACAAGTTGGAGTTACCTGAGGGATTGTCAGGAGTCCACGATGTGTTCCACGTTTCACAGCTGAAGAAGTGTGATGTTGAGATGGTTGATATACCATTAAGAGATATAGTACCCTTGGAGGCGATTCAGTTGGACAGCGATTTGACTTACGAGGAGAAGCCAGTTAAGATTCTTGAGTTTGCTAGCAGAGTCACCTGCAGTAAGGTTATCAAGTTTTGCAAAGTTCAGTGGAGCCACCATACCGAGGATGAAGCCACCTGGGAACGAGAGGATGATCTCCGCAAGGACCACCCATACCTATTTTCTAGCCAACCCGAATCTCGAGGGCAAGATTCATCTTAAGGGGGGTAGGTTTGTAACATCCCAAATTTTTAATTTGGAATGTTATACATAGATCATCCATGCATATCATGATTTATTGCATTTCCGTTCCGCAATCCTCAAAATCCTAAGCAACTCAAGGACCCACGGAGAGAGTTGGGGATTTTCCGTTTTTCATATTTGATTTTTATCAAATAATGAAATGAGGATTTTGATTTTAATATTTTTTCTCTCCAAAAAATATTTCATATTAAATCACATGAGTGGAGATAATATGACTTCTCCAAAATAATTGAAATATCGGAGGAAAAATATTGAAATCATTTATTGGATTTTATTTGGTTTTATTCGGATTTTATTTGCGTTAGGAAAAAATTGCACGTTTTCAAAATTTCATTTTAGGGCCAAGAAAATGTTCAACTCGTCCTAAATATTTTATTTAGACGGTGAAAATTTATTTTGGCATTTTTAGATTTTTTTTATTTTTTTGGATTTTATTTCGATCGGCGAAATTATTTTAGAAAAAGGGTTCCCGCGCCGACTGGGCCTAAGGCCCAGCCGCGCCAGGCCGCCGCCGCCTCCTGCGCGCGCGCGCGCGCCACCGCCACCGACTGGGACTAGGAGTCCGAGCCGGACTCCTCTCCGCCGCCACGCCTTGCCCCCTCCTCCAAGCCGCCCCGCCCCGCCCTTTATATACCACCGCCCCGCCGTCCCAAACACCCCACCGCACCACCGCCGCCCGCGCCGCCTAGCCGCCGCCGCCCGCCG
>NC_041392.1:306350904-306398351 GCF_002162155.2 Triticum dicoccoides | reverse complement strand
CCCGCCGCTTCCTCGCCTCATCGGACCTCCCGCCGGAGGTAGCCGCCGTGCCCCGCCGCCGTTTTTTTATAAAGACCGTTTGGGTCTTTTTAGAAACCCTAGATCCGTTTTTTTTTGGTTTCGCCGGTTTTTCTCGATTCTTCTAGTTAGCGAACGTTCGTCCGAATGTTCGTTTTAACGAACGGTTCTTCGCCCGTTAGATACAGCTAACGAACGCTCGTTCGTTAGTCCGTTCGTCAGTTTTCTTTTATCGGATTTATTCCGCGATTTTTCTGATCGCGATTTCTGATCCGATCTTAGTTTCTATTTATCTTTTCACTCATTATTCGGAATCAGGCGATTTTTCAAGCGCCTGGAGTTTCGTCTCGAAACCCTCTTTCCGTTTAATCAACTCAAACAAGTTTTTGTTACTGTAAAATTTGACCTAGTTTCAGATTAGTAAACGAAGCTTCTTTCTTTCGCCGTTTGAGTTCGTTGCTCCATTTGATTTGATTCTTTTTGCATACCGGAGTTCTTAAGTTGAACTTTCTGGTCAATCTCTCTTATTTGAGTTTTGCTTGTGCATCGTTGCTTGTTACTTATGTATGTTATTGTTTGCTTGCGATAGAATTCCCAGAGTGCGAAGCGTGTTACTACGAGTCTCTAGGATTCGTGGATCGTCAGCAAGGCAAGTAACACTTTGATCATATCCCATTATTACCTAGTTTTTATGCATTAGTTCCAATCCTCAAACATTGCATGGTTAGGATGTCAGTAAATTGTGGGTTGGGAAGTAGTTGCCGAGGTAGAACCTATTGCCCTGTTATATTCGAACCCTTGGGAGTTACTTCTATGTATTGCTTATATTGCTATGCTATGCTCGTAGACGTGGTTTGGGTTTGAGTGAAATTCATGACAGTTGTGAGATTGTTAATTAATGGTTCAACTTAAGGTGGCAACTTAATCAAACAACTGGGTGGATTGAGGCACCTGGGGAACCCAGTGTTGTCTGTTTTTTTGGAAATCCCGAGGTATCAGTGTGATCTTCCTATGGACCGCCACCCAGGCTAAAAGGGAACTGAGATGATTCATGCTAGAAACTTCCGTGTGCAGCCACAAGCTATTACGGGCTCTAGCATAGTTGAGTAAGTTACGCGAAGCTCTTGAAGAGGTAGATCAGCATGTAGTGGGTTTTGTAGGTTTGGTATGGTCTACCCGGAGTAGAGAGTTAACGTTTCTGAAAGACTGTGTCTCGGTCATCCGTTTCTCAAACACCCTGTAGTGCGAGAAATCCAACGAAGGCGATCGAGTCTTGTGGGGAAAAGTGTGCAAACCTCTGCAGAGTGTACAAACTAATCATGATTAGCCGTGTCCCCGGTTATGGGAAATACTTGAGTATCTAGTACTTGGGTTATCACATGTATCTCACCATGTTTAATTAATCTTGTTGGGTTGTTAATCACTTTAATTGGGATTGAGTTGCGGGTACCTTCTCAATGATGTTTCAACCACCATGATAGTTAAATAAAAATATATTCCTTTGTTGTAGGGAAAAATTGGCTTTTCGCAAAAACCGTAACCATAGAGCTTTCCACCAGCCATATATTCATGTAGTGATAGCATTATTCTGTTTCTGCTCTACTGTGTTACATTGCCAGCATATTCCATGTGCTGACCTGTTTTCGGGCTGCAACGTATTATGTTGCAGACTTTTCAGACGAGGAGTAAGGTTCGTTAGGTCGTTGCCGTGCAGCTCAGCTATGCCGTTGGAGTTGATGGACTCACCTTATGTTCCAAGCCTTCCGCTGTTATCGCATTAGATGGCCTTAAGCCATATTATTGTAATAAGTTCTCTTTGTAGACTTTTCGATGTAATAAGTGTGTGATTGCTACTCTGTTATAAATCCTCGAGTACTGTGTGTGTCAGCATTATCGATCCAGGGATGACACTGAAGCACAAAGACTTGACCATCTGAGGTCGGGTCGCTACATAACCACTTTTAGGTACTGTTGTAAACTCATCAAAATTTTATATTTGTGTTAAATATATTTTATTCTAACTTCTCCATGGCTCATATCCTCGATACTACACATAGATTCATCAAAATAAGCAAACAACAGAATGAAAACAGAATCTGTCAAAAACATATCAGTCTGTAGTAATCTGGACTTGATCCAAACTTCTGTAACTCCAAAAATTCTGAAAAATAGGACAATGTAGGCATTTTGTATATGAGTCTTGTGTAGAAAATCATATCAAGAACACGTTTCTATGAATTTACAAAATTCTAGAACCGAGCGCAGAAGTTTCCGTTTTTTTAGCAAAATCAAATCAACTATCACCCAAATCATCCCAAAGGTCTTACTTGGCACAAACACTAATTAAAACACTAAAACACAATCATACCAGAAGTAGAATTTCATATTTATTGAAAAACGGAAGCAAAAACATAAAAATAAAATTGGGTTGACCCCCAACAAGCGTTATTGTTTTACGCCCCTAGCTAGGCATATTGCATAGATCTAGGTATTGTCATCTTTGGTATTCAATCCATAAGTGGCCCTAATAATAGATTCATATGGGAACTTAATTTTCTTTCTTGGAAAGTGTTCCGTGCCCTTCCTTAATGGAAATTGAAATCTAATGTTTCCTTCTTTCATATCAATAATTGCACCAATCATTCTAAGGAAAGGTCTGCCAAGAATAATAGGGCATGTAGGATTGCAATCTATATCAAGCACACAAAAATCTATGGGCACATAATTACTATTTGCAACAATAAGAACATAATCAATCCTTCCCGTAGGTTTCTTAATAGTGGAATCCGCTAGGTGCAAATTTAAGGAACAATCATCAAGTTTATGGAAACCTAGCACATCACATAAAGTTTTTGGAATAGTGGAAATGATAGCACCCAAATCGCACAAAGCATCGCACTCATTATGTTTAATCTTACTCTTAATAATAGGTTCCAATTCATCATAGAGCTTTCTAGGGATTGAAACTTCCAACTCAAGTTTTACTTCAAAAGAAATCATCATAGCATCAACAATATGTTTAGTAAAAGCCTTATTTTGATTATAAGCATGAGGTGAATTAAGCATAGATTGTAACAAGGAAATACACTCAATCAAAGAACAATTATCATAATTAAAGTCCTTGAAATCCAAAAGAGTCGGCTCATCACTAGTTAAAGTTTTGACCTCTCCAATCCCACTTTTACAATTTTTTCGTTAAGATCTTCACCCTCCAAATTATTGGGATGCCCTCTTGCTAAAGTTGACTCATATCTAGTCCCTTATTTATCAAGTTTTATATTATCAAAAAAATATTAAATAAGAATCGCACCAATCACTTTATGATCTTCATCAAGATTATCGCAAAAACTAGAAGAACACACTTTTTCGAACAATTCTCTCTTAGTACGCATCCTAGCAGTTCCCTCCCTACTTTAATTAATAGAAATTTGAATAGCTTTAAGAGACTCATTAATATCAAGCTTGGGTGGCATAGATCTAATCTTGAAAGAATCAGTCTCATGAGAAATTCTATCGACTCTGCTAGCCAAATCATCAATCTTAAGAAAATTTTGTTCTACCATAGCATTGAAAATCCTTTGGGAGTTTATAAAATCTTTAATATTATTCTCAAGATCAGAAGGTACCTTATTATAATTTACATAAAAATTGTTATAAGAATTACCATAATTATTAGAGGAATTGCTAGGAAACGACCTAGGATTCAAATGACCTCTATATGCGTTATTAACAAAATTGTTTCTACCAACAAAATCCACATCCATAGATTCACTACTATTCCCAATCCAAGTAGATAAAGGCATGTCATTAAGATCAATAGGAGCACTCTTGCTAGCAATCAATTTCATATGTTCATCCATCTTTCCACTCAAAGTATTAATTTCTCCAATTGCATCCACTTTTTTACTAGTGGAAGATCTTTCGGTGTGCTATTAAGAGTAATTTACATAATATTATCTAGGAGTATAATAGCTTCTCCTAATGTGATTTCCATAAAAGTACCACCCGCGGAGGAATCTAAAATATTTCCTGATGCAAAAGTCAACCCACATAATTTCTTTGTATGATCATCCATAAACTAAAACCATGTGTAGGGCAATTTCTTATCATTACTTTCATCCTCTATCGAGATTGTGCAACATGTTCATGATAAAGATGATTAAAACTCATTATATGTCCTAAGGGAGATGATCTTAGCGGGGGGAAAGACTTGGAAGTAAAATCATCCTTACACTTATTCCATGAATCAATACTATTTTTAGGCAAGGACGAAAACCAAGTTTTAGCACGATCTCGTAGTGAGAATGGAAATAGCTTCAATTTAACAATATTATTATCGACATATTTTTTCTTTTGCATATCACACAATTCAACGAAAGTATTAACACAGGATACAGCATCTTCATTAGGACTACCAAAAAATTGTTCTCTCATAACAAGATTCAACAAAGCGGCATTAATTTCACAAGATTACGCACTACTAGCGAGAGCAATCAGAGTACTAATAAAATCATTATTATTAGTGTTGTAAAAATCACACAAGTTAGTATTGTCTTGAGACATAGTGAAAAAGCAAGCAATCTAGCACACAAGCAAACAAACAGCAAACGAAAAGACGAACGGAAAGAAGGTGAATAGGCAAATATTTTTGTGTTTTTCTAAAAAGTTTTAGAAGTGGGGTAGAGGAAAACAAGAGGAAAATGGCAAATAATGTAATGAAAGAGATGAGAGTTTATGATATGTGAGGGAGTCCTGGATTAGGGGGTTCTCGGGCAGCCGGACTATATCCCTTGGACGGGCTGTTGGACTATGAAGATACAAGATTGAAGACTCCGTCTTCTTTCCGGGTGGGACTCTCCTTTGCGTGGAAGGCAAGCTTGGCCGTTCAGATATGTAGATCTCCTCCCTTGTAACCGACTCTGTGTAACCCTAGCCCCTTCCGGTGTCTATATAAACCAGAGGGTTTAGTCCGTAGGACAACAACAATCATACCATAGGCTAGCTTCTAGGGTTTAGCCTCTCCGATCTCGTGGTAGATCAACTCTTGTAATACTCATATCATCAAGATGAATCAAGCAGGAAGTAGGGTATTACCTCCATCGAGAGGGCCCGAACCTGGGTAAACATTGTGTCCCCCGCCTCCTATTACCATCCGCCTTAGACGCACAGTTCGGGACCCCCTACCCGAGATCCGCCGGTTTTGACACCGACATTGGTGCTTTCATTGAGCCACTCTGTCGTCACCATAAGGCTCGCTGGCTCCTTCGATCATCGGCAACAATGTGATCCAGGGTGAGGTTTCTCTCCGCGGACAGATCTTTGTATCCGGCGGCTTCGCACTGCGGGCCAACTCGCTTGGCCATCTGGAGCAGATCGACAGCTACGCCCCTGGCCGTCAGGTCAGGTTTGGAAGTTTGAACTATACTACCGACATCCATGGAGACTTGATCTTCGACGTATTCGAGCCCATGTCAGGTGCGCCGCACAGTCACGACGGGCATGGCTTAGCTCTACCTCCAGACAGTGTTTGGGAGATCACACCTGTGGCGACTCCGGCCCTTGATCCGGAGCAGATCGCGTCATCCGAGGACGGGTGGATGGACCCCTTCCCAGAGGCCGCACACTCAGCGGCGATAGAGCCGAATACTGACTTCACCTCCTACGAGACCTATGTTGCTGGACCCTTGGATTCGTCCCTGGCCACGGTCTCCGAACCGCCTGCGTCCGTACCTATCAAATTTGATTGGGCACCGACCATGGAGTTTTCCTCCGCGGATATATTTCAGTCCTCGCCCTTGAGCGATGTGCTAAATTCAATAAGGTCTCTCCCCTTGTGAGGAGGCCCTTGGCCGAACTGTGTTCGGCTCGAGTGGGAAGTGGACGACAAAGATATTCGTTCCCCACCCACCACCCACTTAATAGCCACTGTCGACGTCTTAACCGACATGCTTGATTTCGGCTCCGAAGACATCGATGGTATGGACAACGATGCAGGAAACGAACAGGAACCACCGCCCGCAGGGCGCTGGACTGCCACTTCATCACATGATATATACATGGTGGATACACCCCAAGAAAATGATGACGGGGAACAGGAGGAATCAGCGAAGGACAATTCCCTCGAGAAGCAACCAAAGCGACGGTGTAAGCGCCGCTCCAAATCCCGCCCCGGCAAAAACAGCGATCAGAGTGCAAGAAAGAGTAACACCCCGGTCGACCCCAAAGGAGACAATGACCACATGAACCCAGCGGTGGAGCAGGGTGAACCAGCGGACGGCGAACATAGTACGGAGCCGCTGTCAGGTCACGACGACCCCGAGGGTAAAACTCATCAACTTGTCTCTGGAGACATGAATAGTTCAGACAACGATGCACACATCATCCCTGAAAGAAACTTGGAACAAGAGAACCTTCATAAAGGCTCATTGAAACCGCGCGGAGCCTGAAGAAGCAGAAGCAAAGGCTTAAGACCGCGCAGAATACGCTCAACAGCAGATGGAATAAAGTGCTTGACACAGAAGAAAAGTACGGCGGTAATCGCCACACAAAAAGCTATCCAAAGCGCAAGCTTTTGCCTGAATTCGACGATGAGGCCTTAGAGCCCACTCAGCCAGAAAATAAAATGGCCGATCAACTGGGCCGGCCACCCCGTGGTCGCGACAGGGCGGCTAACGATGACGTACACAAGTCAGCACACGACCTACGTGAGGACCTACACAAAAAAGCCAGATTGACCAGGTCCATTTACGGACCTAGGAAGCGCGTTCCGGCATAGAATCATCACCGCCCAAATGAATATACTGACAGGATAATAGTTCGGAATCAAAACCGAACAATACAACCATCAGACACACCCAAATACAAGGGTGCCGCGCCCCCCTATGCTTCACCGACGAGGTACTGGACCATGAATTCCCAGAAGGATTCAAACCCGTGAACATAGAGTCATACGACGGAACAACAAACCCTGGGGTCTGGATTGAGGACTTTATCCTTCACATCCACATGGCTCGTGGAGATGATCTCCACGCCATCAAATACTTTCCCTTAAAGTTGAAAGGACCAGCTAGGCACTGGTTGAAAAGCCTCCCTGAAAATTCAATTGGAAGTTGGGAAGAGCTCGAGGACGCTTTCATGGCTAATTTTCAAGGGGCCTATGTCCGACCTCCGGATGCAGACGATTTAAGTCACATAATTCAGCAACCCGGAGAGTCAGCCCGAAAGCCTTGGAACAGATTCCTCACTAAGAAGAATCAAATTGTCGATTGCCCGGACGCCGAAGCCTTAGCGTCTTTCAAACATAGTATCCGGGACAAATGGCTTGCCAAACACCTCGGCCAGGAAAAACCAAGGACAATGGTAGCCCTAACATGCCTTTTGACCCGCTTTTGCACGGGCGAGGATAGTTGGCTGGCCCGCAGCGGCACCAGCGACCCAAGCACATCCGAAGTTAGGGATGGCAATGGAAAACCACGACACAATAAAAGCAAGCGTTGAAGCAACAAAGACAGCCTAGACAACACGGCGGTAAACACCGGATTCAGGGGCTCTCGACCCGGTCAATGGAAAAAGCCATTCAAAGGCAGCAGAGATGGACCGTCCAGCCTAAACAAGATTCTATACAGATTATGTCAGATTCACGGCACCTCCGATAAACCTGCAAATCACACCAACAGAGAATGTTGGGTCTTTAAGTAGGCCGACAAGCTAAACACCGAACACAAGGGAAGGGAGACGCCAAGTGAAGACGAGGATGAGCCTCACCAACAAAACACTGGGGACAGAAAAAAATCCCACCAGAAGTCAAAACAGTGAACATGATTCACGTAACTAAGAGGAGGAGCACATGCGCGCTCCGAGACGTATGCACCTTAGAGCCCGTTACCCCCAAGTTCAACCCTTGGTCGGCCTGCCCAATCACTTTTGATCGCAGGGATCACCCGAGTAGTATCCGACACGGAGCATTGGCTGCCTTGGTACTAGACCCAATAATTGACGGATACCATCTCACCTGAGTCCTTATGGACGGCAGCAGTAGTCTTAATTTGATATATCAAGACACATTCCACAAAATGGGGATAGACCCAACAAGAATCAGCCAAAGCAATACTACCTTTAAAGGAGTAGTTCCAGGAGCAGAGGCCCGCTGCACGGGCTCTATAGTACTAGAGGTTGTATTCGGTTTTCCCGACAACTTCCGAAGCGAAGAATTAACCTTCAACATCGCTCCATTCCGAAGCGGCTATCAAGCACTACTCGGAAGAACAGCCTTCGCTCGTTTCAATGCAATACCACATTACGCTTATCTTAAGCTTAAGATGCCCGGTCCATGTGGCATCATCACAGTTAGCGGACATTCAGAGCATTCCTTACATGCGGAGGAGTGTACGGCGGCTTTTGCAGCCGAACACTGAACGACCCCTCCAACCAGAATAAATGATCGGTCGTTAAGACCGCGGACACGGCTAGACGAGTCCGGCGCACCCCTCACTGTAACAGTTCAGATAAACCCGAGATTGGGTCGATGGATATACCCCCATAGGTGGCGCTAGGGGCTACCCGCATGTAAAAAAGACTAGTTTGGTTTTACCTTACTTAGATTGAATTTCAATGGTCTATTAATAATAACCAATTTTCCGCACGTAGGCTTTCACCTGGATTTTTTCTCTCTTGCAGATGACAATCGTGCTACACCCTTCCAGGACACGGCACAACGGAGACACAGGCGCAGACGTGTAGCAGGGCCCTGCTTAAAGGTTTCTTTTTAGACTAAGACCCTATGTAAACCTTTCTCACTGTCTCTTGTTGCTTTACGCCCTCTGGATACTTAACACACCGAGAGGGATGCTGACGTTATTGGCATTTTTGCCACGTCAGACTGATGCACGTACCTGGAAATTCAGGGTTCATTATCAAGGGCTTTGCTCAGCCTGATATATGTTGTAAAGTCCGAATACCTTAGGGAGTGTTCGGCATCGCGAGTTTGGCTTTATATGCATCAGCTCCGAATCATGTGTTTGGTCAAATGTTGGGTTTGCCCGGCTCCCGTGTTTTGCTACCTTACGTTCCGCTCTATCGGCTAAGGTGGCACCGGGAGAACTATTGCGATTGTGCCCTGGTTCATTTGGGTGAGCACCTCAGTAGAGAAAGTCAAAAACTTACTGTCATGATAAAGCGCGAGACTGGTCAACCACTCGATGACTCAGCGGAATCTTCGCGATTCCTCCGCATTAACGAAGGACCGGTTTCCCGGTCATGTATGTACGCGCAACGTATTTGGATAAGCGTGGAGGTACCAGGGGCTATATAGTAGCCCCACTGTCAAACTCCTATGGCTAAGTGAAAGTGTTAAAGCAATATAGTCTGATTGCCTTGTTCACCGCGCTATCACCTCCTTCATGGACCAAGACGTTGGATCAAGTGTGAATACGTGCTTTTCCGAACACCCCCGCATTATGTGCGTGGGGGCTAAAGCCAACGATTGCAAACTTTCAGGTTATATACATACATAAAGCGGCCGCACAGGAGGCATCATAATACTTTCAAGCAACAGTATAAACATAGCATTTATAATCCAAATAGCATTGTTTTTACAATTGGGATACATGTCACTCGAACATAATATTCTTTGAGCACTGAGCCTCTATTAAACGAGCGCCTTCTAGGACTTCTCCAAAATAGTGCTCGGCCGAGTCCTGGCCTACGTCCGGACCCCGGTTTGCAATAGTGGTGGCATCCATCTCTGCCTAGTATGTCTTAACACGGGCAAGAGCCATCCGCGCACCCTCTATGCATGCCGACCTCTTTACGGCATCGATATGCTGCACAGCACCAAGGAATCGTTGCACTAAACCAAAATAACTATTCGGCTTTGGTCCTTCCGGCCAAAGATGATCCACGACAGACCTCATGGCAAGCCCAGACAACCTATGGAGCTCAGCCCACTCGGCCATTTGCTCATTTAACAGCAGCGGACGCATCGGAGCACTGAACTGCGACCAGAACAACTTCTCTACTTCGTGATCTTCTTGATCTTTGAAAAACACAGTCGCATCAGCAGCACTCATTGCTAAGTCGGCATACACGTCTGCAGCACTCCATAATCGATCTAGAGGGTCATACTTTGGATCTCCGAACTTCGTCCGCAACAAAAAGGGCTTCCTAGCCGTGATATCTCTAGCTTGACGGAGCTCCTCCTCTGCCGCTCTGATTTTAGACTGGGTTTCCTCGGCTACCTCCACAGCTCTCTTCAGGTCAGCCGCTCTCACTTGGCTTTCCTTTTCAAGAAGCTCATATCGGCCGGCGGCATGTTTCAGCTGAACAACCATCTTGGCTATTTCATCTTCTCTCTTGCGATAAGCAGCCTGTTCGGCTTTTAACTCTTCGGTCGCCTTTAGGGCGGCCGCATCACTTCTCCTGGCTTGTTCCTTGGCTCGGGCAAGTTCCCCCCGAAGGGTCTCCATGGCGGCAGCTCCATCTGCAGTCAAAATGTATTATAGATACAAGCATCATGCTCCTCTTAATACTTGCTGACCACCCGAAAATACATACCCTGTGCCTCATCAAGCCTATTGTTCACAAGCGCAATGTCGGCGCCTGCCGCGTCCAATTATCGGCTTAGTCCGGCAAACTCAGCAGTCCAGCCAACCACCGGACCGTCCGCTGCCTGCACATGAAAGCAGCGCAATCATTACCTGGGACTATGATCCTCTGTTTGTCGCCTCGGGATAGCAACCAGAGTCTCAGGGGCTACTATCTGTATAGAGCACACCTAGAGTGTGTGGTACCGTCAAAAAAAATTTGTGTACCTCAAAGCCTTTTAGCAGGCTCGTAAAAGCTTCATGCAACCCACTTTTGGTGGATGAAATCCTCTCAACACTACTAGGGAAAACCTTATACACAGAAATTTAGCAGTAGCGCGTGGCAAAAATGGGTGCTAGTGCTAAGTAGCAGTAGCGCGCGTGCGAAAACCGCGCTACAGATACAATAGTAGCAGTAGCGCGTGCACATGAAAAAGCGCTACGACTAATATTCCCATTGCCAAAACGATAGGCTACGCATATTAGTAGCAGTCTTGAGAGAAGCGCGCTACCTCTAGGACAAAAGTAGCAGCGTGTTTCACGCGGAGAGCTCTACTTCTAATGGAAATAAAATGAAATGAAAAACAAATGGAAAAGTAAATGAAAAAGAAAGAAATAGAAAAAGGAAAAAGGAAAAAATAAAATGTAGAGCAAAATAAATGAAAAAGCGAAAAAAGGAGAAAGGCGTAGCAGTAGCGTTTGTTCGTAAGAGGCGCTATAGCTAACGTAGCTCCCGCACGTTTCCTAGACCCCCGTTGTAGAAACAGGAAAAATTACATAGCTATATAAGTAGCGCGTTTTGTGAAAATCGGTATAGCTAACTTAGCTATAGCGCGTTTCACGAAAAGCGCTACCGCTAAGTTTGACTTAACCAAAAAAACCGTTTCGCCCCGGCCACCACTTCTCCCCCAAATCCCTTGACCCACCCCGCTGCCGTCTGCCTGATTCACCGTCGCCCGACTTCGCCGCCATCTCCTGCCAATGTCGACGCCCCCGGAGCCACCAGAGCCGTGTGTCGTCGACGCCACCGGAGCCGCCCCCAACGCCACCGGAGCCGCAGTCGACGCCATCGGATCCTCCCTCGCCACAATTGCCTCCCTCGCCGTCACCAAAGACGCCCCTGCCTCCGTCGCCACCACCGGAGCCATCCTCTGTAAGCCCCCACCCCTCCTCTCTCTCTAAATTAGTTAGGTTAATTTATTTAGGAAAAGAATTTTGTTAGGAAAATAATTTAGATAGGGCTTTGACAAAGATGCCCCTGCCTCCCTCGCCATAGGAAAAAATTGTATATGCTTAACTAGGGCAGTAGGGTTAGGGTTGTAGTGTTTAATTACAAATGTTAGGAAAGTAAGGTAAGGTTTAATTAGATGTTAACTAGGGTGGTAGGATTTAGTTTAGAGAAAAAAATCAATATAAAAATATAAATTTCTATTAGTGTTGCCAGTCTAGCTAGAAGGTTCTTAATTTTTAGTGAATTTTTATTAGGACAAAATTTTAGGACATAATTTGAGTTCTAGGTTCATAATTTGAGTCTAGGGTTCATCCATCTATATTTGGTTTTTGAATTGAGTTTCAGAGAGCATGAAATTTGTGTAGATTTTCTTGAAGTATCAAACACTAGGAGATGCAAATTTGAAGTGGTCTTGATATATGAAAAATCCTCAGCTGTGTTTGCTCATTGATCATAATCGACATTGAAGTGGTTCGATTGTGCCCAAGTGGCCTTTTGTTGTTTCCAGGGAATGAAGCCGAGTGGCCTATGTTTTGCCGGAATGTTGATTCATTTCCGTTCTGGCAAAATTCAGGTTCTCGATTTGTCCACTTTTTAGCAAAGGTCATGCTGAAATTTTCCATGAATTTTGGCATGACTTGTGCTACAAACTAGGACATATCGATCGCCGGGGATTTGCCGCACTGGGAAGGAGTCAATGTTCCTGCAAAACAATAGGCCTTTTATGTCATTATTCATTTTATTAGGTCTAGAATTAATTGGCTAGATTTAATCGTAGGAGACATGGCTAGCAACTATGAAGGACAGGGTTCTGGTGATTGCGACGATGTCTACCGAGCGGCAGATGACTTTTTTAGCCTTGCCGACATGCAGATCGGTGCTGAGACTGAGACCGGCGCTGAGACTCAGACCGGCATCGAGACCGGCGCTGAGACTGAGACCGGTGCTGCCTCGGGGAGCGGAGCCGGTGTAGAACCGAAAGCAAAGAGGAAACGACCTCCTAACAAACTCAGGACTACTAGACTGGTGGTCACGAAGGTGGACGACAACAATTTTGAGCCAAAGGCGCCCGAGGAAGTGCATCGATGCTACGGCAATCAAATAGGCTGCATCGTACGGACAACCGCCACCATCAACGATGAGAAACTACAGAAGATAGAAAATATGAGGAGCTCCCTCCTAAAGAAGTTTCACCAGATATTCTTGTTCTCGGGCCGGAATGAGAAGGAGTATGAAGATCCAGATGAGGACCCGACAATGAAGAAGATAAACAAACATGCCATGACCAAGTTTAGCGACGTGTTGGCCGCCTGGAAAAATCGAGTGAAAGCAAAGAGCATCGACAAGAAGGAACCCTACTCCAAGATTGTAAAGGATAATCCGACAATCACGGAAGATCAGTTTCAAATATTCAAGGAGGCTTGCGAGGCCGAAGCTGCCAAAAAAGTCTCGGTACATGAAGGGGCTTAAAGAGAGGAACATTGGGAGCCACCACCTCGGAAGCCGTGGTTACGGCGGAAAGAGGTCCAAATGGGCCAAGGAGGATGCGAAAGCCGCGAGTCTGGGCATCCCAGACCCCTTGGCGTATTTCACCGTCCCGCGGGAGCGTGACGTCCTCAGGGCCCGGCACCATTGGGACCCAGTGAAGAAGGTTTACGAGACAAAACCGGTCATTATGGAGTTCATGAGACTGCTGGTAATTTTAGTTTCTGATCAATTTGACTGCACACGTTAGTCATATTTGTAAACGATCCTTGTGCCTTTTGCAAAGAGAGCAGCACCGGATTCCGGCCGAAAGCGACTCGCCGTCTTAGGCATTGGCGAGGCCCAAGTGGGACACTCCATTCAACCGGGTGTTGAACATATTGAAAGGACAACCGGTGGATACTCGACCATCGTATGGATGCGTGCACGGTGTCGGAGACGGCGCCACGTGGAAGAAGTACTACCGTGAGACCACGGAGGAGAGAAAGGAAAGATGGGGGTAAACTAAAGAAAACATTGACAAGAAGGTTGAGATTGTGGTTGAGAAGAAATCATCTCAGACAGTCGCAACAGCGGTAGCTGCCGCAAAACAGGTGGTTGCAGATTTGTCTACTTCCTTGGTGACGGGCGTTTTCACTTGGACAACGCAAAATCCAAAAAAATGCAAAGGACTTTCCCCTTGCTGACTTCTTGGGGAGCAGCTCGACTAGCGTTGCACCAGCACCTGCTCCCACACCGGCTCCCGCACCGGCTCCCGCACCGGACGTGCTCGGTTGTGCTTCGTCTTTGGCTGAGCTCGACGCCCTCACGGTATCTTTCACACCGGCCCCCTTCAATATAAATGTGTAATCTCCCGTTTTCGTTGCCTTTCGGATGTCTCACGTCACAGACTTTTCTTTGCAGGCCGATGAAACCCCATGCACCATATTGTACACCATCGGTGACCAGAAAGTGGACGTGGGGAAGGCGATGATAATGGAGCCGAAGGAACCATTGTTCCACAGCCGGCCGATCCCCCCGGACGTCTTCAAGGTTTCCGTGGTCAGTGTCAAACCGGGCCATGAGAATTTGCCTCCTCCAATACTAGTGGGGGATGACGACGAGACACCACGGCGACTTGGTGATTGTTGCAATGGGTGGATCCTGTTGTGGCCAAAGAGTCTGCTTCGTCTGGAGGCGGCCGGGAGCACACCCACGAGCACGCAGCCTCAGCAAGGTATGAACATCAACACCCCACCTACCCAATTAGCATCGGGTGTCGAGTTGGGTGATAGCGGACGGGGTAAGGAGGAGGCTCCATTAGTCGCTCATGACGTCGCCATGGATGAGGATGAGGATGAGGATGGCGCTGAACAGTATGTCTATACTGACGCCTCCTCAGGGTTTGAGCGTCATGAGTCGGTGCCTGAATTGCCGTCTCAACGTATTATGGACGACCTTCCGGTAGTAAAGAAGTCTAGGAAGAGAGCGAGGAAAGGCAAAAAAGCTGATTCTATGATCCAGCCGCCTCAGCAGCCTCGGCTTCAGGACCGTATAGATATCCCCGATGCGGATAAATGGCATATCCCCGGTCAACCAATCCTACCTGCAACAGCGCTACGGGTCAGATTCGGCGATCTAAGGAGACTTCATGACGATGTGCTGCGGGTAGAGAAAGGCCTCATCGCCTCGAAAGATCCAGGATACCCACTCTACATGGTTAACATTCCGCGGCAAATGTCATACGTCGACAGCTTCCCCGCGGATAAGTTCTTCCTCCGATTCGATTACATATTCGACATGTTTCACGTGAAGAAGCTGGATTTTACGTTTGTCCGCCTTTATGCCTTGCACATGAACTACATCATCGGGGTTGAGCAGATATCTCATATCTGTGTCGCTGACCCATACTACATGCACGAGGGCTTCTTGGGAGTCTGCGCAAAGCACTATGAATACGCGAGGGATTACATCGTCAATTTCATGCTCGCCAATAAGGACAAGGAGGCGATTCTCGTGCCTTATCATCCCGTGTAAGTCATCCGCGCTACTATCCTTCCTTCGATTTCAATCATTCATTTGCACGGTGGAGGCTAATTAATTTGAGGTGTACTTATTTTGCGCAGCGGCGGGCGCACCGTCCTCATCATCCTCTACCCCCGATTCTCCCACGCTCTTTACTTGAACTCATCGAAGAACATTCACAAAAAGGATTACACCCACATCAAGGATGTTCTTGAGAGTGCTATGTTTTACTACCAAGCAAGGGGTGGAGAGGTCAGGGACAAGAAGAGAAGGGGTGGCAGGGCTGCCTTCGGCCATAAGACCGACTTCTGTTGCATCCAGCAACCGAACGATTCCCTTAAGGATGGATTCTATGTCCTACACCACATGCTGGAGTACAGACGGGATCACCAGAACCTTCGCATGTCACCTAGATCTGGCGATGCCCATATTCTGCAATGGGCAAAGGACATACGAGATATCGAGGATCATCGACTTCGAGCTGAGTTCTATAACATCCAGCGCGAACTTGCCCAAATCATCATGAAGGAGGTCATCGGAAAAATAGGGATGTTCTATGGAGAAGGAGAAATGTCTCGGGAAGACGTCCGAACATGGATAGCCTCTCAGCGTCTCGACATGAAGCCTTTCACTAAGCTCGAGGACTATCTCCCTGACTTGGATGGATGGAACGACATGTTGGAGTGATTGTCGATATATGACAATGTGTCCATTTAGTCCATATTTCTGTATGACAAAACTTTGAGTTATGCACGATGAACGGTCCTCCTCCTCGACTAGCGAAAATCACTCTAGTTAGGGCATTTTGGGGTACGTTGAACTTTGTTATTTATGCTTATGATATGTTGTTTCCATTTTTGCCAAGTCGGTCTCTTTCTGTTGCTCAACTATATATGTTGCATATCATCGACTCATGTGATGATGCAGGTGCATAGATCATAGATGGCGAAGAAGTGCTACGCCAGGAGTATATATACGACAAGTGGCCGGAGTGTCAGGCCCAGGTGTACCGGTTTCCGATTTCTGAGCGACAGGCAGTAGTTAGTTTAGGTTCACGCTAATGCGAGAGAGGGATACGAACTCATGTACTCAAAGTGATAGCTCTTCTCACGTATAACATTGTTTAGATGGATGACGATGTATTTGCAAGTAATCGAGACTTGTATCGCTATTTTCGAGATGATGATGAGAGACCACTTTGTGTTGGATGATGATTATGATGATGTCATGATTTGATGAGACTAATTGTATGTATATGCTATGATTACATTTGTATGTGTATGATATGCTAAAGATTATTGTATAAAGCCTATTCAAATACAAAACAAATACAAAACAAATATGTAGGGAAAAAACTAATAAAACTAGTAGTAGCGAGGGGGAAATTTAGCAGTAGCGCCGCCTTACCAGTAGCGCTTCCCAGTAAACAGCGTTGCAGATAATATCAGCAGTGCCCTTTTCTAAAGAGCGCTATAGCTATTCATGTATAGCAGTAGCGTGGACAACAGGCGCTACTGCTATACGTTAGTTGTAGCGCCTTATTAGTAGCACCGGTCCTCGCACTACTGAGAGGCCCAAAACCCGCGTTGCTGCTAGGCTTTTCCCTAGTAGTGAAACCATCGTACCCATTAAAGTACGATGCTCCTCCGAGATAGCCGCTTGCTCCAAAAGACCTGTCAGTACGTCCAGTTGCGCACCGGACAACTCTTTCTGTTACTCCTCTTAGGAGTCGAATACTCCGGACTCCGGGTGGCCGAAGGGTTACCTTATGGCCTTGCCAGATCAGGAGAAATCCTCCGTGATGACACCTCAGTGTCATCCGCCCCAGGAGGCGGGAGACAAGGGGAGGCGTTTCTCTCTCCATCATCTATGGAAGAAGATCCCCCGAAGACGAACTCTGTCAGGAAGAGCTACGATCTGGACTGCAAGACATATGTCTCGGTTATTGTCCGCGGAGATAAAGCAAAATATATTTACCAAAAGTACTTTTGTTCACTTACAGCTCGGTGGAGGGCTGATCCCCTTGCGGGCGCTATGCGCAAGGAACGCCCTCCAGGCCAGGGCCCCCTGGTGAGGGTTTCTTCTCTCGTTTGGAAACCCTTGTTTCCAAGTCTTCAGGAGCGGTCCTTTTCCTTCCTTAGGGAGAGGGAATTTTAGATTCTTCTCCCCGATTATCCTACTTCGTGGAGGTACTAATTCCCCCGGTTTGGATGAGTAATGAGTGAGGCTCGCTTTCGGCTTCTTCGTCTCTCCCTTTATCTTCGCCCGAGGGCACTTGATAAGGTTCATACTCCAGCATCCTGGCTAGTACAGGATCCGGTGAGCCCTCGGGAAGGGGGGCCGAACACCTGATCATCTTTGCCTTTCTTACCCAGTCCTGGCCAAGAGCAATTCTTTCAGGATTATGTTATGGCAAATGAAAAGACAGTGTGTTCAGTCATGGAAATACTTACCTGGGTATCTGGACGATTACAGTTGAGACTCGCATCCTCGGTGGTGTCCGGACACTTTATTCGTGATCCGAAGAACAATCCGTACATCTCTTCGAGCGTCCCGCCAAAGAACTGCTGAATGATTTGCGGTCCTTCCGGGTTGAACTCCCACACACGGAGAGATCGACGTTGGCACGGTCGGACCCGACGAACTAGCATAACCTACATTACTTTGACGAGACAGACATCCCTCTTGAGGAGATCTCAGATGCGACTTTGCAATGTCGGCACGTCATTAACCGGCCCCAGTCTAGCCCCTTGTTGACCCATGACACTAGTTGTGGTGGGGGCCCGAACGGAAGGCGGGGGAAGCCACCCACTTAGTACTTCGGGGAGCTATTATGTAAAACTACTCCCGCTGCCATAAGTTGGGTATCTCCGGGAAGGAACCCTTTGGACATGGGGCATCGACGCCTTTGCTTATTGTGGCACCTCCGCATTCTGCGTGTCACCCATTGATCATCTTCGGCTTCACATTGAAGGTCTTGAGCCATAGGCCGAAGTGTGGGGTGATGCAGAGGAAGGCCTCACATACGACGATAAATGACGAGATGTGAAGAATGGAATCCGGAGCTAGATCGTGGAAGTCGAGCCCATAATAGAACATGAGCCCTCTGACGAAGGGATCAAGACTAAAGCCTAGCCCTCAAAGGAAGTGGGAAACAAATACGACACTCTCATTGGGTTCGGGAGTGGGGATGACCTGTCCTCGGGCAGGCAGCCTCTTCGAGATTTCGGCGGTCAGATACCTGGCCTCCCTTAGCTTCTTGATGTCCTCCTCTGTGAAAGAGGAAGCCATCCACCGGCCCTGAAGGTTGGATCCGGACATGATTGAAGGTCCGAAGCGCTTCGCATGAGCCTTGGGTGTTGGAACTCGGGGTGAGGAAAGGGAGGGATTGAGCGCGATAAGAAAAGGACAGGCTTTGGCCCCTTTATAAAGAGGGCGAATATCAAACGTCCTCCGCATGGCCGTTTAGAACTTGCCTAAAATCAAGGAGTCATACTAATGGGCACGATTGGGTTACTGATAACCCACAAGTATAGGGGATCGCAACAGCTTTCGAGGGTAGAGTATTCAACCCAAATTTATTGATTCGACACAATGGGAGCCAAATAATATTCTCAAGTATTAGCAGCTGAGTTATCAATTCAACCACACCTGGAAACTTAGTATCTGTAGCAAAGTGTTTAGTAGCAAAGTAATACGATAGTGGTGGTAACGGTAACAAAAGAGTAATGAAAGCAAAGTAATATTTTTGGTATTATGTAGTGATTATAACAATAGCAACGGGAAAGTAAATAAGGGTAAACCAATATATGGAAAGCTCGTAGGCATCGGATCAGTGATGGATAATTATGCCGGATGTGGTTCATCATGTAACAGTCATAACATAGGGTGGCACAGAACTAGCTCCAATTCATCAATGTAATGTAGGCATGTATTCCGAATATAGTCATACGTGCTTATGGAAAAGAACTTGCATGACATCTTTTGTCCTACCCTCCCGTGGCAGCGGGGTCCTGATGGAAACTAAGGGATATTAAGGCCTCCTTTTAATAGAGAACCGGAACAAAGCATTAGCACATAGTGAATACATGAACTCCTCAAACTACGGTCATCACCGGTAAGTATCCCGATTATTGTCACTTCGGGGTTAACGGATCATAACACATAATAGGTGACTATAGACTTGCAAGATAGGATCAAGAACACTCATATATTGATGAACACATAATAGGTTCAGATCTGAAATCATGGCACTCGGGCCCTAGTGATAAGCATTAAGCATAGCAAAGTCATAGCAACATCAATCTCAGAACATAATGGATATTAGGGATCAAACCCTAACAAGACTAACTCGATTACATGATAAATCTCATCCAACCCATCACCGTCTAGCAAGCCTACGATGGAATTACTCATGCACGGCGGTGAGCATCATGAAATTGGTGATGGAGGATGGTTGATGATGACGATGACGATCAATCCCCCTCTCCGGAGCCCCAAACGGACTCTAGATCAGCCCTCCCGAGAGGTTTTAGGGCTTGGCGGTGGCTCTGTATCGTAAAACGCGATGAAATATTTTCCCCTATTTTTTCTCCCCAAAAGCAGATATATAGAGTTGGAGTTGGAGTCGGGAGGTCTCCAGGGGCCCACGAGGTAGGGGGAGCGCCCTAGGGGGGGGGCACCCTCGTGGACAGGGTATGGGCCCCTTGGTCTTCATCTTTGGCGAGGATTTTTTATTATTTATTGTAAGATATTCCGTGGAGTTTCAGGTCATTCCGAGAACTTTTGTTTTCTGCACATAAAACAACATCATGGCAATTCTGCTGAAAACAGCGTCAGTCCGGGTTAGTTCCATTCAAAGCATACAAGTTAGAGTCCAAAACAAGGGCAAAAGTGTTTGGAAAAGTAGATACGACGGATACGTATCAACTCCCCCAAGCTTAAACCCTTGCTTGTCCTCAAGCAATTCAGTTGACAAACTAAAAGAAATAAAGAAAAACTTTTACAAACTCTGTTTGCTCTTGTTGTTATAAATATGTCAAGCTAGCATTCAAGTTTTCAGCAAATATCATAACTAACCACATTTGCAATAATTCTCGGGTCTCATGATTACCCATATCAATAGCATAATCAACTAGCAAGCCATAATAATAAATCTCGGATGACAACACTTTCTCAAAACAATCATAATATGATATAACAAGATGGTATCTCGCTAGCCCTTTCTGAGACCGCAAAACATAAATGCAGAGCACCTTTAAAGATCAAGGACTGACTAGACATTGTAATTCATGGTAAAAGAGATCCAATCATAGTCACACCCAATATAAATTAACAATGATGAATGCAAATGACAGCTACGCTCTCCAGCTAGTGCTTTTAATAAGAGGGTGATGACTCAACATAACAGTAAATGGACAGGACCTTCGCAGAGGGAAGCAAGGATTTGTAGAGGTGCCAGAGCTCGGTTTTGAAAAAGAGATAATTAATATTTTGAGCGGTATACTTTCATTGTCAACATAACAACCAAGAGATGGCGATATCTTCCATGCTACACACATTATAGGCGGTTCCCAAACAGAATGGTAAAGTCTACACTCCCCCTCCACCAACAAACATCAATCCATGGCTTGCTCGAAACAACGAGTGCCTCCAACTAACAACAGTCCCAGGGGGAGTTTTGTTTTGCAATTATTTTGATTTAGTTTGCATAAAGCATCGGACTGGGCATCTTGATGACCAGCCATTTTCTCGTGAGTGAGGAGCGGAGTCCACTCCTCTTGAGAATAACCCGCCTAGCATGGAAGATACAGGCAGCCCTAGTTGATACATGAGCTATTCGAGCATACAAAACAGGATGATTATTTGAAGGTTTAGATTTTTGCACATACAAATTTACTTGGAACGGCAGGTAGATACCGCATATAGGAAGGTATAGTGGACTCATCTAGAATAACTTTGGGGTTTAAGGGATTGGATGCACAAGCAGTATTCCCGCTTAGTACAGGTGAAGGCTAGCAAAAGACTGGGAAGCAACCAACTAGAGAGCGACAACAGCCATGTACATGCATTAAAATTAATAAATATTGGATGCAAGCATGAGTAGGATATAATCCACCATGAACATAAATATCATGAAGGCTATGTTGATTTGTTTCAACTACATGCATGATCATGTGCCAAGTCAAGTCACTTAAATCATTCAAAGGAGGATACCACCCCATCATACCACATCATAACCATCTCAATAGCATGTTGGCACACAAGGTAAACCATTATAACTCATAGCTAATCAAGCATGGCACAAGCAACTATGATCTCTAATTGTCATCGCAAACATGTTTATTCATAACAAGCTGAATCAAGAATGCTGAACTCATCATATTTACAAAAACAAAAGAGGTCGAGTTCATACCAGCTTTTCTCATCTCAGTCAGTCCATCATATATCATCATAATTGCCTTTCACTTGCACGACCGAACGATGTGAATAATAATAAGAGTGCACGTGCATTAGACTAAGCTGGAATCTGCGAGCATTCAATAAACATGAGAAGACAAAGCAATATGGGCTCTTGGTTAAATCAACAATAAAGCATATAAGAGCCACTTCAACAATTTAATCATGGTCCTCTCCTACTGACCCCCAAAGAAAAGAAAAGAAAAGAAACTATTTACACGGGAAAGCTCCCAACAAGCAAAAGAAGAACGGGAAAATATTTTGGGTTTTCTTTTTAATTATTACTACAGCAAGAAAAGTAAACTACTACTAATTTTTTTTGGTTTTTCTTAAGGGTTATCAAACACACAAGAAGAAAGCATAAAAGGAAATAAACTAGCATGGATGATACAATGAAAAAGTAGGAGCACCGACATCTAGCAATGAGTGTGTATGAACATAAATGTAATGTCGGTGAGAAATGCGTACTCCCCCAAGCTTAGGCTTTTGGCCTAAGTTGGTCTATGGCCACGGCTAGCCTGGCGGATATCCATAATAATAGTTGGGGTCGTACTGCGATGAGGAAGAAGAAGGCTCCGATTGCCACTGGCTGACAATCATCTCCGGATCCCACTGATAGTTAGACTGTCATGAAGGATCAAATTGTGGTTCCGGTTCTGGCTCCTCGGCTTGTGCAGGGTTCTGGTAGGCGTGAATAGCCGACAACGGAACAAGGTACGTGCATGTGGAGGAAAGCGGTGAGGCCTGCATTATGAGCCAATTCATGAAAATCTTCATAAATCTCGGCTGCTCTTAAGAAATCCTCGGAAGGCCATTCACATGCCCGAACCTCCGTGGTGCGCGGAAAATTATACTTAGGCTTCGGTGCCTTTTCCTTCGAGCTTTGGCTCGATGAGCCCCTCAATAATATCCTCATCATTTTCTAAAAAATTCTGAAATTTTTAGTACCTTCAAAATAAAAGTAAACCAAACTCAATAATATTGATAGCAACCACTCCTACAAGTGCCTAGGGCCTATATCATGCATCAAAACTACTTTTGACCATATATATTTGACATGCAAGCTAAAGACAGGGTCACCTAAGAAGAAAAAATTTGCAATGAATAAAGAACTAGAACAAAAACTAATTGGACCAATGGAGGAGTCACATACCAAGGAACAATCTCCCCAAGCAGTTTTGTGAGAGGTGCTTTGAGAAAGGAGATCGAAAATGGCAGCAAAACAAGCTTGGACTCGGGTTTGAGCTGGTTTTTCATGTTTGTGGGAGGAAGAAGAAGAGGATGGGTGCAAGAATAAGTGGAGGAGGGCCACCGTGGGCCCACGAGGCAGGGGGCACGCCCTAAGGGGGTGGGCGTGCCCTCCACCCTCGTGGCAAGGTGGTTGGCCCTCCTGGTGTGTTCTCTGTTCCATAAATCGTCAAATATTCTAGAAAAAAAATCATATTTAATTTTCAGGGCATTTGGAGAACTTTTTTTTCAAGGTATTTTTATATTGCACGGATAATCAGATAACAGATAGAAAATTATTTATTTTTACTTTATTTCAACTAAATAACAGAAAGTATAGAGAGGGTACAGAAGGTTGTGCTTCTAGTTTCATCCATCTCATGCTCATCAAAAGGAATCCACTAACAAGGTTGATCAAGTCTTGTTAACAAACTCATTCCGATTTACATGAAACCGGAGAAATTTCGAATAACACTAGGTTACCTCAACGGGGATATGCACATCCCCAATAATAAGTATATCATATTTCTTCTTGACAGTAGGAAGAGAAAATTCTAAACCTCCAAATATAATCGATGGAATTTTTTCGATAGAATTGATACTATGAACTTGAGGTTGTTTCCTCAGAAAATGTACCGTATGCTCATTACCATCAACATGAAAAGTGACATTGCCTTTGTTGCAATCAATAACAGCCCCTGCAGTATTAAGAAAAGGTCTTCCAAGAATAATAGCATACTATCATCCTCGGGAATATCAAGAATAACAAAGTCTTTTAAAATAGTAGCGTTTGCAACCACAACAGGCACATCCTCACAAATACCGACAGGTATAGCAGTTGATTTATCAGCCATTTGCAAAGATATTTCAGTAGGTGTCAACTTATTCAAATCAAGTCTACGATATAAAGAGAGAGGCATAACACTAACACCGGCTCCAAGATCACATAAAGCAGTTTTAACATAGTTTCTTTTAATGGAGCATGGTATAGTGGGTACTCTTGGATCTCCAAGTTTCTTAGGTAGTCCACCCTCAAAAGTATAATTAGCAAGCATGGTGGAAATTTCAGCTTCTGGTATCTTTCTTTTATTTGTAACAATATATTTCATGTACTTAGCATAAGGATTCATTTTGAGCATATCAGTCAATCGCATACGCAAAAAGATAGGTCTAATCATTTCAGCAAAGCGCTCAAAATCCTCATCATCCTTTTTCTTGGATGGTTTGGCAGGAAAAGGCATGGGTTTCTGAACCCAAGGTTCTCTTTCTTTACCATGTTTCCTAGCAACAAAGTCTTTCTTATCATAACGTTGATTCTTTGATTGTGGGTTACCAAGATCAACAGCAGGTTCAATTTCTACATCATTATCATTACTAGGTTGAGCATCATTATGAACATCATCATTAACATTTTCATTAGGTTCATGTTCATTGCCAGATTGTGTTTCAGCATCAGACATAGAGATGTCATTTGGATTATCAGGTGGTTCAGCAATAGGTTCACTAGAAGTTTGCACGGTTCTATCATTTTTCTTTTTCTTCCTTTTAAAAGAACTAGGTGCATCAATATTATTTCTCTGAGAATCTTGCTCAATTCTCTTAGGGTGGCCTTCGAGATACAAAGTTTTCTAAGTCATTCTACCAGTTCTAGTAGCCACCTTAACAGCATAATTATTTTTCTTACTATTCATCTCATTGAGAAATTCCTTTTGAGCTTTACGTACTTGTTCTACTTGAGTGGTAACCATAGAAGCATGTTTGCTAACAAGTTTAAGTTCACCTCTAATATTAGCCATATAATCACCCAAGTGATTAATCATATCAGCATCTTTTTTTAATTGTCTACAAAAATAAGCATTGAAGTCTTCTTGCTTAAACATAAAATTATCAAACTCATCCAAGCACTGACTAGCAATTTTAGTAGTAGGGATTTCAGCTTTACCATATCTATAGAGAGAATTTACCTTTACTACCTATGTTAGGTTATCGAGGTCTGGAGGTTCTTCAATAAGTAAAGGATCAATATCATATGTTTCTTTGGCAGGCGGTAAATTAAGACCATGTATTTCTTCAATAGGAGGTAAATTCTTAACATCTTCAGCTTTAATACCTTTTTCTTTCATAGATTTCTTTGCCTCTTGCATATCTTCGGGACTAAGAAATAGAACACCTCTCTTCTTTGGAGTTGGTTTAGGAATAGGATCATTAATTGGAGCAGGAGCTGGCTCAGGAGGTGCCCAATTATTTTCATTTGTCAACATATTATTCAATAAGATTTCAGCTTCATCCAGTGTTCTTTCCCTGAAAAGAGAACTAGCACAACTATCCAGGTAATCTCTGGAAGCATCGGTTAGTCCATTATAAAAGATATCAAGTATTTCATTTTTCTTAAGAGGATGATCAGGCAAAGCATTAAGTAACTTGAGAAGCCTCCCCCAAGCTTGTGGGAGAATCTCTTCTTTAATTTGCACAAAGTTGTATATTTCCTTTAAAGCAGCTTGTTTCTTATGAGCAGGGAAATATTTAGCAGAGAAGTAATAGATCATATCCTGGGGACTACGCACACAACCAGGATCAAGAGAATTAAACCATATTTTAGCATCACCCTTTAATGAGAATGGAAATATTTTGAGGATATAAAAGTAGAGAGATCTCTCATCATTAGTGAATAGGGTGGCTATATCATTTAATTTAGTAAGATGTGCCAGAACAGTTTCAGATTCATAGCCATGAAAAGGATCAGATTCACCCAAAGTAATTATATCAGGATCAACATAGAATTCATAATCCTTATCAGTAACACAGATAGGTTAAGTAGCAAAAGCAGGGTCAGGTTTCATCCTAGCATTTAGAGATTGCTTATTCCATTTAGCTAATAACCTTTTGAGTTCATATCTATCTTTGCAAGCTAAAATAGCTAAAGAAGCTTCTTGATCAAATAAATAACCCTCAGGAATAACAAGTGATTCTTCATCATCACTTTCATCATCATAATCAGATTCAATATTTTCAATCTCTCTAGCCCTAGCAAGTCGTTCCTCGAGAAAATCACCAAATGGCACAGTAGTATCAAACATAGAAGTAGTTTCATCATAAGTATCATGTATAGCAGAAGTAGCATCATCAATAACATGCGACATATCAAAACGAATAGCAGAAGCAGGTTTAGCTGTCGCAAGCTTACTCATAATAGAAGGTGAATCAAGTGCAGAGCTAGATGGCAGTTCCTTACCTCCCCTCGTAGTTGAGGGATAGATCTTGGTTTTTGGATCTCTCAACTTCTTCATAGTGTCCAGCAGATATAAATCCCAAGTGACTCAAAGAATAGAGCTATGCTCCCCGGCAACGGTGCCAGAAATTAGTCTTGGTAACCCACAAGTATAGGGGATCGCAACAGCTTTCGAGGGTAGAGTATTCAACCCTAATTTATTGATTCGACACAAGGGGAGCCAAAGAATATTCTCAAGTATTAGCAGCTGAGTTGTCAATTCAACCACACTTGGAAACTTAGTATCTGTAGCAGAGTGTTTAGTAGCAAAGTAATACGATAGTGGTGGTAACGGTGACAAAAGAGTAATGAAAGAAAAGTAATATTTTTGGTATTATGTAGTGATTGTAACAATAGCAACGGGAAAGTAAATAAGCATAAACCAGTATATGGAAAGCTCGTAGGCATCAGATCAGTGATGGATAATTATGCCGGATGTGGTTCATCATGTAACAGTCATAACATAGGGTGACACAGGACTAGCTCCAATTCATCAATGTAATGTAGGCATGTATTTCGAATATAGTCATACGTGCTTATGGAAAAGAACTTGCATTACATATTTTGTCCTACCCTCCCGTGGTAGAGGGGTCCTAATGAAAACTAAGGGATATTAAGGCCTCCTTTTAATAGAGAACCGGAACAAAGCATTAGCACATAGTGAATACATGAACTCCTCAAACTACGGTCATCACCGGTAAGTATCCCGATTATTGTCACTTCGGGGTTAACGGATCATAACACATAATAGGTGACTGTAGACTTGCAAGATAGGATCAAGAACACTCATATATTGATGAAAACATAATAGGTTCAGATCTGAAATCATGGCACTCGGTCCCTAGTGACAAGCATTAAGCATAGCAAAGTCATAGCAACATCAATCTCAGAACATAATGGATACTAGGGATCAAACCCTAACAAGACTAACTCGATTACATGATAAATCTCATCCAACCCATCACCGTCCAGCAAGCCTATGATGGAATTACTCACGCACGGCGGAGAGCATCATGAAATTGGTGATGGAGGATGGTTGATGATGATGACAACAACGAATCCCCCTCTCCGGAGCCCCGAACGGACTCCAGATCAGCCCTCCCGAGAGGTTTTAGGGCTTGGCGGCGGCTCTGTATCGTAAAACACAATGATATCTTTTCCCCTATTTTTTTCTCCCCGAAAGCAGATATATAGAGTTGGAGTTGGAGTCGGGAGGTCTCCAGCGGGCACACGAGGTAGGGGGCGCGCCCTAGGGGGGGTGCCCCCAACCCTCGTGAAGAGGGTGTGGGCCCCCTAGTCTTCATCTTTGGCGAGGATTTTTTATTATTTATTGTAAGATATTCCGTGGAGTTTCAGGTCATTCCGAGAACTTTTGTTTTCTGCACATAAAACAACATCATGGCAATTCTGCTGAAAACAGCGTTAGTCCGGGTTAGTTCCATTCAAATCATACAAGTTAGAGTCCAAAGCAAGGGAAAAAGTGTTTGGAAAAGTAGATACGACGGAGACGTATCAGTTACCCATACCCATATTGATGAGAATCCCATGATAAGGGGACACGATCTCTGCTTCGATAAGACGTGCTAATAAAACCGCCATGCAACACGTGTAGTGGCTGGTTGGGAAAAACGGTTCAAATAATGACCGAGGCCAGGGAGTGATGTCATGTTATGAAAAGTTGTTAGCAGATTAGATTTGTGGAAATATTATAATCTCTACGGTGGTATGTAGAATTTGTTTTGCAGAGTCGGACACTATCCTTGTGTTCAAAATCTTCTATGGAGTATTCGGAGGAGGAACCCGCCTTGCAATGCCAAAGACAATATGTGCGCCGGACTCATCGTCATTGAAGCATGGTTCAGGGGCTACTGAGGGAGTCCTGGATTAGGGGGTCCTCGGACAGCTGGACTATATCCCTTGGCCGGACTGTTGGACTATGAAGATACAAGATTGAAGACTTCGTCTCGTTTCCGGGTGGAACTCTCCTTTGCGTGGAAGGCAAGCTTGTATGTTCGGATATGTAGATCTCCTCCCTTGTAACCGACTCTGTGTAACCCTAGCCCCTTCCGGTGTCTATATAAACCGGAGGGTTTAGTCCATAGGACAACAACAATCATACCATAGGCTAGCTTCTAGGGTTTAGCCTCTCCGATCTCGTGGTAGATCAACTCTTGTAATACTCATATCATCAAGATCAATCTAGCAGGAAGTAGGGTATTACCTCCATCGAGAGCGCTCGAACCTGGGTAAACATTGTGTCCCCCGCCTCCTGTTACCATCCGCCTTAGACCACAGTTCGGGACCCCCTACCCGAGATCCGCTGATTTTGACACCGACAATAGGTACTTGGTAGGCTTGATGTAGAACCTCCCCGGCAACGGTACCAGAAATTCTTCCTGCTACTTCTTGAGCTTGCGTTGGTTTTTCCCTTGAAGAGGAAAGGGTGATGCAGCAAAGTAGAGATAAGTTTTTCCCTCAATTAAGAACCAAGGTATCAATCCAGTAGGAGGAAGACAGAAGTCTCCAGTGATAGCACCTGCACAAACAAACAAATACTTGCACCCAACGCGATAAAGGAATTGTCAATCCCTTCATGGTTACTTGCAAGAATGAGATCTAATAGAGATGGGTGTAAAATATAAATAAAAGTCCAAATAAAATATAGGTAAACAAATTACAGCAAGATATTTTTGGGTTTTTGGTTTTATTCATCTGAAAATAATATGATAAGAATAGACCCAGGGTCCATAGTTTTCACTAGAGGCTTCTCTCTTGAAAGAACGCATACGGTGGGTAAACAAATTATTGTTGAGCAATTGATAGAAAAGCGAATAATTATGACGATATCTAAGGCAATGGTCATGAATATAGGCATCACATCTGTGATAAGTAGACCGACTCCTGCCTACATCTACTTCTATTACTCCACACATCGACCGCTATCGAGCATGCATCTAGTGTATTAAGTTAACAAGAACAGACTAATGCCTTAAGCAAGATGACCTGATGTAGAGGGATAGATCCAATCAATATGAGTAAACCCCACCTTTTTATCTTTAATGGCAACAATACAAATGTGTCTCATGTCCCCTTCTGCCACTAGGATTGAGCACCGCAAGATTGAATCAATCACCTCTCCCATTGCAAAAGAAATCAATCTAGTTGGCCAAACCAAATAAATAGATCGGAGAGAAATACAAAGATATCTTAATCATGCATATAAGAGTTCATAGAAGACTCAAATAATATTCATAGATAATCTGATCATAAACCCACAATTCATCAGATCTCAACAAACGCACCACAAAAGAAGATTACATCGAATAGATCTCCAAGAATATCGAGGAGAACATTGTATTGAAGATCAAAGAGAGAGAAGAAGCCATCTAGCTACTAACTATGGACCTGTTGTAACATCCCAAATTTTCAATTTGGAATGTTATACATTAGATCATCACTGCATATATTATTTTATTTGCTTGTGGGTTCGATCCTAAGAAATTCTACGCAACTGAAGGACCCTCCGAGAGAGTTGGGGATTTCGTTATTTTCATATTTGAGTTTTCTCAAATTTTGAAAATAGGATCATTTGATTTTATTTATTTTATTTTCAATTATTTCTGTTATAAAAATATGAGAGAGGGAATGAAATGACTTCCCCAAAAAAAAGAAATATTGAGGATTTAATAATAAAATCAAATAAGATTTTATTTCGGAGTTTTCTCGCTATTTTATTTGAATTTAGGAAAAATGCGCGTTTTTCAAAATTGCGTTTAGGCCCCAAATAAATGTTCATCTTGCCCGGCTTGAATTTAGAAGTCGGGGAAAATTTATTTCGGGATTTTTGGAGTCCGTTTAGTATTTGATTCCTACATGGATGCTCATATTGGTTCCTACATATTCTACGAAGATCTTTATCAGTCAAACCGCATAACTATATACATTGTTCCCTTTGTCATCAGAATTGTTACTTGCCCGAGATTCGATCGTCGGTATCTCAATAGCTAGTTCTATCTCGTTACCGGCAAGTCTCTTTACTCGTTCCGTAATGCTACATCCCGTAACTAACTCATTAGCTACATTGCTTGAAATGCTTATAGTGATGTACATTACCGAGAGGGCCCAGAGATAACTCTCCAACAATCGGAGTGACAAATCCTAATCTTGATCCATGCCCACTCAACAAACACCATCGGAGACACCTATAGAGCACCTTTATAATCACCCAGTTACGTTGTGACGTTTGGTAGCACACAAAGTGTTCCTCCGGTATTCGGGAGTTCCATGATCTCATAGTCATAGGAACATGTATAGTTATGGAGAAAGCAATAGCAACAAACTAAACGATCATCGTGCTAAGCTAATGGATGGGTCAAGTCAATCACATCATTCTCTAATGATGTGATTGCGTTAATCAAATGACAACTCATGTCTATGGTTAGGAAACATAACCATCATTGATTCAACGAGCTAGTCAAGTAGAGGCAAACTAGTGACACTCTGTTTGTCTATGTATTCACACATATACTAAGTCTCCAGTTAATACAATTCTAGCATGAATAATAAACATTTATCATGATATAAGGAAATATAAATAACAACTTTATTATTGCCTCTAGGACATATTTCAATTAGTCTCCCACTTGCACTAGAGTCAATAATCTAGATTACATTGTAATGATTCTAGCACCCATGGAGTCTTGGTGTTGATCATGTTTTGCTCATGAGAGAGGCTTAGTCAACAGGTTTGCAACATTCAGATCCATATGTATCTTGCAAATCTCTATGTCTCCCTCCTTGACTTGATCGTAGATGGAATTGAAGTGTCTATTGATGTGCTTGGTTCTCTTGTGAAATATGGATTCTTTTGCCAAGGAAATTGCACCAGTATTGTCAAAGAAGATTTTCATTGGACCCGATGCACTAGGTATGACACCTAGATCGGATATGAACTCCTTCATCCAGACTCCTTCATTTGTTGGTTTCGAAGCAGCTATGTCCGCTTCACACATAGATCTCGCCACGACGATCTGCTTGGAACTGCACCAACTGATAGCTCCACCATTTAAAAAAATACGTATCCGGTTTGTGAATTAGAGTCATCCGGATCAGTGTCAAAGCTTGCATCGACGTAACCATTTACGACGAGCTCTTTGTCACCTCCATATATGAGAAACATATCCTTATTCCTTTTCAGGTATTTCAGGATGTTCTTGACTGCTGTCCAGTGATCCACTCCTGGATTACTTTGGTACCTCCCTGCTAAACTTATAGCAAGGCACACATCAGGTCTGGTACACAACATTGCATACATGATAGAGACAATGGCTGAAGCATAGGGAACACCTTTCATTTTCTCTCTATCTTCTGCAGTGGTCGGGCATTGAGTCTGACTCAACTTCACACCTTGTAATACAGGAAAGAACCCTTTCTTTGCCTGATCCATTTTTAACTTCTTCAAAACTTTATCAAGGTATGTGCTTTGTGAAAGTCCAATCAAGCGTCTTGGTCTATCTCTATAGATCTTGATGCCCAATATATAAGCAGCTTCACCGAGGTCTTTCATTGAAAAATTCTTATTCAAGTATTGAGGGAGTCCTGGATTAGGGGGTCTCCGGACAGCCGGATTATATCCTTTGGCCGGACTATTGGACTATGAAGATACAAGATTGAAGACTTTGTGTCGTGTCCGGATGGGACTCTACTTGGCGTGGAAGGCAAGTTAGGCAATACGGATATGTATATCTCCTCCTTTGTAACTGACCTTGTGTAACCCTAGCCCTCTCCGGTGTCTATATAAACCGGAGGGTTTTAGTCCGTAGGACAACATACAATCATACCATAGGCTAGCTTCTAGGGTTTAGCCTCTCTGATCTCGTGGTAGATCTACTCTTGTACTACCCATATCATCAATATTAATCAAGAAGGATGTAGGGTTTTACCTCCATCAAGAGGGCCCGAACCTGGGTAAAACTTCGTGTCCCCTGCCTCCTGTTACCATCCGCCTAGACGCACAGTTCGGGACCCCCTACCCGAGATCCGCCGGTTTTGACACCGACATTGGTGCTTTCATTGAGAGTTCCTCTGTGTCGTCGCCGTTAGGATTGATGGCTCCTTCTATCATCGTTAGCGATGCCGTCCAGGGTGAGACTTTTCTCCCCGGACAGATTTTTGTATTCGGTGGCTTTGCACTGCGGGCCACTTCGCTTGGCCATCTGGAGCATATTGAAAGCTACGCCCCTGGCCATCAGGTTAGGTTTGGAAGCTTAAGCTACACGGCCGATATCCGCGGAGACTTGATCTTCAACGGATTCGAGCCTCTGCCTTGTGCGTCACGCGGTCATGATGAGTACGGTTTAGCTCTACCATCCGACAGTGTTCAGGAGATCGCACTGGCAGCAACTCCGACCCTCAATTCGGAGCCAGTTGCGTCGTCCATGGACGGGTGGATGGACCCCACCACGGAGGCCTTACCCATATCGGTGATCGAGCCGAACATCAACCTTACTCTACACAAGAGCCGTGTTGACAAACTGCCGGATCTCTCTCCGGCCACGGACACCGAACCGCCTGCGCCCGTTCCTAGTGAATCCGATTGGGCTCCGATCATGGAGTTTACCTCCGTGGATATTTTTCAGCACTGGCCCTTTGGTGACATACTGAACTCGTTAAGGTCTCTCTCCTTGTCAGGAGGATCCTGGCCGAACTATGTCCAGCAGGATTGGAATGCGGACAACGAAGAAATTCGCGGCCCGCCCACCGCCCACTTAGTACCCACTGTCGATGACTTAACCGACATGCTCGACTTTGACTCCGAAGACATCGATGGTATGGACGACCATCCGGGAGACTAAGATGAACCACTGCCCACAGGGCACTGGACAGCCACCTCATCATACGATATATACATGGTGGACACACCCAAAGAAGGCAATGGCGACGAGACAGCGGTGGATGACCCCTCCAAGAAGCAACCCAAGCGCCAACGTCAGCGGCGCCGCTCTAAGTCCCGCCAAAGCAAAAGTGGTGATACTGGCACAGGAGATAATAACACTCCGGATAGTGCCAAAGATAACAACAATCTCCTTCAGCAAGATTTAGAGCAGGAGGATGGAGGAGCCAACCCTCCTGAGAGAGCGGCAGATAGAGAAGCGGAGGATGATAATTACATGCCCCCCTCCGAAGACGAGGCAAGCCTCGGCGATGACGAATTCGCCGTGCCAGAGGATCCCGTCGAACAAGAGCGCTTCAAGCACCAGCTTATAGCCATGGCGAATAGCCTTAAGAAAAAGCAGCAGCAGCTTCAAGCTGATCAAGATCTGCTAGCTGACAGATGGACTGAAGTCCTCGCGGCCGAGGAATATAAACCCGAGCACCCCTCCAAGAGTTACCCAAAATGCAGGTTGCTACCCCGACTGGAGGAAGAAGCGTATGACGCGGCTGATCGGCCACCTCATGGCCGTGATATAGAGGCATTCCAGCCAAAAACTCAGCCTGCACCCAACGCCATTCAAACAAAAGGGCCTGGGGAAATATGCCAGACCTGCGAGACGTATTGGAGGACAAAGAAAAACATGCAAGATCGATCTATGGATCACGAGGGCGTGCCACTATGCGAGACGATAAACGTCACGCCGGATACAGTAAAAGTCAATCCGGTCGGGCCGAACACAACAGGCAAGACCCATCCGAGCTGCGTCGTGATATAGCCCAATACTGAGGCGCTGCACACCCCCTATGCTTCACAGACGAAGTAATGGATCATCAAATCCCAGAGGGTTTCAAACCCGTAAATATTGAATCATACGATGGCACAACAGATCCTGCGGTATGGATCGAGGATTTCCTCCTCCACATCCACATGGCCTGCGGCGATGACTTACACGCCATCAAATACCTCCCACTAAAGCTCAAAGGACCAGCGTGACATTGGCTTAACAGCTTGCCAGCAGAGTCCATTAGCTGTTGGGAAGATTTGGAAGCCGCATTCCTCGACAACTTTCAGGGCACTTATGTGCGACCACCAGACGCCGATGACTTGAGCCACATAATTCAGCAGCCAGAAGAATCGGCCAGGCAATTCTAGACACGGTTCCTAACAAAGAAAAATCAAATCGTCGACTGTCCGGATGCAGAGGCCCTAGAAGCCTTCAAGCATAACATCCGCGACGAGTGGCTTGCCCGACACCTTGGACAGGAAAAGCCGAAATCTATGGCAGCCCTCACGACACTCATGACCCGCTTTTGTGTGGGAGAAGACAGCTGGCTGGCTCACAGTAACAACATATCAAAAAACCATGGTACTTCGGATACCAAGGACAACAATAGCAGGTCACGTCGCAACAAACATAAGCGCCGCATTAACAGCGATAATACTGAGGATACGGCAGTCAATGCCGGATTCAAAGGCTCTAAACCCGGTCAGCGGAAAAAGCCATTTAAAAGAAGCACTCCGGGCCCGTCCAGTTTGGACCGCATACTCGATCGCTCGTGTCAAATACACGGTACCCCTGACAAGCCAGCCAACCACACCAACAGGGAATGCTGGGTGTTCAAGCAGGCCGGCAAGTTAATTGCCGAAGATAAAGATAAGTGGCCACATAGCAATGACGAGGAAGAGCCCCGGCAGCCGAACACCGGAGGACAGAAGAGGTTCCCCCCACAAGTGCGGACGGTGAACATGATATACGCAACCCACATCCCCAAGAGGGAGCGGAAGCATGCGCTCAGGGACATATATGCGTTGGAGCTAGTCGCCCCAAAGTTCAACCCATGGTCCTCCTGTCCGATCACCTTCGATCGCAGGGACCACCCCACTAGTATCCGTCATGGCGGATTCGCCGCACTGGTCCTAGACCCAATCATTGATGGATTTCACCTCACTCGAGTCCTTATGGATGGCGGATTCGCCGCACTGGTCCTGAACCTGCTTTATCAGGACACAGTGCGCAAAATGGGTATAGACCCCTCAAGGATCAAACCCACAAAAACGACCTTTAAAGGCATCATTCCAGGTGTAGAGGCCCATTGCACAGGCTCAATTACACTAGAAGTGGTCTTCGAATCCCCGGATAACTTCCGAAGCGAAGAATTAATCTTCGATATAGTCCCGTTCCGCAGTGGTTATCATGCACTGCTCGGGCGAACCGCATTTGCGAGATTCAATGCGGTACCGCATTATGCATACCTCAAGCTCAAGATGCCAGGACCTCGTGGGGTTATTACAGTTAATGGAAACACAGAGCGCTCTCTCCGAGTGGAGGAGCACACTGCGGCCCTCGCAGTAGAACCACAAAGCAGCCTCTCAAGGGAATCCACCAGTTCGGCGTTTCAAGACCCGGACACCTTCAAGCGCGCTCGGAGTAATCGGCAACTAGACCGCCTAGCATGATTTGAGCTCACGTAGCAATGCGGCCCCCACCCAAGTCTCAGCCAAACGGTGAAATTCGTGCCACGCGTACATAATTACGCATTAAAAATACCATGGGCACAGGTGGGGAGGGGGCACAACTACGGCACGCTCCAAGACGCGGCCTAAACTACACTAGGGGCTTCCCACTTTGTTATTTTTCTCATTCAAGACTTTAATCTCTGGAAACCCTGTCTGGTAGCATGATTGTCGAACACATGATGCAGCAACCAAGGAGGCAGAAAGCTACGTCACACCACGGAACTCCTAGCTGGAATACGACAACGAGTGAAATATTTGCTTTAATACTATTCCTCATCTTACCCTTGGAAGGGACATAGTCCTACTTTTTGCTTATCGCACTATCTGTATCATTCTGCTTTAAACGCACCTTTTTGAATAAACAATGCATAGCATTAAGACTATTATTGCATTCTCTTTATATATATGTGTGTGTGTGTATGTGTGTGTGTGTGTTCATTAATGACGCCTTGCAACCGTACACTTTGGTATGGACAATTCACCAGGGGCTTAAGTACCCCACAATATGGTGTGAGAAGTCCGAACACTTTCACAAGTGCGGCACCCCGAACTTATAGCATTATATGCATCAGCTCCGAATCATGTCTTTGGTCAAATGTTGGGTTTGCCTGGCTCCTATGTTTTGGTACCTTACGTTCCACTCTATCGGCTAAGGTAGCACTAGGAGAACTACTACAATTGTGCCCCAGTTCTGCTGGGCTAAGCACCCCAGTAGAGAAAGCTAAAACTGACTGTCATGATAAGGCTAGAGACTGGTCGCTATTCGGCGAGGTTTCGAGTCCCTAAAGACTTATGCCGCTTAGAGCGAGGACCGGTCCTGTCCGGCTTAAAGGCGTGTATCGTGCCCCAAATTCGGCCTTCCAAATACCAGGGGCTTCGCCGAAATTTAAAATTATAGAATTCTATGGCTAAGTGAGAGTGATAAAGAATTATTTGTCTGGTTTCCTTGTTCGCTGTGCTGAGCACCTCCCTCGAAGGACCCAACAATGGGAACAAGAGTGCTCAGGTTTATCCCGAACACCCCAGCACTCGCGGCATGGGGGCAGAAGCCGAGGACTATCCATCTCTCAGATTGGATAAACAGCCAAACATAAGGTAATATTTTAAATTCGAACAAGCATTGCATAGCGCATATGAAACAAGTTTTCATCATACAGGATCACACGAGCAAGTTTACTCAAATATTACATCCTTTGAACATTCGTCCGCTACAAGACGGGCACCCTTCAGGACACCCTCATAATAAATTTCGGGGGTGTGATGCTCCTTGCCCTGCGGCGGTCCTTCCTTGATTAGCTTCACGGTGTCTAGCTTGGCCCACTGCACCTTCACACGGGCGAAAGCCCGGCGTGCACCTTCGATGCAGACGGACCGCTTGACGACTTCCAGTCATGCGCAGGCATCTACAAGCCGCCTCACCAGGCCGAAGTAGCTGTTCGGAAGGGCGTCGCCAGGCCACAGCCGGACCATAAAGCCCTTCATGGCCTGTTCGGCCGCCTTGTGTAGCTCGACCAACTGCTTCAGCTGGTTGCTCATAGGCACCGGATGTTCGGTCCCAATATACTGAGACCAGAACAACTTCTCTGTTGAGCTTCCCTCCTTGGCCTGGTAAAACTGTGCGGCATCCGACAGGCTGCGGGGCAAATCTACGAATGCTCCTGGAGAGCTCCGGATTCGGGTAAGTAATAGGTAATTTACTTTCACATGCTTGCTTTGCATATAGAATGCCTTACCCGCCGCTATTTTCTTCATCGCGTCAATCTCCTGAAGGGCCTTTTGGGCTTCGGCCTTGGCACTCTTTGCGCTCTCGAGGGCCACGGCAAGCTCAGACACTCATGTCTTTGAGTCAAGCTCCAACGCCTCGTGCTTCGTCACGAGAGCCTGGAGCTCTTGCTGCACCTCGCCCACCCGAGCCTCTTGCCTTTCCCGCTCGGTGCGCTCCTTGGCCGCTTTATCTTCGGCCTTGGACAATGCTTGCTTTAGGGTCGCCACTTTGGTCGTGGCCCCTGGCAAATATACGATGATCCTTTCATTTTGCAATCGCGTCTTCTTTTATATATACATATCTATAGATAGGGTATTACTTATCATTGTTCTCCTCGAGCTGCCTCTTGGCAAGGCCGAGCTCTTTCTTGGACCCCTCGAGGTCCTGCTTCAGTGTGGCGACCTCCGCAGTCAGTGCGGCTGAGGCCAGTAGCGAAGCCTGCATACGCATATTGACATACTTATATTAGACTCCTGCGATGTTGTTTGATCCTCTGTTTGGCTTTTCTTTGTGAACACCGAACAGAGCATCAGGGGCTACTGTCTATGTGGTAATATTTTTCCTATATTTTAAAAAACTTACCTCAAAGCCTGCTAGAAGGCTGGCACAGGCTTCAGTCAATCCGCTCTTGGCGGACCGAACCTTCTGGACCACCGCACTCATAATAGTACGGTGCTCCTCGTCGATGGAAGCGCTGCGAAGCGCTCCCAGCAGATTGTCCGGCGCCTCTGGATGGACAGAGGTCACCGGCACAGGCGTCTCACCCCTCTTGGAAGGAGGCCGCCTGCCCGAGTCCGGAACCACTGGAGGTTCCGGCGCGGTGTTCGGCTGAGGGCCGAACTCGGAGCCCTCAGGGGCCTTGTCCCCTCTGCTCCCGGAGTCCGGAAGGTCGCCTTGAGGCGCCTCCGAGACTGTCTCCCCTCGACCCGGTGCCTCTTGAGACAATACCTCAGCGTCGTCTGCAGGGCTAGGGGAGGTGGCGGTCGGAAGTGGATCGCTATCCATATCCGACGAGCCCAGGGAGCCGTCCGACGATACATCGATACTGGCTCATGGCGGCCTGCATAATCATGTTCGGCGTTAGGGAAAGCAGTGCGACAAAGGAATGCTATGAGTTACTCTGGTATCCGAATACTTACGACCTCCCCAGGGGCTTGGCCCTGGGCAACCACTCATCTTCGCCTTCGACGGCGGCGGTGGAACGTCCGGAAGGAGAGTCCTTCCCTTCTTGGACCCTTCGCCCCCCCCCCCCCAGTTGGGGCGGCCTTCCTTTTTGTCTCCCCCGCCTAGAGGGGGAGCATCTTCTTCTTCCTCCTCGTCTTCGGGGGAGGAGTGTGCCGTAGAGTCATCAAACGGTGAGTCCGATGACGCCTGGCATCAGGAACTCTTTCGGGTTCCCTTGGCCTTCTTGGTCTTCTCCGGCACCGTATAAGGAGCCGGAGTCAGCACCTTCGCCAGGAGAGCGTCTGCTGGGCCTTCGGGCAAAGGAGCCAGATAGTCGATCTGTCCGGCCGTCTCCTGCCAGTCCTGTCAAAGGTACGGGAGCTTAGATCCCGCATAGAGTCAAACTATGGAAAACAAGTATCCTGTGAGAGGTAAAACAGCTTACCGCACTGGCTTGGCGCTTCGCGCAGAATCCGCGGTCCTCGGTAGTGGGAGGGGAACCTCGGTGCTCTTGAATAGCACCTTCCAGGCATCTTTGTGAGTTGTGTCGAAGAGCCTGTTCAGAGTTCGGTGCTGGGCCGGGTCAAACTCCCACAAGTTGAAAGCCCGTTGTTGGCACAGGAGGATCCGGCGGATGAGCATGACCTGGACCACGTTGACAAGTTTGAGCTTCTTGTTCACCATGTTTTGAATACATGTTTGGAGTCCGGTCAGCTCTCCCGAACTACCCCAGGACAGGCCCTTCTCTTGCCAGGAGGTGAGCCGCATGGGGAAGCCAGATCGGAACTCGGGGGTTGCTGTCCATTTAGGGCGCGCAGCTCGGTGATGTAGAACCACCCCGATTGCCACCCCTTTATGGTCTCCACGAAGGAGCCCTCAAGCCATGTGACGTTGGGCATCTTGCCCACCATGGCGCCTCCGCACTCTGCCTAATGGCCGCTCACTACCTTCGGCTTGACGTTGAAGGTCTTCGGCCATAAGCCGAAGTGGGTCTTGATGCGGAGGAAGGCCTCGCAAACGATGATAAACACCGAGATGTTGAGGATGAAGTTCGGGGCCAGATCGTGGAAATCCAGGCCATAGTAGAACATGAGCCCCCGGACGAATGGGTGGAGAGGGAATCCCAGACCGCGGAGGAAGTGGGTAAGGAACACTACCCTCTCATGGGGCCTGGGGTGGGGATGAGCTGCCCCTCATCTAGGAGCCGGTGCGCAATGTCGTCGGGCAGGTATCCGGCTCTCCTCAGCTTCTTGATGTGTCCCTCCGTGACTGAGGAGACCATCCACCTACCTCCCGCTCCGGACATGATTGGAGAAGGTCGAGGTGGGAAATGCGGACTTGGGCGCTGGAGCTCGAGTGTGCGAAAGTGGATGCGCGAAGGAGGAAGAAGGCATGGATGAAAAGGTGAATCCTTGTCCCTCTATATGAGCGGCCGAAACTATGCGCCCCCACTAGCCTGGTAAAACTCGCTTATCCCCCAAGCGTCGTAATCGATGGTGCGGTTGGGTTACCCACATTCGTATTGATGACAATCCCGTGAAAAGGGGACACGATCTCTCCTTTGACAAGACGTGTCAAAAAACTGCCTCGCGTTATGTGCGGGACTAGTTAAAGGAAACGGTTCGAATAATCACCGGGCCATGACATAATGTCGTGTTGCCGAAACAAGTCAGCAACTTAGATTTGCGAAAATATTATTCTCTCTATGGTTGTATGTGGAACTTATTTTGCAGGGTCGAACACTATTCTTGTATTCAAATTCTTCCGCGATGTATTCGGATGAGGAACCCACCTTGCAATGCCGAAGACAATACTGCGCGCCGGACTCATCGTCATTGAAAGCCTGGTTCAGGGGCTACTGAGGGAGTCCTGGATTAGGGGGTCTCCGGACAGCCAGATTATATCCTTTGGCCACACTATTGGACTATGAAGATACAAGATTGAAGACTTCGTCTCGTGTCCGGATGGGACTCTACTTGGCGTGGAAGGCAAGCTAGGCAATACGGATATGTATATCTCCTCCTTTGTAACCGACCTTGTGTAACCCTAGCCCTCGCCGGTGTCTATATAAACCGGAGGGTTTTTGTCCATAGGACAACATACAATCATACCATAGGGTAGCTTCTAGGGTTTAGCCTCTCTGATCTCGTGGTAGATCTACTCTTGTACTACCCATATCATCAATATTAATCAAGCACGACATAGGATTTTACCTCCATCAAGAGGGCCCGAACCTGGGTAAAACTTCGTGTCCCCTGCCTCCTGTTACCATCCGCCTAGATGCACAGTTCGGGACTCCTTACCCGAGATCCGCCAGTTTTGACACCGACAAGTATCCTTTTATGCTATTCAGAAATTCAGTATCATTTCTGATCAACAATATGTCATCTACATATAATTTCAGAAATGCTACGGAGCTCCCACTCACTTTCTTGTAAATACAGGCTTCTCCAAAAGTCTGTACAAAACCATATGCTTTGATCACACTATCAAAGCGTATATTCCAACTCCGAGAGGCTTGCACCAGTCCATAAATGGATCGCTGGAGCTTGCACACTTTGTTAGCACCTTTTGGATTGACAAAACCTTCTGGTTCATCATATACAACTCTTCTTTAAGGTATCCATTGAGGAATGCAGTTTTGACATCCATTTGCAAAATTTCATAATCATAAAATGTGGCAGTTGCTAGCATGATTCGGACGGACTTAAGCATCGCTACGGGTGAGAAGGTCTCATCGTAGTCAACTCCTTGAACTTGTTGAAAACCTTTTGCAACAAGTCGAGCTTTGTAGACAGTAACATTACCATCAGCGTCAGTCTTCTTCTTGAAGATCCATTTATTCTCTATGGCCTGCCGATCATCGGGCAAGTCAACCAAAGTCCATACTTTGTTCTCATACATGGATCCCATCTCAGATTTCATGGCCTCAAGCCATTTTGCGGAATCTGGGCTCATCATCGCTTCCTCATAGTTTGTAGGTTCGTCATGGTCAAGTAACATGACTTCCAGAACAGGATTACCGTACCACTCTGGTGCGGATCTTACTCTGGTTGACCTACGAGGTTCGGTAGTAATTTGATCAGAAGTTTCATGATCATCATCATTAGCTTCCTCACTTACTGGTGTAGGAATCACTGGAACCGATTTCAGTGATGAACTGCTTTCCAATAAGGGAGAAGGCACAATTACCTCGTCAAGTTCTACTTTCCTCCCACTCACTTATTTTGAGAGAGACTCCTTCTCTAGAAAGGATCCATTCTTAGCAACGAATATCTTGCCTTCGGATCTGTGATAGAAGGTGTACCCAACAGTCTCCTTTGGGTATCCTATGAAGACACATTTCTCCGATTTGGGTTTGAGCTTATCAGGTTGAAGCTTTTTCACATAAGCATCGCAGCCGGAAACTTTAAGAAATGACAACTTGGGTTTCTTGCCAAACCACAGTTCATAATGTGTCGTATCGACGGATTTAGATGGTGCCCTATTTAACGTGAATGCAGCCATCTCTAAAGCATAACCCCAAAACAATAGCGGTAAATCAGTGAGAGACATCATAGATCGCACCATATCTAATAAAGTGCGGTTACGACGTTCGGACACACCATTATGTTGTGGTGTTCTAGGTGGCATGAGTTGCGAAACTATTCCACATTGTTTCAAATGAAGTCCAAACTCATAACTCAAATACTCACATCCACGATCAGATCGTAGGAACTTGATTTTCTTGTTACGATGATTTTCCACTTCACTCTGAAATTCTTTGAACTTTTCAAATGTTTCAGACTTATGTTTCATCAAGTGGATATACCCATATCTGCTCAAATCATCTATGAAGGTGAGAAAATAACAATATCCGCCGCGAGCTTCAATGTTCATTGGACCACATACATTAGTATGTATGATTTCCAATAACTCTGTTGCTCGCTCTATTGTTCCGAAGAACGGAGTTTTAGTCATCTTGCCCATGAGGCATGGTTCGCGAGTACCAAGTGATTCATAATCAAGTGATTCTAGAAGTCCATCAGAATGGAGTTTCTTCATGTGCTTTACACCAATATGACCTAAACGATAGTGCCACAAATAAGTTGCACTATCATTATCAATTCTGCATCTTTTGGCTTCAATAATATGAACATGTGTATCACTACTATCAATATTTAGTAAAAATAGACCACTCATCAAGGGTGCATGACCATAAAAGATATTACTCATATAAGTAGAACAACCATTATTCTCTGATTTAAATGAATAACCGTCTCGCATTAAACAAGATCCAGATATAATGTTTCATGCTCAAGCTGGCACCAAATAACAATTATTCAGGTCTAAAACTAATCCCGAACGTAGATGAAGAGGTAGCGTGCCGACGGCGGTCGCATCGACTTTGGAACCATTTCCCACGTGCATCGTCACCTCATCCTTAGCCAATCTTCGCTTAATCCGTAGCCCCTTTCACTTTGCCATCCTTCTTCTCCGCCAAATACTTGGGGCAGTTCCGCTTCCAGTGACTAGTTCCTTTGTACTAGAAGCACTCAGTCTCAGGCTTAGGTCCAGACTTGGGTTTCTTCACATGAGCAGCAACTGGCTTGCTAATCTTTTTGAAGTTCCCCTTCTTCCCTTTACCCTTTTTCTTGAAACTGGTGGTCTTGTTGACCATCAACACTTGATGCTCTTTCTTGATTTCTACCTCCGCAGCCTTTAGCATTGCGAAGAGCTTAGGAATCGTCTTATCCATCCCTTGCATATTATAGTTCATCACGAAGCTCTTTTAGCTTGGTGGTCGTGATTGAAGAACTCTGTCAATGACACTATCATTAGGAAGATTAACTCCCAGTTGAGTCAAGTGGTTGTGGTACCCAGACATTCTAAGTATATGTTCACTGACAGAACTATTCTCCTTCATCTTGCAGCTGTAGAACTACAATCTGGGCATTTGCTTGAAATATTAACTTCAACTCCTGGAACATCTCATATGCTCCATGACATTCAAAACGTCGTTGAAGTCCCGGTTCTAAGCCGTAAAGCATGGCACACTGAACTATCCAGTAGTCATCATCTTTGCTCTACCAGGTGTTCATAACATCTGGCGTTGCTCCTGCAGTGGGTTTGTCACCTAGCAATGCTTCCAGGACGTAATTCTTCTGTGTAGCAATGAGGATAATCCTCAAGTTACAGACCCAGTCCGTGTAGTTGCTACCATCATCTTTCAACTTAGCTTTCTCTAGGAACGCACTAAAATTCAACGGAACAATAGCACGGGCCATCTATCTACAACAACATAAACATGCAAAATACTATTAGGTACTAAGTTCATGATAAATTAAAGTTCAATTAATCAAATTTATTTAATAACTCCCACTTAGATAGACATCTCTCTAATCATCTAACTGATCACGTGATCCATATCAACTAAACCATGTCCGATCATCACGTGAGATGGAGTAGTTTTAAATGGTGAACATCACTATGTTGATCATATCTACTATATGATTCACGCTCGACCTTTTGGTCTCCAGTGTTCTAAGGCCATATCTGCATACGCTAGGCTCGTCAAGTTTAACTCGAGATTTCCGCGTGTGCAAAACTAGCTTGCACCCGTTGTATATGAACATAGAGCTTATCACACCCGATCATCACGTGGTGTCTCGGCACGACGAACTGTAGCAACGGTGCATACTCAGGGAGAACACTTATACCTTGAAATTTAGTGAGAGATCATCTTATAACGCTACCTTCGAACTATGCAAAATAAGATGCATAAAGGATAAACATCACATGCAATCAATATAAGTGATATGATATGGCCATCATCATCTTGTGCCTTTGATCTTCATCTTCAAAGCACCGTCATGATCACCATCGTCACCAGCTTGACACCATGATCTCCATCGAAGCATCGTTGTCATCTCACCAACTATTGCTTCTACGACTATCGCTACCACTTAGTGACAAAGTAAAGCAATTACATGGCGATTGCATTTCATACAATAAAGCGACAACCATATGGCTCCTTCCAGTTGCCGATAACTGTGTTACAAAACATGATCATCTCATACAATAAAATTTAGCATCATGTCTTGACCATATCACATCAGAACATGCCCTGCAAAAACAAGTTGGATGTCCTCTACTTTGTTGTTGCAAGTTTTACGTGGCTGCTACGGGCTGAGCAAGAACCGTTCTTACCTACGCATCAAAAACCACAACACAGTATAGTGATTTCTTTTTTATCTTCAGAAAGACCCCTGTTCATTGAATCCGATTCAACTAAAGCTGGAGAAACAGACACCCACTGGCCACCTGTGTGCGAAGCACGTCGGTAGAACCAGTCTCGCGTAAGCGTACGCGTAATGTCGGTCTGGGCCGCTTCATCCAACAATGCCGCTGAATCATGAATCAACTAGTGACGACAAGCAATATGTATATACCCACGCCCACAAGTCCTTTGTGTTATACCCGTGCATATAACATCTACGCATAAACCTGGCTCGGATGCCACTGTTGGGGAACGCAGTAATTTCAAAAAAATTCCTACGCACATGCGAGATCATGGTGATGCATAGCAATGAGAGGGGAGAGTATCGTCTACGTACCTCATAGACCGTAAGCGGAAGCATTATGACAACGCGGTTGATGTAGTCGTACGTCTTCACGATCGACTGATCTAGTACCGAAGATACGGCACCTCCGCGATCTGCACACGTTCAGCTCGGTGATGACCCGCGAACTCACGATCTAGTAGAGCTTCGAGGGAGAGCTTCATCAGCACGACGACGTGATGACGGTGATGATGTTGCTACCGGAACAGGGCTTCGCCTAAGCACCGCTACGATATTACCGAGGTGGATTATGGTGGAGGGGGGCACCACACATGACTAAAGACCAATGATCAACTTGTGTATCTATGGGGTGCCCCCTCCCCCGTATATAAAGCAGTGGAGGAGGGGGAGGGCCGGCCCTCCTATGGTGCTCCCCATGGGGAGTCCTACTCCCACTGGGAGTAGGATCCCCCCCTTTCCATGTAGTAGGAGTACTAGAAGGAAGGAGGAAAGAGGGAGAAGGAAAGGGGTCGCCCCCCCCCCCTTCCTAGTCCAATTCGGACCAGAGGGGGAGGGGCGCGCGGCCTGCCCTGGCAGCCCCTCCTCTCTTTCCACTAAGGCCCATAAGGCCCATTAAACTCCCTGTGGGGTTCCGCTAACCCCCCGGTACTCCGGTATATGCCTGAACTTCACTCGGAACCCTTCCTATGTCCAAACATAGTCGTCCAATATATCGATCTTTATGTCTTGATCATTTCGAACCTCCTCGTCATGTCCGTGATCAAATCTGGGACTCCGAACTACCTTAGGTACATCAAAACACATAAACTCATAATATCGATCGTCATCGAACGTTAAGCGTGCGGAGCCTACGGGTTCGAGAACTATGTAGACATGACCGAGACATGTCTCTGGTCAATAACCAATAGAGGAACCTGGATGCTCATATTTGTTCCTACATATTCTATGAAGATCTTTATCGGTCAAACCGCATAACGATATACATTGTTCCCTTTGTTAGTGTTGAAGAAAATCCCTTTTGGACTTCTTGGTTTTATTCTTTAGTAATGTTGAAAATCTGTGTTTTTTATAAACATTAAATTGCTCTATCTTATAATTTGTAATTCTTGTTTTATTTTCTATTAACGACAAAAATCCAAGTTTTCTAATAAATTAAAAACAATGAACCACTCCCTTATTTTAATTTGACCTTCAAGGTTTTTTTAGAAACGACATAATTCTTTTTTATAACTTCAAATTTAAAACAGGGAAAATCCTTTTTTATATTTGAGGGAGATCATGGGACTTGAACGGCCCGGGTTCACCAATTTGAACTTCAAGAAACGATAAAAGAAACGCCTGCACACACGTTGCACAGCAATTCAAGTGCATCTGTACAGTAGCAAATCCCGCAGCTCTTCACACATTTGAACCTTTCACAATGTCAAGGGTGAACTTCATTATTACACAACACACACCCGAAGAAGAGCACACAAACAACCATTTTTTCCTGTTTTTGAGGACAGCTGGTGCTAAACCGAAAGAGTAGAGGAGAAAAAAATTCCATCAGCTTATTATTTTCTACTCTTACACAAAGAGGACCAAAGAGAACGAGGCAAACAGAACAAGAACACCACTTTTTGTACATGAACTTTTTATGCTAGTTTCTCTTCTCTGAACGCCATTTCTTTTATATTTCACCAATGAAGATTGACTGTCGGTATATTAGCAGCAGAAAACCATAGCACTGTACTCTTCTCGAACTAGTATTCTTGAACTTGTATACTTGTTTTTCTTGAACTGCAACACTGCACAGGAATCAAGTGAGCTCACAAAGGCTCCCACGCCATGGCGTCAAAGAAGATGGAGGGAGACACGCGCTCAGTGGCCTAGGCAGACATGTGGCCGTGGCTGCTGGAGGGAGATGGCGAGGCCGGTAGCTGGTGCGCCACCCTTGCTGTGGGTGCTGCTGTCGTCTGCGGGTGGCATCGAGATTTGAGAAGACGGGGCGGCGGCGCGCTGTGGAAGACAGGTCATCTCGGCGGCCGGATTCGGGGACGTCGACGGATGGATCCCTGTGCGGCGTGGCGTGGCTGTTGAAGCAGGGGAGGCTGCTGTCGCGGTTGAAGCAGGAGAGGCGGACGGTGGTGGCGCAGGATGCAGGTCGGCGATGGCACACGTCACCGGTGCCAGGGTCAGTGCCGATGGGAGTGGTTACTTGTGGGAGGGCGGCGGCGCGGTTGGAGGCACGGG
>NC_041392.1:306334722-306350421 GCF_002162155.2 Triticum dicoccoides | reverse complement strand
CAGGGTGCAGAATAAGTTATTCTTCACCCGAGGTAATCTTATGATCATTTCATAATTAAATTACGTTTGGAATTCAAATAGTTACATTCCTATTGATTCACTACGTAAAATTTGACTTAAGAAAATAAAAATATAGGTCCTAAGACAAGAAAATTTGCAGTTTATGTGTATTTTAGACTATGTTTTTACGTTTGTAATTTTACATAACATAAAATATTTTTTACGGCGAATATATATTTTCTTACGGTTTTTTTTGCATCGGAAATAAGACAAAACTTACGGAATGTAAAATTACGGTGCATTGATGATAAAATAGAAGGGGTGAAGAATAACTATTCCTCACCCAGGGTGACGAATAGCACGAAGTTTATGTCCTCTACAGCATTCACTTATTGCTAATTCTTCAAGTTGGTTTTTCTGCTAAGTGAATGTGATCGGACCCTTCCCCCTCTATGCTATACTCAACCCAATCTATTCACAAATTCTTCATGTGCGTTCTATTTGAAACTCGTTCAAAAACTTCATTGTGTCCTTGTCAGCTGAAGAAATTGCGAACGGAACTTTAAAACCTATCTTATCTAAATTTTCGGCTTTGCCGCTCAAACCGTTCCGCATCCCACGTTATACTTATCCACTCACCCACGATCTAACATGATCTCCACCTCTCACTACGTGGGTGACACCTGTCATGCGAATGAGAAGGGTCAGGGGCACGTTCGTCCAATTTCTTCGGGCGAGCAGTTTTTCACCGTGGCTATAAATACCCCTCCGTCCCTTCCTCACTTCTTTTACTCCACTCGACCTCTCTCTCCAGCTCGAGCTTCTCAAACCCTAGCGCCGCCGCTACTTCATCGCAGCCGGTGAGGAAGAGCTTCACTGCCTCGACCTCGTCCCGACGTACTCGCGCCGACCGCGGAAATCTTCACTCCGCCGCCGCCGTAGCCGTCATCCTCCGCCAAGTTAGGGCGTGGAAGATCTGCACAGACGAACTTCACATCTCCTCACTCCAGTTCGTCGTGTTCTTCGTCCAGGGTAATTAAAAGTTACTTTTACTTCTCTCGTTGATTCGAATGATTATCTTCAAAATCTTCAAAGGTGTTTTTCTTCATAGATTCACACACTAAACACCTCACAAGTCATCTGTTCTTGATTCGTTTCTCTAAGCCATGTTTTTCTTCAAGATTCCTCAAATGTGTGGATTTTTAATCTACACATCTCTGGAACCTAAGACAAAGAACGCTTAGTGAAATTCTTCAAGACTCATGTGGTCAAATTCCTCAAACTTGTTCTTTTTACAAAACCTTCTGAGAATGCATATGACCTCTCCAAATTCCTCGCAACTATACTCTGTTCACAGGTACACATGTTAGCTGCTAAATCACTAGGTTCTCATCAACTTAACTCATTTGCAGCGTTCCTCGAAGAAAAGTTGCATTCTTCTTCAGAGAATTTGATTGTTCAAATTCCTCAATTGAAGAAAATGGCTGATGGTAAAAGGCCATAGAAAGAAGGAAAGAAGCCTGAGGTTATGACTGCTTTTGAGATCCCTGATGACATCTATGCAGGGTACTGCACACCTGCTGAGGAAGATAAAAATCAGCGCAAGGTGCACATTCAGAAAATAGAAAGGAGATGGGCAAGAGAGTGGAGGGAGTACAGGTATGTAACTCCAAAGTATATGAAGAAATTCGCACTCAATCCTCCATGCCCAAGAGCTCCATTGGCACCTGGCCAAATCGCGATCCCACCAACCTCAAGCGCGGTGAGGACTATCCTGATGAATGGGCCAAGCACCAAGCCAAGTTGGCTAAGCACGCCAAAGAAGCAGTGAGGAAATTCAATGAAGACTCTGCTGCTGCTGCCTCTGCTGAGGCCTTTGCTGTCAAGCCAAAGAAGGCTATGTCAAAGAAGCATGCGCGCAAGCCAAGTGCTTCACCAACAATGCCCTCAAGGCCAAGTTCCTCAGCAATGCCCTCACGGCCAGAATCCTCAAAGCCCTCACGGCCAATTCCTCATGCTGCTCATGTTCCTCCAAAGTCCTCAGCTCCTACGCCAAAGCCCTCAGCTATTCCGACTAAATCCTCCGCACATGTGCATCTCGCCTCGTGCCAAAGGACTGCAGGCATCTCCATTGCCTCAGGTGTCTCAGCTAGTTCCTCAGCTGCACCAAGTTCCTCAGTTGGCCCCTCACTACTGAAGACAAAGGCCACTGCTGGACGAGGTCCTCGCCCAAGTCCTCATAAGAAACAAGTCGCTTTCCAAGTGCCGTCTGAAGAAGACGAAGCTGATGATGATGAACTTGCAAAAATCATCAGAGAAAGGCAAGTCGGGGCCGCTAGAGCCAAAGGAACAGAGGTGCCACTGCTTTTGGATCCCAAGTTGATCCTCGACTACATTGATGTTTGGCACAAGGACCCCAACACTCCCATGCCTGAATTCAAGCTGACTCCTGGCCAAAGTCACATGCTGACCCACTTCATTCAAGAAGAAAAGTGGAAATTTGAGAAGGCCAGGCAGATCAAGAAAGCACAGTACAAGAAAGAGCGCTATCTAAAGAAAAACGTTGTCTCTATGACAACTGAAGAACTTGTCACTATTCAGACTAAGATCAAGAAACTCAATGATGACTTTGACGCATATCGCGCTGATTGGCTTGGAGCCAAGGTTCGTTTTGTGAAACTTGCGGATAACTTCACTTCCAATGTTGCAGCCCCAACGCAATAGGAAATTCCTCGGGCTGGAGCATCTGCTCAGCCTACTGAAGAAAATGCCAGCACCGCTGATGACAATCAGGCTGCTGAAGAAAATGTGAGTGTTCTAGGGCTGATGATTGCATTCCAGCCGCTGAAGAAATTGCCAGGGCACCCACTAGTGGTGCGTTTGAAGAAAATGAAGAACTCAGGGCAACTGCATCAGTTGTGCCTGAAGAAAAACAACCAGATTCCTCAGCTGCTCCTGCACCAACTTCAACTCCAATCCTTCCATCTGCATCAGATGTGAATAAGACCAAGGTTGCAGAGCGTGCTGCAGTAAAGAAAAGGAAAGCATCAGCTGCTTCAGATTCTTCAGCTCCGAAGAAAATGAAGCCTGTGACAAGTTCATTTGCAAATCCCATTGATGATGTTCCCATCTCAACCAGGCCATCATAGGACCTTGTTCCTTTTGATGAAGAATATGTGATCCCCAGCGTATCAGATGAAGAAACTCCTTCTGTTGCTTCGTCAGAGCAGATTGATGAAGAAATTGAAGTGGATGTGATCCCTTCAACACATGTCATCTCCTCGCCCATGCCTCAGTTCACAGCTGAAGAGGCTGGCGTTGAAGAAATGGAAGATGAAGATGTGGACGTTGGCTGCTCCACACCCGTAATCAGTGATGAATTCTAGGATAGACAACATCCAAACTCTCCAATGTTCACACCGCTGCAGCAAATACCTTAGTCGCCTACACCAACTGTTCAAATGCGCTCTGAAGAAGCTCATCCCACTGCATCTGTCCATGAGGAAATTCCAGCCACTAGTGCTGAAGAAACTGCTGCTGCTGAACAACCAACGACGCAGACTGCCACTGAGGAGGAACCAGAAATTCCTTAGCCTGAAGAACTTGCGATTGAGATTCCTGAGGTCATGATGCAACTCACTAACACTCCTCTGCCGAAGCCAAAGGATCCATTCTCACGCAAACAAAAGTTCAAGGCTAATGATTTCTTCGGCGAGCATGTATTCTTCGAAGATTACAACCCATATAACTCTGCTCGCATTAGGAAGAGGCGTTTCTGGACTGCTAGTCAAGCCAATTTCTATTCCTCAGTGCTGTTCAACAAGGAGAAAATCTTCTACCATGAGCATATTCCTCACGTGGATATGGAATCTCTGTCGTGTTTCGCACCAGTCCTCAGTGTTCTTCACGACGCTGGACTGCTAAACTTTTGCCCTGACATCTGCGATTGGAATGAAGAACTGATTCTTCAATTCTATGCAATGTTGCACATCACGAAGATGTTGAAGATGTGAATTCAAGGGTGCTGGACTGGATGTCTGAAAACACTCACTACACTGCACCAGCCTCTGAATTGCTTCGTGCTCTACCACTCAGTCCTCCCCTTGAAGAATCTCGCTGCATCTACCGTGAACCTGAGCTCACACATCATTACATGCAGGTGCTGATAAAACCTTTGAAGCTAGGTCAAGCACCAAGAACCAAATTCCTCATGAAGGAATTGTTGTACGTGCCCAAAACTATCTACCGTATGCCTACGAGGACAATCAGTCCTATCAAAGGCCACGACTCATCTGATGAGGAAATTGTTGGCATCATGAAGAATCTGGTATTCAACATCGTTCATGGCATTCCTGTCAATTATCACGATTTCTTCATGAGGACTATGGAAAATGTTACACTGTCTCCGTTTGAGCTGAAGCCTTATGCACCTTGGATTATGACATTCCTCAAGACAAGGTCTTCACTCAACTACAAAGCTGATTTCCAGAATCACCTCAGCTACTTGCCCCCAATTGAAGTCCTCAAGCAGACATATTCCTCAGTTGATGGAAAGGGCAAGGCACCAGCTGTAATAGATGAAGGCATTCGTCCATTGGATGGTCAGTTTCGCAAAGCTGCATCTTATTCCACCAATGATGACTCTGCCACACATGACTTTGCTAATGCACCCAAGTCCACTCCTCAAGCCACTGCTCCACGCGTGATGACTGACCGTGAACTTCTGCTTAGTCTTCACCAGAAGGTGGATCGAAATCACAAATGGGTTAAGCGTCAGTTTGGTTCACTTCTTCACAACATGACTGCCACACACAATGAAGTGAAGAAAAACCACTACTACCTCCATCAAGTCTTCGGTCGCACCTAGGCAATCCTGTCACATCTGTATGGTGAAGATGATCTGAAGAAAATGGGTCTCAAAGAATATTTTGACTGGTCTGCACCTCCACCGAAGAAATTCAAGAAGGTCAAGGTTCCTTCTCTGGTGGCCAGCTCATATTCTTCATCGCGCAACACTGATGAACATGAAGATTTGGACGACACTGCGGCAGGCCCTACTACAACAAACGACCCCAACAACGCTGGCGCTCCTTCATCAACTTGAATTTCTTCAGGGGCGTTAGTCCTCATATTCGATCCTTTTGGTCATTTGATGATAAAGGGGGAGAATTTTGAGTTAGTCTTCAAGCGGGTCTTTCTATATGGGCGTTTTTTTTGTTAAGTTACAACTCTCGTTCTTCTGAGACTTTATTGGATCGAGTTGTAAACTTAAACCTGATGGTGCTCTGATACTTTTGATATGTTTTTCTGCATGCTTATTCCTCATATATGCTAATGCACGCATGCTAAATTACATCAGTCACCATATTTCATCATGCATTTCAAATTATTCTCTGTTATATGTCAAATGCGTGTATGAATTACAAGATATAGGGGGAGATCTCCATGATTCAATTCTTCAAGTGTGCATTGCTTCAAAAGCAAATTCCTCACTATGCACATCTTCAGGGGGGGTTCTTCTATATCTTGCAATCAAATTCCTCAATATCAGTATTTACACTTCATATGTTTATCCCCGCTGAAAACATAACCTATATTGTCATCAATCACCAAAAGGGGGGAGATTGTAAGTGCATCTAGTGCCCCTTAGTGACTTTGGTGTATTGAAGACTTATAGGTTAAGGGACTAATGCATTTGTGAGTGTACACAGGTTTATAAGTCTAGGAGGAGTTTGATATTTACAGAGAAAGTCGACCCCTAAAAATGAAGTTCTTCGACTAAAGACTTTGGATTTCTGAAGACTTTGAAAGTGAAGAAATTGGTGTGACCTTGTAGATTTGGTATTCATTCGAGGAACATGAAGCGTGAAGACTTTTGTTTTCGTAGTTTCATTTTCTCTTTCTTGAGACATAGGAAACACTGTACTGTTAAAGCGGGTCGAGGAAATACTAAGGAAAAATTTCCATGTGATGCTCAACTCAAAATCCTACACCTACCAATCCCTTCGAGTGAAGCCATTGGAAATCTCATACAGTTCAGTCAATTTCTTCAGTGACAGAGACGAAGTTCTTTTGGTCTCTGAGGAATTTGTCCTGACTGAGGAGTTAGGAATTCGCCAGTGCGGATTGCCTACACAGTGAGGAACATGATAGCCCTAAGGATTTTGCTACTCAAAATTCCGACCGTTGCTATGCTATGCGCCAGCTGTCCCAAAATATCTATCCACCTAACGGTCATATCATTGAAGGGCATTTATGTCTTATCATGTCGGGCTGCTCCCTACGCTATAAATAGCCGCCCCCTACAACCACTAGTTGGTTGGCTGCTCCGAGAGAAACTGACACTTGTCATTTGAGAGCAACCCATCCTCTGAGGACTTTGAGCGAAAATCATCAAGTGAGGAAAAACCCAAAACCCAAACACCTACAAACCCCAAGTGATTGAGCATCACTTAAGAGATTGATCCTGCGTGGATCCGACGCTTGTTACCTTTGAAGACTGTGCTTCTTCCAGACGGTTAGGCGTCACGGTCTAGAGCATCCAAGAGGAATTGTGGATTGCCGAGTGACCGAGTTTGTGAAGGTTTGGAAGTCGCCTGAAGACTTACCACGAGTGATTGGACGGGGTCTGTGTGACCATAGTTCAAGGAGAATACGGTGAGGACTGGGTGTCCTGAGCTGCGTGTTCAAGACTGGGTGTCCGGGACTGTGTGTCCTCGAGTTTAAATACTCAGCCTCTCCAACCAGACGTACAACTGGGACAACAGTTGGAACTGGTCTACCAAATCATTGTCTTCACCAAGCTTACTGGTTCCATTTCCTCAACTCTTTCATTTCCTCATAATTGAGTTGTGTGCTTGTTCATATCTGTGTTTGAAGACTTTGACTGAAGACTTTCTCAATTTCCTCAGTTCAATTTCTTCAGTATGTTTGTCTTCATCCTGTGTTATCTTGTGCTTACGCTTCCTGTACTCTGTGCCTTTCTTCATTTCATCATGATGACTATGCTTGTATTCTGTTATGTTTACTTTTGAGTACTTATTCCGCTGCTAGTAGTTCTTTGCTAAGGAATTTCCTCACCGGCAAATTCCTCAGTGAAGAATTTCATAAAAATTGCATATTCACCCCCCCTCTAGTCGATATAACGCACTTTCATGACCCTAGTTGTGCTGAACTCTAGCTAGAATGCTTGCAGCTCGATGTTCCATTCAGCGACTCTTCCAGCAGCGTTGGGACTCCTGAGTACCCTCTCCAGCGGGTAGGCTGAGACGACCTTGATTGGGTGACCTTGGAAGTAATGTCACAGCTTGCGTGAGGCCACCAGAAGCGCGAGAAAGAGCTTTTGAGGCATGGGGTACCGTGCCCTTGCATCCCGCAGTACTGTGTTGACGAAATACACCAGGTGCTCGACGAGGGCAGGAACGTTGACAGAGCTTGTGCCTGCCGGCAGTTGGGGCGACTCCTGAGATGACGGGACCTCAAGAGCCTGATCACCTAATGGGGCCCCTGCGGGCCCGCGAACACCGTCTTGCTGGGCCTGGTCACCCGTTGGCCTTGCTTCAGCCCTTGTAGTGCCCTCCGGGTCCTGCATCGCCTAGGCTGGTGACGCGATGTGGTGCGGCAGCCCCCTGGCCTGGCGCTCCTCCCGGACCGCCACCAGAGTTGCGCTGGCGGAGTAGGGAGTGGCGGCAAGGTAAAGCACCAGGGGCTCGTGAGGGCGAGGCGCCACCTTCACCGGAGGGCTGGTCAAGTATCTCTTGAGGTCTTGAAACGCTTGGTCGGCTTCTGGGGTCCACTCGAACAGGCCTTCTTCTTCATCAGCTTGAAGAACGGCAGGGCACGTTCTCCCAGCTTGGGGATGAAGTTCCCTAGTGAGGTCACTCAACCTGCAAGCTTCTGCATCTCCTTAAGAGTTTGCGGTGGGATCATGTCTTCTATCGCCTTGACCTTCTCTGGGTTGGCCTCGATCCCCCTATGGGACACGAGGAAGCCCAGCAGCTTGCCGGAAGGGACACCAAACATGCACTTCTTCGGCTTGAGCTACAAGTCTACCTGGCGCAGGCTTGCAAAGGTCTCCCCCAGGTCCTAAATCAAAGTTCTCGCCTCCCGAGACCTCACCACAATGTCGTCGACGTAGGCCTCAGCGTTTCTCCCGAGCTGTCGTCCCAAGGCGATGTGCATCAGCCGCTGGAAGGTTGCTCCTGTGTTGCGTGGTTCGAATGGCATGCAAGTGTAGTAGTATACCCCACATAGGGTGAGGAAGGCCATCTTCTCCACATCCTCCACCGCCATATTGATCTGGTGATAACCTGAGAATGCGTCCAGGAAGCACAGCAGGTCGCATTCGGCGGTGGAGTCGACAATCTGATCTATGCGCGGGAGCAGGAACGGGTCTTGGGGACAAGCCTTGTTGAGGTTGGTGAAGTCAACACACATGCGCTCCTTCCCGCCTTTCTTCGGTACGACGATAGGGTTCGCCAGCCACTCAGGGTACCGAACCTCGCGAATGAAACCCGTCGCCTCCAGCTTGCGGGTTTCATGGACGATGAAGGATTGCTTCTCTATGGATTGTCGTCACGCTTTCTGCTTCACGGGGCGCACATTGGGGCACACCCTTAAGTGATGCTCGATCACCCCTCTTGGGACCCCCACTAGCTGCTTGGCTTCCTAGGCGAACACATCCTTGTTCGCGCGCAAGAACTTCACCAGTGCCTCCTCTTGATTTGGGTCGAGGTCGGCGCCTATGATGAAGGTGACGCCCAAGGACCCATCTTGCTCGACCGACACCTACAAGGTTTCAGCCCAATCTTGAGTGAACAGCTGCTTCTTCTTTGCTGGCGTGGCATCCTTAGCCCCTGGGACGGCCTCGTTGGCCGGTCGTGCCACCGCGGTGGTTTTTAGGGCGCACCCGAGCGCCGCTAGGGCCTCCTTGGTATCCCCAACCACGGTGAGGACGTCTTTGCTCTCGGGCATCTTCATGAGGTTGTATGCCGGATGGGTCGCAGCCATGAACTGGGCCAGAGCCGGGTATCCGAGGATGGTGTTGTACGGGAGGCTGATGCGGGCGATGTCGAAGTCAATCAGCTCGGTGTGGTCATTGTCGTGGGTGCCGAAGGTCACCAGGAGGCGGATCTGCCCCAAGGGGCTAGCGGAGTCGCCGCCGACCCCGGAGAAGGGCTTGCTGGGTTGGAGCCGTTGAAGCGGTACATGGAAAAGGCTGAAAGCCTCCACGGAGAGCATGTTGAGACCGGCGCCGCCATCGATGAGGTCTTGGTGACAGCTATGCTGCAGATGGTGGGCGTGCACAGCATTGGGAGCATGCTCGGGCCAATGGTGGTGGCGGGGTGATCCCCCGCGTTGAAGGTTAGGTCGGCCTTGGGCACCACCCAACCCGGGGGAGCTCCTTGGCGCGTGGAGGCGGTGCCAATATAGAGAAAGAACGGCTTGGTGTGACGGTCTGAGGGTGGTTCTTGCGAGCCGCAGTGGAGGGCCGCAACGGCGAGGGGCACCGGTGCCGCGAAGCGCGCGACGAAGAGACCGTGCAGTTCCTCCCAGGAGGTCACCGAAGATCCTAGCAGCCTGAGCAGCCAGGCGCGTGGCGTGCCGGCCAGGGCCTAGAGGAACCAGTTAGCCATGACCTGGTCATCGCCTCCGGCTTCGAGGACGGCCTCCTCATACGCCTGCAAGAAGGCCGTTGGATCTGCCGCGCCATCGTAGCGGGGTGGCATCTCTGTCTTGAACTTGCGTGGCGACTGCACCTATCGCAAGGTGTGGGTGGAGGCCCGAACGCCTGCGGCGCATCCACAAGCGCACGCCGGCCAAGCCGGAGGGGTAGCATCCGCCATGAAGCTAGACGGAGCATGCGGAGAGGTGAAGTTTCGGCGCACCCCCTACCTAGCGCGCCAAATGTCAGATTTTGGGTTCCGGTAAAACCCTTGAGGTTCGAACACTAGGGTGCGCACAAAGATCTCTCCCCCTCTAGCTCTCTCCCTCACCACAATCTCAAGTCTTAGCGCCTCGAACTCGTAGAACAAAGGGACACAAGATTTTACTGGTTCGGGCCACCGTTGCAGTGTAATACCCTACTCGAGTGTGGTGTGGTGGATTGCCTCGTGGGCTTAGGATGAACAGTTACAAGGGGAGGAACGGCCTCCTGAGGAGAGGTGTTCTTGTGCTTGGCGAGCTTGTGTGGTGTCTGGTGGTCTGAATGATCCTCCTCCCTTTTGCTAAGGTGGTGGTTGGTCCTATTTATAGAGGCCCTAGTCCTCTTCCCAAATATTGAGCGGGAAGGGATCCCACAACAGCCTAGTTTGAAGGCGGACAACTAGTACAAGTTATCCTGACAAAAGTAGTCTTCGCCTGCCAAAGGATCTGGTGGTGACGCCGTCTTGGGCTCCACGGTGACCTCCATCCTGCCGTCCTGCTGGTCTTAGTCTTGTTGCACCGATATGGAAACCTTTGATTGATGCCTCGGGACTCCACGCCTGAGCTTGCCTCTTTAGCACCAAAGAGGAAACGAGGACACTGCGCGCGCTGGCGCCCGCCTGGTGCCCACCTGGCCTTGGTCGTCATGGCTTACGTCACGGGGACCTCGCGAGGCTACCCCCGCAAGCCAGCCTTGTGAGGCTACCCCCGAGGAGGTCTTGGGTCATCCGCCTCGCGAGGCTTGGCCCTTCACGAGGGTCTTGAGTGCTTGCTGGTGAAGATGGGCCGCACAGGGCCGCTGGTGGAGCCACGCCATGAGCCGCAGGAAGGCAAGTCTGGGGACCCCCATTCCCAGAACACCAACAGTTACTAGCGTAGCTCAATGATGCATTTCTCCAAAAGAGGGTCGACTGATTCTGGATGAGATTCACTCGGGGACCTGTGGTCACCATGCGTCCTCTCGGACAATTGTGGCCAAAGCATACCGAGTTGGGTTTTACTGGCTGCGGGCCAATGAAGCTGCAAAGGAGATCGTTCAGTGGTGTGAAGGATGTAAGTTCTACGCAAACATGTCTCATAAGCCCGCATCTGCCCTGAATACCATTCCACTCGTGTAGTCGTTTGCGGTGTGATGGTTGGACATGGTTGGACTACTCAAGACCGGCAGAAGTGGCTTCACTCATCTGTTTGTAGCAGTCGACAAGTTCACTAAGTGGATTGAAGCCAAGCATATCAAGAAGTTAGATTCAAAGATAGCCATCAAGTTCCTAAAAGAGTTGGTATTCAGATACGGAGTTCCACAATGTATTATCATAGATAATGGCTCAAACTTTGATTCAGAAGAGTTCAGAAACTTATGCGCCACCTAAGGCACTCAGGTAGATTACGCACCCGTTGCGCTCCCGCAGTCGAATGGTCAAGCTGAGAGGGCAAACGGCCTTATCCTTCAAGGATTGAAACCTCGACTCATGTGTGACCTTGAACATGTAGTTGGAGCATGGGTGACTGAACTGCCATCTGTCCTATGGGGTTTAAGGATGACTCCAAATCTGTCCACTAACCGCACTCCTTTCTTCATGGTGTATGGAGCTAAAGCCGTGCTGCCTAGTGATCTCTTCCACAACGCACATCGAGTGGAACTCTACTCGGAAGCTGAGGCATAGCAAGCATGGAAGGACACCGTTGATCTTTTGGAAGAGGAGGTGAGATGGCCCTGATTGGTCGACTGTTTATCAGCAAGATCTTCATCGATTCCACGCCAGGAATGTCAGAAGTCGAGCATTCCAAGAAGGAGACCTCATGCTCCGAGTGGACCAGCAGCGGCCACACAAACTTTCCCCTGCATGGGAAGGCCCCTTCATCGTCACCAAGGTGTTACACAATGGGGCCTGCCACCTCTACAACCTCGCGAAGAAGGTCGACAAGCCACACGCCTGGAATGCAGATCTTCTTCGCCGATTTTAAACCTAACACTCGGATTGTCGAGATGTAATAAGAGTACTTTTAGATTGTTTATCAAGACATGACTCCCGCAGTCCCATGATGATTTCTCTCGCATAAGCGTGTGTTCAAAACCCCCAGTGGGTGACTCAGCTGTGAAACATGTTTTCACTACTTGAGTTAAAATACTAATCCGAGTGGGAGCATCCCTCCCACTCTGGGGCTTAGCCGCGAGCCCGTCCTCACCTAAGTTAAAAAAACTACTCTGAGTGAGAGCATCCCTCCCACTCGGGGGCTTAGTCGCGAGCCCGTCCTCACCTAAGTTAAAAAAACTTCTCCAAGTGAGAGCATCCCTCTCACTCGGGGACTTAGCCGCGAGCCTGCCCTCGCCTAAGTTAAAAAAAACTACTCTGAGTGGGAGTATCCCTCCCACTCAAGGGCTTACCGGGACCCTGTCCTCGCCTAAGTTAAAAAAACTACCCCAAGTGAGAGCATCCCTCCCACTCAGGGGCTTAGCCACAAGCTTGTGCTTGCCTAAGTTAAAAAACTACTTCGAGTGAGAGCATTCCTCCCACTCGGGAGCTTAGTAACGATCCCGTTCTCGTCTAAGTTAAAAAACTTCTCCAAGTGAGAGCATCCCTCCCACTCAGGGACTTAGCCGCGAGACCATCCTTGCCTAAGTTAAAAAACTACTTGGAGTGAGAGCATCCCTCCCACTCAAGGGCTTAGCCGCAAGCCCATCCTCGCCAAAGTTAAAAAACTTCTTCGAGTGAGAGCATCCCTCTCACTCCAGGACTTAGCCGCGAGCCCGTCCTTGCATAAGTTAAAAAACTACTCCTAGTGAGAGCATCACTCCCACTCGGGGGCCTACCCGCGAGGCCGTCCTTGTCTAAGTTAAAAAACTTCTCCGAGTGAGAGCATCCCTATCACTCGGGGACTTAGCCGCGAGCCCGTCCTTGCCTAACTTAGAAAACTTCTCCGAGTGGGAGCATCCCTCTCACTCGGGGACTTTGCCGCGATCCCATCCTCGCCTAAGTTAAAAAACTTCTCCGAGTGAGAGCATCCCTCCCACTCGGTGACTTAGCCGTGAGCCCGTCCTCGCCTAAGTTAAAAACCTACTCTGAGTGAGAGCATCCCTCCCACTCGGGGGCTTAGCCTTGAAGCCCATTCTCGCCTAAGTTAAAAAAACTTCTCCGAGTGAGAGCATCCCTCCCACTGGCGGGGCTTAGCTGCGGGCCCGTTCTCACCTAAGTTAAACAAATCCATTCACTTGAAACATGCAGTAAATTGGAAAGCAATTTTCAGATAAATCCATCAAGTTTAGAAACACAAGCAAAAGTACTCGGGCAGCGAACCCGAAAGAGTTTAACGCTTACAGGATCACTCGGCATTCTGAGGCAAATAAGTTTGGATCTTAAAGTTTTTTCACTCGGGAGGAGGACTCGCGAGCTCAAAAAAGGTGTCCAGATCAATGCCATCTACGATCCGAGTGGATGCATCAATGAAGGTCTCCATGAAACTTTCAAATTGGAGCTTCTTCGTGTTCGCCACTTGAAGAGCCTTCAGCTTGTCTTCCCTAGCTTCTTTGCAGTGGACACGAACAAGTGACAGCGCCACATCGGCTCCGCAGCGGGCGGCTGATTTCTTCCATGCTTGCACTCGACCAGGGATTTCATTGAGCCGAGTCATCAGTGACTCGAGGTCGTTCTGAAGTGTATCCTCTGGCCACGGCTCCTTGTCTATCCTTGTCAGTGCAACCTTCAGTCGAGCGATGTACCCCAAGACACTGTCGAGACGAGCTTCAAGTCCTAGCACATTCATAGAGGCATCATCTTTGACGAGTGACTTGGTGGGGTCCAGACCTGTTTCAATTCATTATGTTTCTTGCTCGAAGTTCTGGCAGAACTCTGCACAAAGGGGAAAAATGAGTCAGAAGCGACATGGTTTCCGAAGCTCTTGAGAATTCACTCGGATGAAAAAGGATACCTTCAAGCATGATGTACATCTTCTTTGCAAGCCCCCCCCCCCAACTATTCCTCCAGCTCATCCCTCTTTCAAGGGAGCTAGTCCACCTTTTCGGTCAGGATGACTTTCTCCTCCTTAAGTTGAGTAGCTTCCTTCTTCACCTCCTCAACAACAGTCTTTAGGGTTGCATTCTCCTCTTCGAGCTTGCCGACTAAAGCTAGTTTTTCCTCAGCCACTTCAGTCTTCTCTCGAGCCACCTTCTACGCCCCCACGAGTACATTGTCCTTCCTCTCCAATGCCTGATTCATGGTGTCTAAAGAAATAACATTCTTCAGTCACTCTTGGAGTTAACATTCTTCTGTTCGAGTGGAATCACTTAGTTCAAAGGACGAAAAGAAAAAAATCACGAAGCACATAGTCAGCGAAGTGTTACCTCCCATGGTCTTCACCTCCTCCCGAGCCTGCTTCAAGTTCTTCTTGGCAAGTTCTAGGTCTAGTTGGAGTTGGATCTTCTCCTTCTCCAGAGCAACATACTAAGTCCGAAGTTCACAAGATTTCTGAGATCAACAAAAAGACAATTCAGTTGACGAAAAAATATTCTCAAAAGTATACCCTCCACTTTTGAGTGGAGAAGAGAAAATCCAGATTGCTACTACCAAAGGTGATCTAAGACCCGTGCCGAATCAAACATCCGATAGCAGTCTCGGGGACTACACCCAGTGGGCGCACTCAGTGTGCCCCCACTGGATCGATTCCCCACTCGGCACGGCCTGACCGTTTCGAGTGGATAGAATACAAAAAAAGAGAAAGCAACTTGTTCTCAGACCCCAGCCGAATCAAACATTCGACGGCGGTCTCGGGGACTATAGCTAGTGGGTGCACTCAGCGTGCCCCCACTGGATCAGTTTCCCACTCGGCATGGCCTGAACGGTTCGAGTGGAAGAAATACAGAATAAAAAGGAAACACCCAGTGGGTGTATAAATTCAAGACAGACAAAATCCAATCGGAAATCAACTTACAATTGTACTTACTGACATTGGCTTGAAGGGCTGAACTGGCGTCATAAGCAGACTTGCTGGCTTCACGCACCTCCTTTAGACGCTGCATCATTAGGCCAGCTTGAATCATAGCCTCCTTGTTGGCTCCAGTCTGGTCCTCTAGGACATGTTGCAGAGTGAACGCACTCGACGCAGGAGTCGAGGGTGTAGCTGGAGGGATCAACACTTGTGGTTGTCTAGTTGGACCTGAGGCAGGAGCAGTCGACACCAGAGGCTGAGCAGCCAACGGAGGGGCGGCAAAAGAAACACCAGCTCGAGACAAACCACCTGGTTCTTGAAGAGCAGTTTCCGGCGGTGTATGAGACATCCGGCCTGAAGTCACTCTCTTGGTGAAGCTTCGTGAGGTGGTAGAAGTCTTGCCTCTTCCTCCTGCACTTCTTGGAGGCTCCTCCTCGTCGTCTGGAAGGTGGATGATGTCTGTTGGTGTTGCGGTCACTTGACAGAAAGATTTCAGTTGACCATCAAGACAATTAGGAAGACATAGCAGAATGTGTGTTGACCATACCTGCCCGAGAAGTGCTTGCATCCTCAGTGTCCGCTTCAGCGTGCTTGATATGTCTCCAACGTATCTATAATTTTTGATTGCTCCATGCTATATTATCTACTGTTTTGGACATTATTGGGCTTTATTGTCCACTTTTTTTGGGACTAACCTATTAACCGGAGGCCCAGCCCAAAATTGTTGTTTTTGCCTGTTTTAGGGTTTCGAAGAAATGGAATATCAAACGGAGTCCAAACGTAATGAAACCTTCGGGAACGTGATTTTTAGGAAGATTATGATCCGGGAGACTTGGACCCTACGTCAAGAAA
>NC_041392.1:306320169-306334457 GCF_002162155.2 Triticum dicoccoides | reverse complement strand
GGGCCCCCTGTTGCTCCACCGGCATACTCCGTCCTCCTATATATATCCACGTACCCCCAAACGATCAGATACAGAGCCAAAACCCTAATTCCACCGCCGTAACTTTCTGTATCCACGAGATCCCATCTTGGGGCCTGTTCCGGAGCTCCGCCAGAGGGGGCATCGATCACGGAGGGCTTCTACATCAACACCATAGCCTCTCCGATGAAGTGTGAGTAGTTTACCTTAGACCTACGGGTCCATAGTTAGTAGCTAGATGGCTTCTTCTCTCTTTTTGGATCTAAATACAATGTTCTCCCCCTCTCTTGTGGAGATCTATTCGATGTAATCTTCTTTTTGCGGTGTGTTTGTTGATACCGATGAATTGTGGGTTTATGATCAAGTCTATCTATGAATAATATTTGAATCTTCGCTGAATTCTTTTATGTATGATTGGTTATCTTTGCAAGTCTCTTTGAATTATTAGTTTGGTTTGGCCTACTAGATTAATATTTCTTGCAATGGGAGAAGTGCTTAGCTTTGGGTTCAATCTTGCGGTGTCCTTTCCCGGTGACAGTAAGGGCAGCAAGGCACATATTGTATTGTTGCCATCGAGGATAACAAGATGGGGTTTTCTTCATATTGCATGAGTCTATCCCTCTACATCATGTCATCTTGCTTAAGGCGTTACTCTGTTTTTAACTTAATACTCTTGATGCATGCTGGATAGCGGTCGATGAGTGGAGTAATAGTAGTAGATGCAGGCAGGAGTCGGTCTACTTGTCTCGGACGTGATGCCTATATACATGATCATACCTAGATATTCTCATAACTATGCTCAATTCTGTCAATTGCTCAACAGTAATTTGTTCACCCACCGTAGAATACTTATGCTCTCGAGAGAAGCCACTAGTGAAACCTATGGCCCCCGGGTCTATCTTTATCATATTGATCTCCTACTACTTAGTTATTTCCTTTTCTATTTACTTTGCCTTTATTTTGCTTTGCATCTTTATCATAAAAATACCAAAAATATTATCTTATCATATCTATCAGATCGCACTCTCGCAATTGGCCCTATAGGGATTGACAACCCATATTTGCGTTGGTTGCGAGGATTTATTTGTTTTGTGCAGGTACGAGGGACTCGCGCGTAGCCTCCTACTGGATTGATACCTTGGTTCTCAAAAACTGAGGGAAATACTTACGCTACTTTGCTGCATCATCCCTTCCTCTTCGGGGAAAACCAACGCAGTGCTCAAGAGGTAGCAAGAAGGATTTCTAGCGCCGTTGCCTAGGAGGTCTACCCAAAAGTCAACATACCAAGTACCTATCACATACCCTTATCTCCTGCATTACATTATTTGCCATTTGCCTCTCGTTTTCCTCTCCCCCACAACACCCTTGCCGTTTTATTCACCCTCTCTCTCTCTATCCTCCCTCTCTATTTCCCTCTTTTTGCTCGCTTGCTTTTTGTTTGCTTGTGTGTTAGTTTGTTGCTTGTCGTTATGGCTAGTCCCTTATCTTCTCCGTTGTCTCCCGAGAATGAAACTCTAAATTTTAAGCAAAGGGAGGGAGAAAATCTAAAAGATGCTTGGTATAGAATTTGCAATGCTCAAAATAGATCCACTAGGAAGCAATCTACTTCCGTTCTTCTTTGCAATTTTTATGTAGGCATTACTCCTTGGCACCATTATGTTCTTGATACTATTACCTGAGGAAACTTTTTCGGTAGCCATACTTTCGATTCTTATAATGCTATGTTAGATTTATTTGGCTCGCCCCCTCTCTTGGTTAATGGAACTATATTAACTTTGGAGCATGTAATGCATGTTGGATAACATAGTAATTTCAAAATTTTCCTACGCACACGCAAGATCATGGTGATGCATAGCAACGAGAGGGGAGAGTGTGATCTACGTACCCTTGTAGACCGACAGCGGAAGCGTTAGCACAACGTGGTTGATGTAGTCGTATGTCTTCACGGCCCGACCGATCAAGCACCGAAACTACGGCACCTCCGAGTTTTAGCACACGTTCAGCTCGATGACGATCCCCGGACTCCGATCCAGCAAAGTGTTGGGGTAGAGTTCCATCAGCACGACGGCGTGGTGACGATCTTGATGTACTACCGTCGCAGGGCTTTGCCTAAGCACCGCTACAATATTATCGAGGATTATGGTGGAAGGGGGCACCGCACACGACTAAGAATATGATCACGTGGATCAACTTGTGTGTCTAGGGGTGCCCCCTGCCCCCGTATATAAAGGAGCAAGGGGAGGAGGCCGGCCGGCCCCTATTGGCGCGCCAGGAGGAGTGCTCCTCCTAGTAGGAGTAGGAATCCTACTAGGAGGGGGAAGGAAGTGGGGAGGGAGAAGGAAAGGGGGGCGCCGCCCCCCTCTCCTAGTCCAACTCGGACCAGGGGGAGGAGGCACGCGGCCCACCCTGGCTGCCCCTCTCTCTCTCCACTAAGGCCCATATGGCCCATTACTTCTCCCGGTAGGGTTACGGTAACCCTCCGGCTCTCCGGTTTTCTCCGAAATCACCCGGAACACTTCCGGTGTCCGAATATAGCCGTCTAATATATCAATCTTTATGTCTCGACCATTTCGAGACTCCTCGTTATGTCCGTGATCACATCCGGGACTCCGAACTAACTTTGGTACATCAAAACTCATAAACTCATAATATAATTGTCATCGAAACCTTAAGCGTGCGGACCCTACGGGTTCGAGAACAATGTAGACATGACCGAGACACGTCTCCGGTCAATAACCAATAGCGGAACCTGGATGCTCATATTGGCTCCTACATATTCTACAAAGATCTTTATTGGTCAGACTGCATAACAACATATGTTGTTCCCTTTGTCATCGGTATTTTTACTTGCCCGAGATTCAATCGTCGGTATCTCAATACCTAGTTCAATCTCATTACCGGCAAGTCTCTTTACTCGTTTCGTAATACATCATCTCGCAACTAACTCATTACTTGAAATGCTTGCAAGGCTTATGTGATGTGCATTACCGAGAGGGCCCAGAGATACCTCTCCGACAATCGGAGTGACAAATCCTAATCTCGAAATATGCCAACCCAACATGTACCTTTGGAGACACCTGTAGAGCTCCTTTATAATCACCCAGTTACATTGTGACATTTGATAGCACACAAAGTGTTCCTCCGGCAAACGGGAGTTGCATAATCTCATAGTCATAGGAACATGTATAAGTCATGAAGAAAGCAATAGCAACATACTAAACGATCGGGTGCTAAGCTAATGGAATGGGTCATGTCAATCACATCATTCTCCTAATAATGTGATCCCGTTAATCAAATGCCAACACATGTCTATGGTTTGGAAACATAACCATCTTTGATTAATGAGCTAGTCAAGTAGAGGCATACTAGTGACGTTTGGTTTGTCTATGTATTCACACAAGTATTATGTTTCCGGATAATACAATTCTAGCATGAATAATAAACATTTGTCATGACATAAGGAAATAAAATAATAACATTATTATTGCCTCTAGGGCATATTTCCTTCAGTCTCCCACTTGCACTAGAGTCAATAATCTAGATTACACAGTAATGATTCTAACACCCATGGAGCTTTGGTGTTGATCATGTTTTGCTCTTGGAAGAGGCTTAGTCAACGGGTCTGCTACATTCAGATCCGTATGTATCTTGCAAATCTCTATGTCTCCCACCTGGACTAGATCCCGGATGGAATTGAAGCGTCTCTTGATGTGCTTGGTTCTCTTGTGAAATCTGGATTCCTTTGCCAAGGCAATTGCACCAGTATTGTCACAAAAGATTTTCATTGGTCCCGATGCACTAGGTATGACTCCTAGATAGGATATGAACTCCTTCATCCAGACTCCTTCGTTTCCTGCTTCCGAAGCAGCTATGTACTCCGCTTCACATGTAGATCCTGCCACAACGCTTTGTTTAGAACTGCACCAACTGACAGCTCCACCGTTTAATGTAAACACGTATCCGGTTTGCGATTTAGAATCGCCCGGATCAGTGTCAAAGCTTGCATCAACGTAACCATTTCCAATGAGCTCTTTGTCACCTCCATATATGAGAAACATATCCTTAGTCCTTTTCTGGTATTTCAGGATGTTCTTGACCGCTGTCCAGTGATCCACTCCTGGATTACTTTGGTACCTGCCTGCTAGACTTATAGCAAGACACATCAGGTCTGGTACACAGCATTGCATACATGATAGAGCCTATGGCTGAAGCATAGGGAACATCTTTCATTTTCTCTCTATCTTCTGCATTGGTCGGGCATTGAGTCTTACTCAATTTCACACCTTATAACACAGGCAAGAATCCTTTCTTTGCTTGATCCATTTTGAACTTTTTCAAAACTTTGTCAAGGTATGTGCTTTGTGAAAGTCCAATTAAGCGTCTTGATCTGTCTCTATAGATCTTAATGCCCAATATGTAAGCAGCTTCACCGAGGTCTTTCATTGAAAAACTCTTATTCAAGTATCCTTTTATGCTATCCAGAAATTCTATATCATTACCGATTAGTAATATGTCATCTACATATAATATCAGAAATGCTACAGAGCTCCCACTCACTTTCTTGTAAATACAGGCTTCTCCAAAAGTCTGTACAAAACCAAATGCTTCACACTATCAAAGCGTTTATTCCAACTCCAAGAGGCTTGCACCAGTCCATAAATGGATCGCTAGAGCTTGCATACTTTGTTAGCTCCCTTTTGGATCGACAATACCTTCTGGTTGCATCATATACAACTCTTCTTGCAGAAATCCATTCAGGAATGCAGTTTTGACATCCATCTGCCAAATTTCATAATCATAAAATGCGGCAATTGCTAACATGATTCGGACAGACTTAAGCATCGCTACGGGTGAGAAGGTCTCATCGTAGTCAATCCCTTGAACTTGTCAAAAACCTTTTGCGACAAGTCAAGCTTTGTAGACAGTAACATTACCGTCAGTGTCAGTCTTCTTCTTAAAGATCCATTTATTCTCAATTGCTTGCCGATCATTGGGCAAGTCAACCAAAGTCCATACTTTGTTCTCATACATGGATCCCATCTCAGATTTCATGGCTTCAAGCCATTTTGCGGAATCTGGGCTCACCATCACTTCTCCATAGTTCGTAGGTTCATCATGATCTAGTAGCATGACTTCTAGAATAGGACTACCGTACCACTGTGGTGTGGATCTTACTCTGGTCGATCTACGAGGTTTAGTAGTATCTTGTTCTGAAGCTTCATGATCATCATCATTAGCTTCCTCACTAATTGGTGTAGGTGTCACAGAAACTGGTTTCTGTGATGTACTACTTTCCAATAATGGAGCAGGTACAGTTACCTCATCAAGTTCTACTTTCCTCCCACTCACTTCTTTCGAGAGAAACTCCTTCTCTAGAAAGTTTCCGAATTTAGCAACAAAAGTTTTGCCTTCGAATCTGTGATAGAAGGTGTATCCAATAGTTTCCTTTGGATATCCTATGAAGACACATTTCTCCGATTTAGGTTCGAGCTTATCAGGTTGAAGCTTTTTCACATAAGCATCGCAACCCCAAACTTTCAGAAACAACAACTTTGGTTTCTTGCCAAACCATAGTTCATAAGGCGTTGTCTCAATGGATTTTGATGGTGCCCTATTTAACGTGAATGCGGCCGTCTCTAGAGCATAACCCCAAAACGATAGCGGTAAATCAATAAGAGACATCATAGATCGCACCATATCTAGTAAAGTACGATTACGACGTTCGGACACACCATTACACTGTGGTGTTCCGGGTGGCGTGAGTTGCGAAACTATTCCGCATTGTTTCAAATGTACACCAACTCGTAACTCAAATATTCTCCTCCATGATCAGATCGCAAGAATTTTATTTTCTTGTTACGATGATTTTCAACTTCACTCTGAAATTCTTTGAACTTTTCAAATGTTTCAGACTTATGTTTCATTAAGTAGATATACCCATATCTGCTTAAGTCATCTGTGAAGGTGAGGAAATAACGATATCCGCCACGAGCCTCAACATTCATCGGACCACATACATCTATATGTATGATTTCCAACAAATCTCTTGCTCTCTCCATAGTACCGGAGAACGGTGTTTTTGTCATCTTACCCATAAGGCACGGTTCGCAAGTACCAAGTAATTCATAATCAAGTGGTTCCAAAAGCCCATCAGTATGGAGTTTCTTCATGCGCTTTACACCGATATGACCCAAACGGCAGTGCCACAAATAAGTTGCACTATCATTATCAACTCTGCATCTTTTGGTTTCAACATTATGAATATGTGTGTCACTACTATCGAGATTTAATAAGAATAGACCACTCTTTAAAGGTGCATGACAATAAAAGATATTACTCATATAAATAGAACAACCATTATTCTCTGATTTAAATGAATAACCGTCTCACATCAAACAAGATCCAGATATAATATTCATGCTTAACGCTGGCACCAAATAACAATTATTTAGGTCTAATACTAATCGCGAAGGTAGATGTAGAGGTAGCGTGCCGACTGCGATCACATCGACTTTGGAACCATTTCCCACGCGCATCGTCACCTCGTCCTTCGCCAATCTTTGCTTAATCTGTAGTCCCTGTTTCGAGTTGAAAATGTTAGCAACAGAACCAGTATCAAATACCCAGGTGCTACTGCGAGCATTAGTAAGGTACACATCAATAACATGTATATCACATATACCTTTGTTCACCTTGCCATCCTTCTTATCCGCCAAATACTTGGGGCAGTTCCGCTTCCAGTGACCAGTCTGCTTGCAGTTGAAGCACTCAGTTTCAGGCTTAGGTCCAGGTTTGGGTTTCTTTTCTTGAGTAGCAACTTGCTTGTTGTTCTTTTTGAAGTTCCCCTTCTTCTTCCCTTCGCCCTTTTTCTTGAAACTAGTGGTCTTATTGACCATCAACACTTGATTCTCCTTCTTGATTTCTACCTCTGCAGCTTTCAGCATTGCGAAGAGCTCCGGAATAGTCTTATTCATCCCTTGCAAATTATAGTTCATCACGAAGCTCTTGTAGCTTGGTGGCAGTGATTGGAGAATTCTGTCAATGACGCAATCATCTGGAAGATTAACTCCCAATTGAATCAAGTGATTATTATACCCAGACATTTTGAGTATATGCTCACTGACAGAACTGTTCTCCTCCATCTTGCAGCTATAGAACTTATTGGAGACTTCATATCTCTCAATCCGGGCATTTGCTTGAAATATTAACTTCAACTCCTGGAACATCTCATATGCTCCATGACGTTCAAAACATCGTTGAAGTCCCGATTCTAAGCCGTAAAGCATGGCACACTGAACTATCGAGTAGTCATCAGCTTTGCTCTGCGAGACGTTCATAACATCTGGTGTTGCTCCAGCAGCAGGCCTGGCACCCAGCGGTGCTTCCAGGACGTAATTCTTCTGTGCAGCAATGAGGATAATCCTCAAGTTACGGACCCAGTCCGTGTAATTGCTACCATCATCTTTCAACTTTGCTTTCTCAAGGAACGCATTAAAATTCAAGGAACAACAACACGGGCCATCTATCTACAATCAAACATAAACAAGCAAGATACTATCAGGTACTAAGTTCATGATAAATTTAGGTTCAATTAATCATATTACTAAAGAACTCCCACTTAGATAGACATCCCTCTAATCCTCTAAGTGATTACGTGAACCAAATCAACTAAACCATGTCCGATCATCACATGAGATGGAGTAGTTTCATTGGTGAACATCGCTGTGTTGATCATATCTACTATATGATTCACACTCGACCTTTCGGTGTCCGTGTTCCGAGGCCATATATGTATATGCTTGGCTCGTGAAGTATAACCTGAGTATTCTGCGTGTGCAACTGTTTTGCATCCGTTGTATTTGAACGTAGAGCCTATCACACCCGATCATCACGTCGTGTCTCAGCACGAAGAACTTTCGCAACGGTGCATACTCAGGGAGAACACTTCTTGATAATTAGTGAGAGATCATCTTTAAATGCTACCGTCAATCAAAGCAAGATAAGATGCATAAAAGATAAACGTCACATGCAATCAATATAAGTGATATGATATGGCCATCATCATCTTGTGCGTGTGATCTCCATCTTCGAAGCACCGTCGTGATCACCATCGTCACCGGCGCGACACCTTGATCACCATCGTAGCATCGTTGTCGTCTCACCAATCTTATGCTTCCATGACTATCGCTACCGCTTAGTGATAAAGTAAAGCATTACAGCGCAATTCCATTGCCTACAATAAAGCGACAACCATATGGCTCCTGCTAGTTGCCGATAACTTGGTTACAAAACATGATCATCTCATACAATAAAATTTAGCATCATGTCTTGACCATATCACATCACAACATGCCCTGCAAAAAGAAGTTAGACGTCCTCTACTTTGTTGTTGCAAGTTTTACGTGGCTGCTACGGGCCTAAGCAAGAACCAATCTTACCTACGCATCAAAACCACAACGATAGTTTGTCAAGTTGGTGTTGTTTTAACCTTCGCAAGGACCGGGCGTAGCCACACTCGGTTCAACTAAAGTTGGAGAAACTGTCACCCGCTAGCCACCTTTGTGCAAAGCACGTCAGGAGAACCGGTCTCGCGTAAGCGTAGGCGTAATGTCGGTCCGGGCCGCTTCGTCCAACAATACCGCCGAACCAAAGTATGACATGCTGGTAAGCAGTATGACTTATATCGCCCACAACTCACTTGTGTTCTACTCGTGCATATAACATCAACACATAAAACCTGGCTCGGATGCCACTGTTGGATAACGTAGTAATTTCAAAAATTTCCTATGCACACGCAAGATCATGGTGATGCATAGCAACGAGAGGGGAGAGTGTGATCTACGTACCCTTGTAGACTGACAGCGGAAGCGTTAGCACAACGCGGTTGATGTAGTCGTACCTCTTCACGGCCCGACCGATCAAGCACCGAAACTACGGCACCTCCGAGTTTTAGCACACGTTCAGCTCGATGATGATCCCCGGACTCCGATCCAGCAAAGTGTCGGGGTAGAGTTCCGTCAGCACGACGGCATGGTGATGATCTTGATGTACTACCGTCGTAGGGCTTCGCCTAAGCACCGCTACAATATTATCGAGGATTATGGTGGAAGGGGGCACCGCACACGGCTAAGAATATGATCATGTGGATCAACTTGTGTGTCTAGGGGTGCCCCCTGCCCCCGTATATAAAGGAGCAAGGGGAGGAGGCCGGCCGGCCCCTATTGGCGCGCCAGGAGGAGTCCTCCTCCTAGTAGGAGTAGGACTCCTACTAGGAGGGGGAAGGAAGTGGGGAGGAAGAAGGAAAGGGGGGCGTCGCCCCCCCTCTCCTAGTCCAATTCAGACCAGGGGGAGGAGGCGTGCGGCCCACCCTGGCTGCCCCTCTCTCTCTCCACTAAGGCCCATATGGCCCATTACTTCTCCCGGTAGGGTTCTGGTAACCTTCCGGCTCTCCGGTTTTCTCCGAAATCACCCGGAACACTTCCGGTGTCCGAATATAGCCGTCTAATATATCAATCTTTATGTCTCGACCATTTCGAGACTCCTCGTTATGTCCGTGATCACATCCGGGACTCCGAACTAACTTCGGTACATCAAAACTCATAAACTCATAATATAACTGTCAGCGAAACCTTAAGCGTGCGGACCCTATGGGTTCGAGAACAATGTAGACATGACCGAGACACGTCTCCGGTCAATAACCAATAGCGGAACCTGGATGCTCATATTGGCTCCTACATATTCTACGAAGATCTTTATCGGTCAGACCGCATAACAACATACGTTGTTCCCTTTGTCATCGGTATTTTTACTTGCCCGATATTCGATCGTCGGTATCTCAATACCTAGTTCAATCTCGTTACCGGCAAGTCACTTTACTCATTTCATAATACATCATCTCGCAACTAACTCATTAGTTGAAATGCTTGCAAGGCTTATGTGATGTGCATTACCAAGAGGGCCTAGAGATACCTCTCAGATAATCGGAGTGACAAATCCTAATCTCGAAATACGCCAACCCAACATGTACCTTTGGAGACACCTGTAGAGCTCCTTTATAATCACCTAGTTACGTTGTGACGTTTGGTAGCACATAAAGTGTTCCTCCGGCACACGGGAGTTGCATAATCTCATAGTCATAAGAACATGTATAAGTCATGAAGAAAGCAATAGCAACATACTAAACGATCGGGTGCTAAGCTAATGGAATGGGTCATGTCAATCACATCATTCTCCTAATAATGTGATCCCGTTAATCAAATGACAACACATGTCTATGGTTAGGAAACATAACCATCATTGATTAATGAGCTAGTCAAGTAGAGGCATACTAGTGACGTTTGGTTTGTCTATGTATTCACACAAGTATTATGTTTCCGGATAATACAATTCTAGCATGAATAATAAACATTTGTCATGATATAAGGAAATAAAATAATAACATTATTATTGCCTCTAGGGCATATTTCCTTCAATGCAAAGGCTTGAGATTATTGAAAATAAGGTTGATACTGTAGAGTTAATTGAAAATTTGGATAAAAAGATCCACAACCGAATCTCTCAATATGGATCTAAAGTAGGAGTTACTTTGAAAAATATTAAAGAAAAGAAACCCACAGTTAATGAGAAAATAAATCACGATTCCACTAGGATCGATAAACTTGAGGATATTATTACCAACATGGGAACCGCTTTTTCTTCCATAAAGAATACTCCAAGTCCTCCCACTAAAATTGCCAAGCTTATGTATGTTCCTAAAAATAAGGGTGAATCCTCCAGTAAGGAAACTGCGGATCTCAAATCTATAAGCATTCATCCCAATCGCTTCGCTATCATTAAGGAACCATTTGTTACAAATAAATTTTTCGATCTTGGTCCTAAAAGTTTGATAATCAATAAAAATAAAGAAATTCCTAAATATGGTAGATGCCTCATTGAAGAATTGCCTACCAAAGATGGCAATAACTAGATCTATTCTTGCTTGTTATGCCTAGCTAGGGCGTTAAACGATAGCGCTTGTTGGGAGGCAACCCAATTTTATTTTTATTACTTGCTTTTTGATCCTGTTTATTAATAAATAAATTTTCTAGACTCTGTTTTGGTTGTGTTTTTTTGTTTTTAATTAGTGTTTGTGCCAAGTAGAACCGTTGGGAAGACTTGGGGAAAGTCTTGTTGAACTTGTTGTAAAAAACAGAAACTTTAGCACTCACGAGAACTACTGCCATTTTTATTTGGAGAGTGCTATTTAGTTAATTATTTTTTAAGATGATTAATAGAAAAATTCCTAACGTCCAGCATTTTATTTTAGAATTTTTGGGGTTCCAGATCTTGCGCTAGCTACAGATTACTACAGACTGTTCTGTTTTTGACGGATTCTGTTTTTCGTGTGTTGTTTGCTTATTTTGATGAATCTATGGCTAGTAAAATAGTTTATAAACCATAGAGAAGTTGAAATACAGTAGGTATAACACCAATATAAATAAAGAATGAGTTCATTAGAGTACCTTGAAGTGGTCTTTTGTTTTCTTTCGCTAACGGAGCTCACGAGATTTTCTACTTTAAGTTTTGTGTTGTGAAGTTTTCAAGTTTTGGGTAAAGATTTGATGGATTATGGAACAAGGAGTGGCAAGAGCCTAAGCTTGGGGATGCCCATGGTACCCCCAAGATAATCTAAGGACACCTAAAAGCCAAAGCTTGGGGATGCCCCGGAAGGCATCCCCTCTTTCGTCTACTTCTATCGGTAACTTTACTTGGAGCTATATTTTTATTCGCCACATGATATGTGTTTTGCTTGGAGCGTCTTGTATTATTTGAGTCTTTGCTTGTTAGTTTACCACAATCATCCTTTCTGTACACACCTTTTGAGAAATCCATACATGATTTGGAATTTGTTAGAATACTCTATGTGCTTCGCTTATATCTTTTGAGTTATATAATTTTGCTCTAGTGCTTCACTTATATCTTTTAGAGCACAGTGGTGGATTTGTTTTATAGAAACTATTGATCTCTCATGCTTCACTTAGATTAATTTGGGAGTCTTAAATAGCATGGTAATTTTCCTAAAATCCTAATATGCTTGGTACATAAGATTAATAATAAAAATTCTCTTATGAGTGTGTTGAATACTATGATAAGTTTGATACTTGATAATTGTTTTGAGATATGGAGATGGTGATATTAAAGTCATGCTAGTTGAGTAGTTGTGAATTTGAGAAATACTTGTGTTGAAGCTTGTGATTCCCGTAGCATGCACGTATGGTGAACCGTTATGTGATGAAGTCGGAGCATGATTTATTTTTTGAGTGCCTTCCTTATGAGTGGCGGTCGGGGACGAGCGATAGTCTTTTCCTACCAATCTATCCCCCTAGGAGCATGCACGTAATACTTTGCTTTGATAACTTGTAGATTTTTGCAATAAGTATATGAGTTCTTTATGACTAATGTTGAGTCCATGGATTATACGCACTCTCACCCTTCCACCTTTGCTAGCCTCTCTAATACCGCGCATCTTTCGCCGGTATCATACACCCCCTGTTCAAGAATTCATCCGATTAACCAGTTAACTTGCCGATTAATCCCTACTCATAGGGTCCCCGAGTAGCCGATTACCCGATAAATCGTCCTATTAATTGATTAAATGGCTGATTAACTTGCCGATTAGCCTATTAATCCCCTACTCACCAACCGATCGAGCAGCTACCAGTTAACGATTTCCTCAACAATGCATACACCCACCATATACCTTCCTCAAATAGCCACCATACCTACCTATTATGGCATTTCCATAGCCATTCCAAGATATATTTCCATGCAACTTTCTATCATGACACATTCATCATTGCCATATTGCTTAGCATGATCATGTAGTGGACATCGTATTTGTGGCAAAGCCACCGTTCATAATTCTTTCATACATGTCACTCATGAGTCATTGCACATCCCGGTACACCGCCGGAGGCATTCATATAGAGTCATATTTTGTTCTAAGTATCGAGTTGTAATTGTTGAGTTGTAAGAAAAATAAAAGTGTGATGATCATCATTAGAGCATTGTCCCAGTGAGGAAAGGATGATGGAGACTATGATTCCCCCACAAGTCAGGATGAGACTCCGGACGAAAAAAAAAGAGAAAGAAAAGAGGCCATAAAAAAAGAGAAAGGCCCAAATAAAAGAAAAAATATATATAATGAGATAAAAATAGAGAAGGGACAATGTTACTATCCTTTTACCACAGTTGTGCTTCAAAGTAGCACCATGATCTTCATAGTAGAGAGTCTCTCATGTTATCACTTTCATATACTAGTGGGAATCTTTCATTATAGAACTTGGCTTGTATATTCCAATGATGGGCTTCCTCAAAATGCCCTAGGTCTTCATGAGCAAGCAAGTTGGATGCACACCCACTTAGTTTTTTTTGAGCTTTCATATACTTATAGCTCTGGTGCATCCGTTGCATGGCAATCCCTAATCACTCACATTGATACTATTGATGGGCATCTCCATAGCCTGTTGATACGCCTAGTTGATGTGAGACTATCTTCTCCCTTTTTTCTTCTCTACAACCACCACTCTATTCCACCTATAGTGCTATGCCCATGGCTCACGCTCATGTATTGCGTGAAGATTGAAAAGGTTTTGAGAATGTCAAAAGTATGAAACAATTGCTTGGCTTGTCATCGGGGTTGTGCATGATTTAAATATTTTGTGTGGTGAAGATAGAGCATAGCCAGACTATATGATTTTGTAGGGATAACTTTCTTTAGCCATGTTATTTTGAGGAGACATAATTTCTTTGTTAGTATGCTTGAAGTATTATTATTTTTATGTCAATATGAACTTTTGTATTGAATCTTTCGGATTTGAATATTCATACCACAATTAAGAAGAATTACATTAAAATTATGCCAAGTAGCACTCCGCATCAAAAAATCTATTTTTATCATTTACCTACTCGAGGACGAGCAAGAATTAAGCTTGGGGATGCTTGATATGTCTCCAACGTATCTATAATTTTTGATTGCTCCATGCTATATTATCTACTATTTTGTACATTATTGGGCTTTATTATCCACTTTTTTTGGGACTAACCTATTAACCAGAGGCCCAGCCCAGAGTTGTTGTTTTTTGCCTGTTTTAGGGTTTCAAAGAAATGGAATATCAAACGGAGTCCAAACGTAATGAAACCTTCGGGAACGTGATTTTTAGGAAGATTATGATCCGGGAGACTTGGACACTACGTCAAGAAAAGAAACAGGAGGCCACGAGGTAGGGGGG
>NC_041392.1:306303297-306319856 GCF_002162155.2 Triticum dicoccoides | reverse complement strand
GGCGTGCCCTCCACCCTTATGGGCCCCCTGTTGCTCCACCGTCGTACTCCTTCCTCCTATATATATCCACGTACACCCAAACGATCAGATACGGAGCCAAAACCCTAATTCCATCGCCGTAACTTTATGTATCCACGAGATCTCGTCTTGGGGCCTGTTCCGGAGCTCCACCGGAGGGGGCATCGATCACGGAGGGCTTCTACATCAACACCATAGCCTCTCCGATGAAGTGTGAGTAGTTTACCTCAGACCTATGGGTCCATAGTTAGTAGCTAGATGGCTTATTTTCTCTTTTTGGATCTCAATACAATGTTCTCCCCCTCTCTTGTGGAGATCTATTTGATGTAATCTTCTTTTTGCGGTGTGTTTGTTGAGACCGATGAATTGTGGGTTTATGATCAAGTCTATCTATGAATAATATTTGAATCTTCTCTGAATTATTTTATGTATGATTGGTTATCTTTGCAAGTCTCTTCGAATTATTAGTTTGGTTTGGCCTACTAGATTGATCTTTCATGCAATGGGAGAAGTGCTTAGCTTTGGGTTCAATCCTGTGGTGTCCTTTCCCGGTGACAGTAAGGGCAGCAAGGCACATATTGTAGTTTGAAAGAACATGCGGTGCCCCCATGTTTGGTTTTGGTAATTGATGACAATCTCTATGGACTAATGGTTTCCTTGAGTTATATTTGAAGGTTTTGTCCATAGGCTTTTCTTGGAGTGCATGTGTTGATTTCAAGGAGAGTTTGTGTCGACCAAGGTGTTATTCAAGGAATTATCCAAAGATTGGTCATGTGAGAGTTGAGCTTATTGCAAGCATGTCTTGAAGAAGAAGATTGTGTGATCATTCATGTCTACCTTCAAGACATCATTCAAATGAAGAGAATTGGAAAGGTTCAAGGATGATCAAGACTAAGTCAAGAGTGAATCAAGTTGATCAACTCACAAAGCGCAAAAGATGTACTGAGAGGGATCAAGTGATCCCATGGTATGGTAAGAATTGTCAATTACGCTTTGTGTACTAACCCATGGTCTTCGTGAGAGTTCTTTGTGGAGTTAGGTTGCGGTGTGCAAGTTCAAGTGGAGCATCACGAAGAGATCAAATGCTTGAAGCTTGCCGTCCTTTGTGGTGATAATGTACTTGTGAAGATGTGCGGAAGAGTGGCTCACCCATAGTGGAGTATGGGGGAGCAATCAACTAGTCTTCATCGAGTCAACACAATCAAGAAAGGTGGTCCAACTTGAGGGAGTCAGGATTGTCATCATCTAGCTCAAGTGGACCATGTGCAAGGCAAAGGTTTGCCCTTGATAGGTTTTCTATTTTACCGGTCTCATGATGGTAGTTGGGAGACCGGGTTATAGGATCGATTGACGTACTATCAAGGGGGGCTCTCGATGAGTAGCTTGATCGTATCGTTCGTAGAGAGCTCAAACCATTGCATCCTTGAATCATCTTTCTTGGTTATTGTTTGGTTCTCTTTGTGAGTCTTAGAGCTTATGGTCATCTTGATGACAAGCTTGAGTTCATCGAAAACAGAGTTCGCATGCATCTTCTATGATGTTTTCGATGTTGGAGGTTTTGCCGATTCTTCTCGGTTGGAGGTTTCACTCCTCTTTTTGTTAGGCATACCTCCCCTGCCTCTTCTTACTATTACCAGTCATTGTTTTGATGCTACTCGTCGTCTTGTTTCCAACAAGCTTGAGTTTGCTCAATTTGGAGCTCATATGCAGAAGTTATGGCAGTTCTTGTTTTCTTGGAAGTGGTTTTTGTCTGGTCCCAGCGGTAGTACCACGAGCCCCAGCGGTAGTACCGCTTGGAGCTCTCAGCCGTTGTACCGCTGCTTCCGGGCGGTGGTACCGCCATCTTGCTCAGCAAAGACTTGGGCGGTTGTTTCGGCCAGGCACCGCCCAAGTACCGGTCAGGCCTCTGTTTTGATGCGGTGCTCGGGCGGTGGTGGCCCGGTTGGTCCGGTCGTACCGGTACCACCGGTGTCCGGAGCGGTTCTACCGCTTAGGACTTAGCCGCCCGAGCGCTCAAGGCCATGCGGTTGCACCGGCCCGGTACTGCTCGACTACCGCACTCAGGGGTGACTCCCTTCTGTTCCTATGCGGTGGTTGAGCGGTGGCTGGGCGGTTGCTCCGGTTGTTCTTCTCAACCGGTGCTACCGCCTGGTCGCCCAGTTGTATCGTCTGGTAGGGTTCTGCACGTATACTGCGAGTCCCGGTTGTACCGGGACCAGGAGCGGTAGTACCGCTCGTGTGCGGGCTGAGCACATAACGGTTGGATTTCCCCCCTCCTATAAAAGGGGGTCTTCTTCCCCAATGAACCCTACCTCTTGAGCTTGTTTTTTCCCCCATTGTTGCCCTTCTTTGAGCTTGCTAACTCTCACTCCCTCCATGGATTCTTGCTAGTTTTTGAGGGAAAAGAGAGAGGAGATCTAGATCCACATTTCCACCAATCACTCTCTCCTCTATGTGAGGGGAACCCCTTGGATCTAGATCTTGGAGTTCTTGGTGTTCTCTTGCTTGTTCTTCCTCTCATTTTCCTCCCTAGCATTAGTTGCTTCAGTGGGATTTGAGAGAGAAGGACTTGGGCACTCCGTGTGCCCTTGCCATTGCATTTGGTGCATCGGTTTGAGTTCTCCACGTGATACGTGGAAGTTACAAGTTGAGAAGCTTATTACTCTTGGGTGCTTGGTACCCTTGAGCTTGTTCCTCTTGGGTGCTTGGGCGCCCTAGACGGTTGTTGGTGTTCGAAGCTCAATCATTGTGGTGCAAAGCTCCGGGCAAACGTCGAGGTCTCCAATTAGGTTGTGGAGATCGCCCCGAGCAATTTGACGGGTACCGGTGACCGCCCCCAAGGGTTGCCAAAGTGTACGGGTTCGGTGACTGCCCCCAAGGGTTGCCATTTGTACGGGTTCGGTGACCACCCTCAAGGGTCCCTTAGTGGAATCACGGCATCTTGCATTGTGCGAGAGCGTGAGGAGATTACGGTGGCCCTAGTGGCTTCTTGGGGAGCATTGTGCCTCCACACCGCTCCAAACAGAGATTAGCATCCGCAAGGGTGTGAACTTTAGGATACATCGTCGTCTCCTCGTGCCTCGGTTATCTCTTACCCGATCCCTTTACTTATGCACTTTACTTTGTGATAGCCTTATTGTTTCTTGTCATATATCTTGCTATCACATAGTTGCTTATCTTTCTTAGCATAAGTTGTTGGTGCACATAGGTGAGCCTAGTTGTTTTAGGTTTTGTGCTTGGCAAATTAACCGCTAGGTTTATTCCGCATTTGTTCAAGCCTAAGCCGTAATTATTTTAAAACGCCTATTCACCCCCCCCCTAGGCGACATCCACGATCTTTCAGTATTGTTGCCATCGAGGATAACAAGATGAGGTTTTCTTCATATTGCATGAGTCTATCCCTCTACATCATGTCATCTTGCTTAAGGCGTTACTCTGCTTTTAACTTAATACTCTAGATGCATGCTGGATAGCGGTCGATGAGTGGAGTAATAGTAGTAGATGAAGGCAGGAGTCGGTCTACTTGTCTCGGACGTGATGCCTATATACATGATCATACCTAGATATTCTCATAACTATGCTCAATTCTATCAATTGCTCAACAGTAATTTGTTCACCCACCATAGAATACTTATGCTCTCGAGAGAAGCCACTAGTGAAACCTATGGCCCCCGGGTCTATCTTTATCATATTGATCTCCTACTACTTAGTTATTTCCTTTGCTATTTACTTTGCCTTTATTTTATTTTGCATCTTTATCATAAAAATACCAAAAATATTATCTTATCATATCTATCAGATCTCACTCTCGTAAGTGGCCCTATAGGGATTGACAACCCCTATTTGCGTTGGTTGCGAGGATTTATTTGTTTTGTGTAGGTACGAGGGACTCGCGCGTAGCCTCCTACTGGATTGATACCTTGGTTCTCAAAAACTGAGGGAAATACTTACGCTACTTTGCTGCATCATCCCTTCCTCTTCGGGGAAAACCAACGCAGTGCTCAAGAGGTAGCAGTGCTCGTCATCAATATCCATTTGGGACGTTGCAGAGGTAGCAGCCCTAGAGTTCAGAATTCCACTCCGTTAGCAGAAACATGAAGGGTCGTGGCAGCAAGATAGAAAGTGAAGAAAAGAAAGATACAAATGATACTCACGTTGAAGCAATGGGAACGCCAACCTTGATCCTAGGTAAATCCTTCCGAGGTTTCGGCGGGGCGGTCTTGAGCTGCTTTGCGGTCTTCTCAAGCGGGTCAGGAGTGGTCGTCTAAGTGTGTTTGGGGTTCCTGACACTCAACGTAGGGGCCTTGCTCTAACCAATGCTACAGTCTTCGCTTGCCTTGGAACGATGTTCAGTGCGAGGGGGTGACTCGACCTCCTCGCTATCGTCCGAGTCTTCACTGTCATCGGCGTAGTCCATGTCAGCACTACCGTCGTCGCTCTCCATTCCTTCAACAGGTTGCTCACCATTCGATACAGGCGAATACATCTTTGTGAACACCTGCAAAATACGGATGTCAAAGTCAGTCAGTCCTCAATTCGGTTGCATATCAAAAACAAAAGATAAAACACTCGGCAAGTCATGTCTCACCTCTCCTGGAGGATGCTCGGCGTCGAATGGCAAGATATGTTTCGCTCAACGCGGATTGTCTTTGTTTCCAGTAATGCTCCAGAGCCAATGTGCCACTGTCTCCTCTTTGACGTCCTCCGGGTGGGTTCTAGCAGTGCCGTCTGCACCTGAATACAGCCACATGGGGTGGTCGCGAGCTTGCAAGGGCTGGATGTGTCGACTGAGAAACACTTCTTCTACCCCTTAATCTTGTGTTGGTTTTTCCTTGAAGAGGAAAGGGTGATGCAGCAAAGTAGAGTAAGTATTTCCCTCAGCTTTTGAGAACCAAGGTATCAATCTAGTAGGAGACAACGCAACAAGCCATCGAATACCGGCACAAACAAACACTAACTTGCACAATCCCTTCACGGTTATTTGCAAAGTGAGATCTAATATAGATGGATAAACGGTAAAGTAATATTTCTGGTTTATGGAACGGAAAGTAAAAGATTGTAGAGAAAGTAAATAAGAAACTGGAATTGTAGATCAGAAACTTATATGATGGAAAATAGACCCGGGGGCATAGGTTTCACTAGAGGCTTCTCTCGAGATAGAAAATATTACGGTGAGTGAACAGATTACTGCTGAGCAATTGTTAGAAAAGCACAAAGTTATGACGATATCTAAGGCAATGATCATGAATATAGTCACCACGTTTGTATCAAGTAGACCGAAATGATTCTGCATCTACTACTATTACTCCACACATCGACCGACTCATGCCTGCATACAGAGAATTAAGTTCATAAGAACAGAGTAACGCATTAAGTAAGATGACATGATGTAGCGTGATTAACTCAAGCAATATGATGAAAACCCCATCTTGTTATCATCGATGGCAACAATACAATACGTGTCGGTTCCCCTTCTATCACTGGGATCGAGCACCGCAAGATTGAACCCAAAGCTAAGCACTTCTCCCATTGCAAGAAAGACCAATCTAGTTGGCCAAACCAAATCGATAGTTTGAAGAGACTTGCGAAGATATCAAATCATGCATATAAGAATTCAGAGGAGATTCAAATAATATTCATAGATAAGTTGATCATAAATCCACAATTCATCGGATCTCGGCAAACACACTGGAAAAGAGTATTACATCGAATAGATCTCCAAGAACATTGAGGAGAACATGGTATTGAGAATCAAAGAGAGAGAATAAGCCATCTAGCTACTAGCTATGGACCCGTAGGTCTGTGGTAAACTACTCACGTTTCATCGGGGAGGCAATGGTGTTGATGTAGAAGCCCGTCGTGATTGAATCCCCCTCCAGCAGGATGCTGGAAAAGGCCCCTAGATGGGATCTCATGGGTATAGAATGTTGCGGTGGTGGGAAAGTGGTTTCGTAGCTCTCCTGGTAGTTTTGGGGGTATTTGAGAATATATAGGAGGAAGATCTAGGTCAGGGGGTCACTGAGGGGCCCACAAGATCGGGGGTTGCGCCCTACCCCCTGGGTGTTCCCTCCACCCTTCTGGCCACCTCATGGTTCTTCTGACTTGCACTCCAAGTCTCCTGGGTGTCTTCTGGTCCAAGAAAAATCATCCCAAAAGTTTTATTCCGTTTGGACTCTGTTTGGTATTCCTTTTCTGCGAAACTCTAAAACAAGGAAAAAAGGAACTGGCACTAGGCTCTAGATTAATAGGTTAGTCCCAAAAATCATATAGAATATCATATTAATGCATATAAAACATCCAAAACAGATAATATAATAGCATGGAATAATAAAAAAATATAGATACGTTGGAGACGTATCAGGCATCCCCAAGCTAAATTCCTGCTCGTCCTCGAGTAGGTAAATGATAAAAACAGAATTTTGATGTGGAATGCTACCTAACATATTTATCCATGTAATTCTGTTTATTGTGGCATGAATGTTAAGATCCGTAAGATTCAAAACAAAAGTTTAATATTGACATAAAAACAATAATACTTCAAGCATACTAACAAAATAATTATGTCTTCTCGAAATAACACGGCCAAAGAAAGCTTATCCCTACAAAATCATATAGTCTGGCTATGCTCCATCTTCATCACACAAAATATTTAAATCATGCACAACCCCGATGACAATTCAAGCAATTGTTTTATACTTTTGATGTTCTCAAACTTTTTTCAACTTTCACGCAATACATGAGTGCGAGCCATGGACATAGCACTATAGGTGGAATGTTGGTTGTGGAGAAGACAAAAAGGAGATAGTCTCACATCAACTAGGCGTACCAACGGGCTATGGAGATGCCCATTAATAGATATCAATGTGAGTGAGTAGGGATTGCCATGCAACGGATGCACTAGAGCTATAAGTTTAAGAAAGCTCTAAAAGAAAACTAAGTGGGTGTGCATCCAACTCGCTTGCTCACGAAGACCTAGGGCATTTTGAGGAAGCCCATCATTGGAATATACAAGCCAAGTTCTATAATGAAAATTCCCACTAGTATATGAAAGTGATATCATAGGAGACTCTCTATCATCAAGATCATGGTTCTACTTTGAAGCAAAAGTGTGGTAAAAGGATAGTAGCATTACCCCTTCTCTCTTTTCTCTCATTTTTTTGTTGGGCCTTCTCTCTTTTTTTGCCTGTTTTTTCGTCTGGAGTCTCATCCAGACTTTTGGGGGAATCATAGTCTCCATCATCCTTTCCTCACATGGTACAATGCTCTAATAATGAAGATCATCACACTTTTATTTACTTACAACTCAAAAATTACAACTCGATACTTAGAACAAAATATGACTCTATGTGAATGCCTCCGGCGGTGTACCAGGATGTCGAATGAATCAAGAGCGACATGTATAAAAAATGATGAGCGGTGGCTTTGCCACAAATAAGATGTCAACTACATGATCATGCAAAGCAATATGACAATGATGAAGTGTGTCATAATAAACGGAACGATGGAAAGTTGCATGGCAATATATCTCGGAATGGCTATGAAAATGCCATAATAGGTTGGTATGGTGGTTGTTTTGAGGAAGGTATATGGTGGGTTTACGGTACCGGCGAAAGTTGCGCGGTACTAGAGAGGCTAGCAATGGCGGAAAGGTGAGAGTGTGTATAATCCATGGACTAACATTAGTCATAAAGAACTCACATACTTATTGCAAAAATCTATTAGTCATTGAAACAAAGTACTACGCGCATGCTCCTAGGGGGGTAGATTGGTAGGAAAAGACCATCGCTCGTCCCCGACCACCACTCATAAGGAAGACAATCAATAAATAAATCATGCTCCGACTTCATCACATAACGCTTCACCATATGTGCATGCTATGGGACTCACAAACTTTAACACAAGTATTTCTCAAATTCACAACTACTTACTAGCATGACTCTGATATCACCATCTTCATATCTCGAAACAATCATAAGGAATCAACTTCTCATAGTATTCAATGCACTTTATATGAATGTTTATATTATATCCCTCTTGGATGCCTATCATATTAGGACTAATTTTATAACCAAAGCAAATTACCATGCTCTTTTAAAGACTCTCAAAATAATATAAGTGAAGTATGACAGTTCATCAATTTCTTTAAAATAAAACCACCTTCGTGCTCTAAAAATATATAAGTGAAGCACTAAAGCAAATTTGCCTAGCTCAAAAGATATAAGTGAAGCACACAGAGCATTCTAATTAATCACGGTTCATGTGTGTCTCTCTCAAAAGGTGTGTACAGAAAGGATGATTGTGTCAAACTAAAAATCAAAGACTCAAATCATACAAGATGCTCCAAGCAAAACACATATCATGTGGTGAATAAAAATATAGCCTCAAGTAAAGTTACCAATAGATGAAGGCGAAAGAGGGGATGCCTTCCCGGGGCATCTCCAAGCTTAGGCTCTTGGTATCCTTTAATATTACCTTGGGGTGCCTTGGGCATCCCCAAACTTAGGCTCTTGCCACTCCTTATTCCATAGTCCATCAAATCCTTACCCAAAACTTGAAAACTTCACAACACAAAACTCCAACAGAAAATCTCATAAGCTCCGTTAGTATAAGAAAATAAATCACCACTTTTGGTATCTTTTGTGAACTCATTCTTTATTTATATTGGTGTAATATCTATTGTATTCCAACTTTTCCATGGTTCATACCCCCCCCCCCCGATACTAGCCGTAGATTCATCAAAATAAGCAAACAACACGTGAAAAACAGAATATGTCAAAATAGAACAGTCTGTAGAAATCTGGATATTTCGAATACTTATGTAATGCCAAAAATCCTGATAAATTAGGAAGTCCTAGAAAATTTGTCTATTAATATTTTGCAAAAAGAATCAATATTTTATCACGCTTCATCTAAAAATGAGAATTGTTTTCATGAGCGCAAAAGTTTCTGTTTTTCAGCAAGATCAAATCAACTATTACCGTAGGCTATCCCAAAAATCTTACTTGGCACAAACACTAATTAAAACACAAAACCACGTCTAACCATAGGCTATATGAAATATTTATTGCAAAACAGAACCTAAAAAGCAAAAACAAAAAAATTGGGTTGCCTCCCAACAAGCGCTATTGTTTAACGCCCTTCGCTAGGCATTGATAATTTCGATGATGCTCACATCAGGGATAGCAATTGTAACACGAAGAGAGTATCATGTAGCACGTGAAAAACACATCTAAGTCTAACATACTTCCTATGCATAGGCATCTTATAAGCAAACAAATTATCAAGGCCAGCAAAAATTAGCATATGCAAGGAAGAAGAAAGGAACAATAGCAATCACAACATAACGAGAGGTAATTTAGTAACATGAAAATTTCTACAACCATATTTTCCTCTCTCATAATAATTACATGTAGGATCATAATCAAATTCAACAATATAACTATCACATAAAATATTCTCAACATGATCCACATGCATGCAAAGTTGACACTTCTAGAATAATGGGATTATCATCAAATAAAGTCATGACCTCTCCAAACCCACTTTTATCAAAAAAAATCATAAGATCGATCAATCTCCAAAGTAGTGGGATCATTAATTCCTAAAGTTGAAACTCTTCCAAACCCACTTTTATTATTATAGCAAACATATTCATCATGAGGCTTAAATAAATTTTCAAGATCATAAGAAAAATCACCCCAATCATGGTCATTGCAACAAGTAGTGGGCATAGCAAAACTAGCATCCCCAAGCTTAGGGTTTTGCATATTATTAGCACAACTGATTTAATAGAAAATAGTAAAACCATTGCAATCATGCTTTTCATCCAAGGAACTATCATGAATCACTTCATAAATTTCTTCTTTTAACACTTTTCACGAATTTGAATCAAAACTTCATAAAGATAATCTGGTGCACTCAAATCACTAGAATTTGGTTCATCATAATTGGATCTCTTAAAAAGATTAGCAAGTGGATGAGGATCCATAAACTTTTAGCAAGCAAAGATGCAAGCAAAAAGAAGGCACATGGTAACACAAACAAACAAAAGATCGAACAGAGGAAGGGCGAATAAAAAGGCAAATCTTTTCAAAAATCATTTTAGAAGTGGGGGAGAGGAAAATGAGAGGCGAATGTCGAATAATGTAATGTGAGGGAAGAGAGTATATGATGGGTACTTGGTATGTCTCGGCTTGGCGTAGATCTCCCCGGCAACGACGCCAGAAATTCTTCGTGCTACGTCTTGAGCTTGCATTGGTTTTTCCCTTGAAGAGGAAAGGGCGATGCAGCAAAGTAGAGTAAGTATTTCCCTCAGCTTTTGAGAACCAAGGTACCAATCCAGTAGGATACAATGCAACAAGCCACAGAATACCTGCACAAACAAACACCAACTTGCACCCAACGCGATAAAGCGGTTGTTAATCCCTTCGCGGTTATTTGCAAAGTGAGATCTGATATAGATGGATAAACGGTAAAGTAATATGTTTGGTATTTTTGGTTTATGGAACGGAAAGTAAAAGATTGCATAGAAAGTAAATAAGAAACTGGAATTGTAGATCAAAAACTTATATGTTGAAAAATAGACTCGAGGGCCATAGGTTTCACTAGAGGCTTCTCTCGAGATAGAAAATATTACGATGGATGAGCAATTGATAGAACAGCGCGAAGTTATGGCGATATCTAAGCCAATAATCATGAATATAGGCATCACGTCCGTATCAAGTAGACCGAAACGATTCTGCATCTACTACTATTACTCCACACATCGACCGACTCATGCCTGCATCTAGAGTATTAAGTTCATAAGAACATAGTAACGCATTAATTAAGATGACATGATGTAGCGAGATTAACTCAAGCAATATGATGAAAACCTCATCTAGTTATCCTCGATGGCAACAATACAATACGTGTTGGATCCCCTTCTGTAAGTGGGATCGAGCACCGCAAGATTGAACCCAAAGCTAAGCACTTCTTCCATTGCAAGAAAAACCAATCTAGTTGGCCAAACCAAATCGATAGTTCGAAGAGACTTCCAAAGATATCAAATCATGCATATAAGAATTCAAAGGAGATTCAAATAATATGCATAGATAAGCTGATCATAAATCCACAATTCATCGGATCTCGGCAAACACACCGCAAAAGAGTATTACATCGAATAGATATCCAAGAACATCGAGGAGAACATGGTATTGAGAATCAAAGAGAGAGAATAAGCCATCTAGCTACTAGCTATGGACCCGTAGGTCTGCGGTGAACTACTCATGCTTTATCAGAGAGGCAATGGTGTTGATGTGGAAGCCCTCCGTGATGAATCCCCCTCCAGCAGGATGCCGGAAAAGGCCCCTAGATGGATCTCACGGGTACAGAAGGTTGCGGCGGTGGAAAAGTGGTTTCGTGGCTCTCCTAGAAGCTTTTGGGGTATTTGAGAATATATAGGAGGAAGATTCAGGTCAGGGGGTCACTGAGGAGCCCACAAGGTCGGGGGGCGTGCCCTCCACCCTTGTGGTCGCCCCGTGGCTCTTCTGACTCGCACTCCAAGTCTCCTGGGTGTCTTCTGGTCCAAGAAAAATCATCGCGGAAGTTTTATTCCGTTTGGTATTCCTTTTCTGCGAAACTCTAAAACAAGGAAAAACATGAACTAGCACTGGGCTAAAGGTTAATAGGTTAGTCCCAAAAATCATATAAAATAGCATATTAATGCATATAAAACATCCAAAATAGATAATATAATAGCATGGAACAATTAAAAATTATAGATACGTTGGAGATGTATCAACTTCCATCAAGTCCATGCCTGTCACTCCACCCCGGATCAACTCGACCACCGCATCTACCAGGATCCCCACTTCAGCTTTTTTCCCTCATCCATTATCAGCGAGCGTGGGGCTCTTAGCCTCTCCGACGTGTAAGGGGTGAGTCTAGTCGACGAACCAGGGGTTGGAACGTCAGTGCAGTAGAACTAGGTCGACTGCCAACCCCTGACCAACTCGGGAAAGGCCATAGAAGGAAAGGCACTTTTACCTCTCATCCGGACACCCAAGCCCCCACACAGCTGAATCACATGGGTCTTTGAATCACTCGAATTTGCTTTTGTCACCGAGTGGGAGCGGCAGGTGAAGATGTGTTTGAACAACCCCTAGTGGGGACGGCAGCCCAGGAAATTCTCAGACATTGAGACAAAAGTACCAAGGTATGATATGGCATTCAGAGGGAGTTGGTGGATTTGTGCGCCAAAGAAGTTCAAGAAACCACGAAAAAATGGATGGGGAGGCAAAGAAAAACCTCTCTCTACATGAGTGAGGAAAAGAACCCGCTCTCCGGGGCACGGAGTAGGCTCAAACTCCCCCTCCAGTAGTCTCCAGGAGCCAGCAGACCATTGGCAGCGAGTCCCTTGAGATCTTCCTCCGTGACCGACGAGGGGATCCAATCTCCTTGGATCCACCCCGGCAGCAGAGTGGGACGCGAGGTTGACCCCTTCTTGCCCTTCGCCACCTTCTTGGCGCGCTCGAGTGCCTTCATTTTGTCCTTTGCCATCTCCACGGCATCACCGGGAATGTGCGTGGCGGCGCTATGCTGAGGTGGGAGAAGCAAAGAGGCGAGGAAGAAAGGGGAAAAGTGGTGGACATTGTTGCACACCTCGGCCACAGCGCCTTTTATATCTACTCGTCCGAGTGGCTGACCGGTGGGCCAGCGCAATCTCACCGCATCCCACGACCGGCGCCAGCCTTATACGTGGTGAAAAAGGTGGAGCAAAGATCGAGGAGTCCACCCCCACTTGCCCCGCTTACCACGCTGCGGCCGGCCCACGCGCTTCTCCAAAATTTGAAATCCCGTAGAATCCGGGTCCATCGAATCAGTCAATCGCGTTAGAGATATCCAAATCCAGTTTTCTCGATGTTGTTTCATTCACTCAGATACTCAAGAAGCCAGAATCGATGAAGGCGACTAACGGAGGATTAAACAGTTCACATGCTTTCAAACCTCCCTAAAAGTGTCTTTGAGACATTGAGTCGGGTCGAAATCAACTTCAATCCTTCTTCACTCGTTCCTCGATCCATTCGGGGGCTAATGACGATGACATGTACCTAGGGTAGGGTTCTAGGCCTGACCTACATACCCTACCCAAGGATACTGCACAAGAGGCCAAGACCTACAAATATAGAAAGAAGATACCGATTGAAATTGTCGAAAGTGCAACTCACTCGACATAATATTCACTCAGATATCCCACTTCCACTCGACCATCGTTATTCACTCGAAATACAAGATTTTCACTCGAAGGACAGAAGACCTAGAGTCACCCCAGGATTGCAACGGTCGGATGATAACCCACAAGTATAGGGGATCAATTGTAGCCTCTTTCGATAAGTAAGAGTGTCGAACCCAACGAGGAGCTAAAGGTAGAACAAATATTCCCTCAAGTTCTATCGACCACTGATACAACTCTATGCACACTTAATGTTCGCTTTACCTAGAACAAGTATAAAACAAGAAGTACTTTGTAGGTGTAACGGGATAGGTTTGCAAGAATATAAAGAGCACGTAAATAAAAACTAGGGGATGTTTTAGGTAAATAAACAATAAAGTTAGTATAGCGAGTGTGGAAAAGTGGTGGTAGGAGTTGCGAAATTGTCCCTAAGCAATTGATTACTTTACTACACCGATAGCAAGTTTTATGTAGGAGAGGCCACTGCTAGCATGTCATCCCTGACATGGAATTCTATGCACTTATGATTGGAACTATTAGCAAGCATCCGCAACTACTAACATTCATTAAGGTAAAACCCAACCATAGCATTAAGATATATTGGTCCCCCTTCAATCCCGTATGCATCAATTTCTATGCTAGGTTGAAGTTTCTGTCACTCTTGCCCCCCCAATAGATAGTCCTATCAACATACAACTAACCCCATGGTGTTATCCACATGCGCGCTCATATGATGGGCACCAAAGGACAGCAACACAACCACAAGCAAATTAAACCAATCATAGAAATTCACCAATTATCGATAGGACAACAAAAATCTACTCAGACATCATAGGATGGCAACACATCATTGGATAATAATATGAAGTATAAAGCACCATGTTCAAGTAGAGGGTACAACGGGTTGCGGGAGAGTGGACCGCTGTAGATAGATGGGTAAAGGTGATGAAGATGTTGGTTAAGATGACGGAGATGTTGGTGTAGATCGCCGTCACACGATGATGGCCCCAGCAGCGTCCCGGGGCCACCGAAAGAGAGGGGGAGAGGGGCCCCCTTCTTCTTCTTCTTACTTGACCTTCTCCCTAGATTGGAGAAGGGTTTCTCCTCTGGTCCATGGCCTCCATGGCGGCGGAGGGGCGAGAGCCCCTCCGAGATTCGATATGTCTCTCTGTCTCTCTCTGTTTCTGCGTTCCCCGATTCTGCCCTTTCACCATTTTTTATATTCCCGGAGATCCATAACTCTGATTGGGCTCAAATTTGAAAATGATTTCTATCCAGATATTGGCTTTCTTGCGGCGAAAGAAGGGCACCAACCGCCTTACGGGGTGGCCATGAGGGTCAGGGGCACGCCCACCCCCCTGGGGCGCGCCCCCTGCCTCATGGGCCCCTCGACCATCGTCTCACGTTGATTCCACTTCCCAAAATTCACATATATTCCAAAAAAATCTCCGTCAGTTTTTATCCTGTTTGGACTCCGTTTGATATGGATTTTCTATGAAATAGAAAACATCCAACAAACAGGAATTGGCACTGGGCACTGGATCAATATGTTAGTCCCAAAAAAGTATAAAAAGTTGCCAAAAGTATATGAAAGTTGTATAATATTGGCATGGAACAATAAAAAATTATAGATACGACGGAGACGTATCAGCATCCCAAGCTTAATTCATGCTCGTCCTCGAGTAGGTAAATGATAAAAAAAGATAATTTCTGATGTGGAATGCTACCTAGCATAATCTTGATCATGTAATCTAATCATGGCATGAATATTAAGACACGAGTGATTCAAAGCAATAGTCTATCATTTGACATTAAGATAATAATACTTCAAGCATACTAATAAAGCAATCATGTTAATGCGAGGAGTAGGGATTGCCATGCAACAGATGCACTAGAGCTATAAGTGTATGAAAGCTCAAACTGAAACTAAGTGGGTTTGCATCCAACTTTCTTTCTCATGAAGACCTCAGGCATTTGAGGAAGCCCATCATCGAAATATACAAGCCAAGTTCTGTAATGAAAAATTCCCACTAGTATATGAAAGTGATAACTCAAGAGACTCTCTATATGAAGAACATGGTGCTACTCTGAAGCATAAGTGTGGTAAAAGGATAGTAACATTGCCCCTTCTCTCTTTTTCTCTCATCATTTTTTTTGGTGGGCTTCTTTGGCCTGTTTTTTTATTTGGGCTTCTTTGGCCTCTTTTATTTTGATAACCTCACATGGGACAATGTTCTAATAATGATGATCATCACACTTTTATTTACTTACAACTCAGTATTACAACTCGATACTAGAACAAAGATATGACTCTATATGAATGCCTCTGGCAGTGTACGAGGATGTGCGATGATCTAGCATAGCAAATATATCAAAAAACGGACAAGCCATGAAAATATCATGTTAGCTATGTTACGATCATGCAAAGCAATATGACAATGAATGCTCAAGTCATGTATATGATGATGATGGAAGTTGCATGGCAATAGATCTCAGGATGGCTATGGAAATGCCATAATATGTAGGTACGGTGGCTGTTTTGAGGAAGATATAAGGAGGCTTATGTGTGATAGAGCATATTGTATCACGGGGTTTGGATGCACCGGCGAAGTTTGCGCCAACTCTCGAGGTGAGTGTGACGCCCGGATAATTAAGCTACAGTAATCCCACGTTAACGATACCACGCCACCTCGGATATTGTTGCTAATCTCTCATTAGTTCGAAACCGATTCAAATTTAAAATTCAAAATCAAGAAAACAATAAAATTTTTCAAATATTAAAACTAAAATGTTCAATAAATAGTAGATAAATCAGATGTTGTGATAAAATTGTAAACAACATTATTCAAATTTGATAAGTGACTTAAACAACCTCAAACAGTGGCTGAAAACATTGTTTAATAACCTTTTTATTAATACAAAATAAATATGAAATGATATTTACCCCAAACTAGTTTTTGGTGGTAGGTTATATTGTGCTGTGATTTGTGGGCCAGCTCTCATATTTTGCAAAATTCATTTGATGCCCAAACAATTAGCCAAAACAGAAAATAAATAAAAAGAAAAGTGAAAATAAAGAAAAAATAAAAAGAACGAAGGAATACCCCCTTCCCTGAGTCGTGCGGCCCAACAGGGCTACTAGGCTCCCCCAGGCCGGCTCACCCCGCCTCCCTTATTCCCCACTAGCTCCCCCCGTGATATTACAGACCGCCCCACTCCCTCGATCCACCTCTCCCCTCCTCTGCCCCCCGATTGGATCGAGGGAATGAACCACCCCGACGCCGCAGCCTGTCGCCTCGCCGGCGCCCCGCCACCTCGTTGTTGCCTC
>NC_041392.1:306286016-306302582 GCF_002162155.2 Triticum dicoccoides | reverse complement strand
ACACCTCCACGAGTATGCTGCCTATCCCTGCCTCTGTGTAGTGAGCCCCTCCTCACCCCCTTCTTGTTCCTCCTACCGTAGGCCGCCGAACCGCCCCGTGCCTGAGCTCCTGCGTCGTCCCCTGTCCGCACGCGCCCAGCGCTGGCCTCGCAACGCTCCTTCTTGCTAGAGCAACCAAGCAAGCCCCCCCCCCTTGATCACCAGATATCGCATATTATTCTCTCTACTGCTTGCATTAGAGTAGTGTAACATGTTACTGCTGTCCGTTAATCCTATTCTAATGCATAGCCTGTCCTTGCTACTACTGTTGTTACCTTCACCTGCAATCCTAAATGCTTAGTATAGGATGCTAGTATTCCATTAGTGGCCCTACATTCTTGTTCGCCTGCCATGCTATACTATCGGGTCGTGATCACTTGGGAGGTGATCACGGGTATATACTTATATACATAATATATGGTACATATGGTGACTAAAGTCGAGTCGGCTCATAGGGTACTCGCAAGTGATTCCGATGTGGGGGCTGAAGGGGCAGGTGGTTCCATCCAGGTAGTGGTGGGCCTGATTCCCCGACGGCCCCCGACTGTTACTTTGTGGCGGAGCGACAGGGCAGGTTGAGACCACCTAGGAAAGAGGTGGGTCTGGCCCTGGTCGGCGTCCGCGGTTATTTCAAAATAACACGCTTAACGAGATCTTGGTATTTGATCTGAGTCTGTCCACTGGCCTATATGCACTAACCAACTACGCGGGAACAGTTATGGGCACTCGACGTCGTGGTATCAGCTGAAGCCTTCGTGACGTCAGCGACTGAGTGATGCGCGCCGGATTGGACCGTAAGCCTGCTCTTGTATTAAGGGGGCTAGGTCTGCTTCCGGCCGCCCACGCAACGTACAGGTGTGCAATGGGCGATGGGCCCAGACCCCTGCGCCATAGGATTTAGACCGCCGTGCTAACCTCTCTGTTGTGCCAAGGTGGGGCTGCAACATGTTGATCTTTTGAGGCTGGGCATGACATGAGAAAGTGTGTACGGCCAAAGGGGATCGAGTGTGTTGGGGAATGTGGTGCACCCCTGCAGGGAAGTTTATCTATTCAAATAGTCGTTTCCCTCGGTAAAAGGATGACCCGGAGTTGTACCTTGACCTTATGACAACTAGAACCGAATACTTCATAAAATACACCCTTTCAAGTGCCAGATACAACCCGGTGATCGCTCTCTAACAGGGCGACGAGGAGAGGATCGCCGGGTAGGATTATGCTATGCGATGATACTTGGTTAACTTACCATCTACTGCTTCAAGATGGAGGCTGCCAGAAGCATAGTCTTCGATAGGACTAGCTATTCCCCTCTTATTCTGGCATTCTGCAGTTCAGTCCACATACACTACCCTTTCATTGATACCAATGCATATGTAGTGTAGATCCTTGCTTGCGAGTACTTTGGATGAGTAGTCATGGTTGCTTTGCTCCCCCCTTTTCCCCTTTCTATATCCGGTTGTTGCGACCAGACGTTGGAGCCCAGGAGCCAGACGCCACCGTCGACGATGACTCCTACTACACTAGAGGTTCCTACTACTATGTGTAGGCCGCTAACGACGACCAGGAGTAGTTTAGGAGAGTCCCAGGCTGGAGGCCTTGCCTTTTCGATCGTTGTTACTTTTGTGCTAGCCTTCTTAAGGCAAATTTGTTTAACTTATGTCTATACTTAGATATTATTGCTTCTGCTGACTCTTGTGTATTCGAGCTTACGTATTCGAGCCCTCTAGGCCCCTGGCTTGTAATATAAAGCTTGCATTATTTTAAATTTGTGTCTAGAGTTGTGTTGTGATATCTTCCCTTGAGTCCTTGATCTTGATCGTACACATTTGCGTGTATGATTAGTGTACGGTCAAATCGAGGGCGTCACAGTGAGAAAGGGTAATGCACGGTACCGAAGAGGCTAGCAATGATGGAAGGGTGAGAGTGTGTATAATCCATGGACTCAACATTAGTCATAAAGAACTCACATGCTTATTGCAAAAGTCTATTAGCTACCAAAACAAAGTACTAGGCGCATGCTCCTAGGGGGATATATTGGTAGGAAAAGACCATCACTCGTCCCCAACCGCCACTCATAAGGAAGACAATCAATAAATAAATCATGCTCCGACTTCATCACATAACGGTTCACCATACGTGCATGCTACGGGAATCACAAACTTCAACACAAGTATTTCTACAATCCACAACTACCCACTAGCATGACTCTAATATCACCATCTTTATATCGCAAAACTATTGCAAGGAATCAAACATATCATATTCAGTGATCTACAAGTTTTATGTAGGAGTTTATGACTAACCATGTGAATGACCAATTCCTGCCATCTCTCTAAATAGATATAAGTGAAGCAAGAGAGTTTAATTCTTTCTACAAAAGATATGTCCATGCTCTAACAAATATAAGTGAAGCAAAAGAGCATTCTACAAATGGCGGTTTTCTATGTGAAGACAAACAGGCAATCCAAACTTCAAATGATATAAGTGAAGCCAATGAAGCATTCTATAAAGCCATACTCAAAAGATATAAGTGAAGTGCAAAGAGTAATCTATAAATCAACCATGGACTATCTCATACCATCATGGTGCATCAAAGAAAAGTGAAAAATAAATGCAAAAGACGCTCCAAGATTTGCACATATCGCATGAACGAAACGAATCCGAGAACATACTGATACTTGTTGAAGAAAGATGGGATGCCTTATGGGGCATCCCCAAGCTTAGACACTTGAGTCTCCTTGAATATTTAGTTGGGGTGCCTTGGGCATCCCCAAGCTTGAGCTCTTGCCTCTCCTCCTTATCCTCATATCAAGACCTCCTCGATCTTCAATCACTTCATCCACACAAAACTCAACAGAAAACTCGGCAAGATCCGTTAGTATAATAAAGTAAATCACTACTCTAAGTACTGTTGAAAACCAATTCATATTTTGTTTTTGCATTGTAGCTACTTTAATATAACTTTTCCATGGCTTAATCCACTTATAGAAATTGATAGTTTCATCGAAACAAGCAAACTATGCATCAAAAACAGAATCTGTCTTAAACAGGACGGTTTGTAGTAATCTGAACATTCACCATACCTATGGTACTCCGAATATTCTGCCAAAATTAGGAAAAATAAAAAAAAATATAAAGACAGTGCAAAAAGTTTCAGATCCATTTGACGTTCCAATAAAAAATGTAAAATTGCACACTACAGCCAAAGTTTTTGTCTTGCACCGCATAAACCAATAAGCAATCTAAACATCCTAAAGGCAAACCTTGGCACATTATTTTTATTTTTAAACTTTATAAAAGCACACAATAGAAATAAGTGACTCTCTAAAACTTCCGGGTTGTCTCCCTGGCAGCGCTTTCTTTAAAGCCATTAAGCTAGGCATATAGTGCTCAAGTAATGGATCCACCCGGATCCCAAGGTATATGAAAGCCAATTTTAATTAACAATGATCTGTGATTTAGTAGTGGGCACAAAGTAACATATATCATGCAACAACTAAGTCTAACTCTCTTCCTATGCATCGGCATGTCATAAAAGAACAATTCATGCACACATAGTAAAGGCCAATGCATAGTATAAACAGTTTCTTGCAATTTTATCATATTGGAAACATGGAGAGGCGAAGATGTAGTTCCTCTCTCATAATAATTGCAAGTAGGAGCAGAAAGCACATGCATATTATATCTATAAAATCATCATGTGTATTAGTAAAACGCAACCCATCAATATAACCCTTAATAACGGCAAACTTCTCTGATATAGTGTAGTCGGGAGAATTCAAAAATATAATAGGACTATGATGCATGGGCACAATAGCAACAATTTCATGTTTAACATAAGGAACTATAGCAAGTTCATCTCCATAAGCATAATTCATATTGGCATCTTTGCCACAAGCATAGCAAGCATCATCAAAAAAGGGATATTTCAAAAGAATCAACGAGATCATAACAATCATCATAGCAATCATCCTTCGGTAAGCACGAAGGAAAATTAAACAATGTATGAGTTGAAGAGTTACTCTCATTAGAAGGTGGGAATGGGTGATCAATCCACTCTTCCTCCTTTTGTTCTTCGCTCTCCTCCTCATCTTTTTCATCCAATGGGCTTACAATGTCATCAATTTCTTCTTGCATAGACTCCTGCAAAATATTAGTCTCTTCTTGGACAGAGGAGGAGTCCTCAATATATGGTTTAATATAAGGATTAGAAGCATAATTATCATAGCAATATTTAAGTATGTCCAAATTTTCAGATTTGTAGAGAGTAGTATCACACTCTTCAATAAAAGAAGCAATTTCACAAGTACCCCTAAAAGCAACAAATTCTTCAATTTGTTGAGCATCATAGTAATTATAAACACCCTTAGTGTACGAAGATACGATTCCATTATCACTAAGCCCACATTGGTAAGGAAGGTGTTTCTTAGGGTCTTTAGAACAACAAGTACAATCATATATTTCACATAAATTCCAAGCATAGCACTACAGACGATGAATTTGATATAGTAAAAGTTTCCCTTTTTCAAATATGCGGTGTCACACATAACAAGCATGCTCATCTAAAGATTTTCCCTCAACTAAGCCAGTTGGGGTTTCAGCACGAGCACATAGGGATCGAAGATGATCCAAGTAAAAAGCTTCAGTAGTGTGATAGATTTTGAGTGGTTCTTCAACCATTGGTTCAGTAGGTACCACATTTTTTTGGTATTTTGCGTTTCCTACCCATAACTAAATATAGAAAACAAGAGCATAAAATAAAAACTACTTAGCGATAAAGCAAACAAGCACACACGAGAATATTCACCCCATGCTATAAGTCCCCAGCAACGGTGCCAGAAAAAGGTCATAATAACCCACAAGTATAGGGGATCAATTGTAGCCTCTTTTCATAAGTAAGAGTGTCGAACCCAATGAGGAGCTAAAGGTAGAACAAATATTCCCTCAAGTTCTATCGACCACCGATACAACTCTACGCACGCTTAACATTCGCTTTATCTAGAACAAGTATAAAACTAGAAGTACTTTGTAGGTGTAACGGGATAGGTTTGCAAGAATATAAAGAGCACGTAAATAAAAACTAGGGGTTGTTTTAGGTAAATAAGCAATAAAGTTAGTATAGCGAGTGTGGAAAAGTGGTGGTAGGAGTTGCAAAATTGTCCCTAAGCAATTGACTACTTTACTAGACCGATAGCAAGTTTTATGTGGGAGAGGCCACTGCTAGCATGTCATCCCTGACTTGGAATTCTATGGACTTATGATTGGAACTATTAGCAAGCATACGCAACTAGTAACGTTCATTAAGGTTAAACCCAACCATAGCATTAAGATATATTGGTCCCCCTTCAATCCCGTATGCATCAATTTCTATGCTAGGTTGAAGTTTCTGTCGCTCTTTCCCTCCAATACATAGTCCTATCAACATACAAATAACCCTATGGTGTGATCCACGCGCGCGCTATATGATGGGCACCAAAGGACAGCAACGCAACCACAAGCAAATTAAACCGATCATAGCAATTCACCAATTACCGATAGGGCAACACAAATCTACTCAGACATCATAGGATGGCAACACATCATTGGATAATACTATGAAGTAAGCACCATGTTCAAGTAGAGGGTACAACGGGTTGCGGGAGAGTGAACCACTGTAGATAGATGGGGAAAGGTGATGAAGATGTTGGTGAAGATGACGGAGGTGTTGGTGTAGATCACCATCACACGATGATGGCCCCGGCGGCATTCCGGCGCCACCGGAAGAGAGGGGGAGAGGGGCCCCCTTCTTCTTCTTCTTCTTCTTCTTACTTGACCTTCTCACTTGATGGGAGAAGGGTTTCCCCTCTGGTCCATGGCCTCCATGGCGGCGGAGGGGCGAGAGCCCCTTCGAGATTGGATCTGTCTCTGTGTCTCTCTCTGTTTCTATGTTCCCCAATTCTACCCTTTCACCATTTCTTATATTCCCTGAGATCTGTAACTCCGATTGGGCTGAAATTTGAACACGATATCTATCTGGATATTGGCTTTCTTGCGGCGAAAGAAGGGCGCCAACCGCCTTACGGGGTGGCCACAAGGGTCAGTGGCGCGCCCACCCCCTGGGCGTGCCCCCTGCCTCGTGGGCCCATCGAGCATCGCCTCGCGTTGATTCCTTTTCCAAAATTCACATATATTTCAAAAAAATCTTTGTCAGTTTTTATCCCGTTTGATATGGATTTTCTGCGAAACAAAAAACATCCAACAAACTGGAACTGGCACTGAGCACTGGATCAATATGTTAGTCCCAAAAAATAGTATAAAAAGTTGCCAAAAGTATATGAAAGTTGTATAATATTGACATGGAACATTAAAAAATTATAGATATGACGGAGATGTATCATCGGACATTCACTCCATTGTCCTAAAGATTATTAAACACGAGTGTTATCAGTAATGTTCGCACCTTTATTCTCCCATTGAACCCTTGCGTAACTGAGGACTGCGAGGGGTTGGCGTACTCTATATAAACTACCCCTCCCCTCTGACACAAGGGTTCGCACCCCTGTAACTCAACGCTCCAATAAACAAAGCCTCTACGGCAACGAGACATGGGGCGATAGATCTGTCCCAACCCATGGAAGGAACTGGACCAATGCTTCTAACGCCAACCGTCTCCTCCAGATATTTCTCCCCCGCCGCACCACCTATCGTTTCCTCCCATCCCCCGCCATATCCTTCCTCTGCAAGCTTCGGAGCTCGCACATCTCGCATCTTCGTGACAATGGAGTCCTCTTCTACAATGGAGGCAAGAACTCACATCGTCACGCATGGAGGGAGTGTGTGAAGTGCAGTCCACAACTAATTAACTGATGGATAGCTGAGCAGATTGAAGATCAAGTAGCAACAACACGCCTTCGGGCATATCGGCGGCAGCGTCATTCAGAAGATCAACGGTGGTAGGGGATCCCAGTAGCGAGAAGCAGAGGATGTAAAAGGTGGGTGGGAGAGGGGGATTGCGGATTGGTTGTGCTGGTCCTGGCGAGATTATTGTGGGACAGATAGAACGAGTGGTAGGTGGGCTAGTTGTGGATAAAACCAAACAGAAAAGTCAAGAGAGCTCCAGAATAAAATAAAGCTACATGTGGCGGCACATTAATTGGTAAATTAGTGGCCCCGCACTTGATTAATTATGGATTGACATCAACACACATTGCTTAAGGATTAGAAGGAGATTAGAGTGTGATTACATGCAAATTTCCTGTTCTTAGTCTAGCTAGTACACATGAGATGGGTGGATTCAGCAATAGAAGAACATCCAAGCGAATGAAGTCATGCCAATGGCTAGCAGCAGCAACGTAGCCATCAGGTTGGTAACGCTGAGCATGATGTTGACCCTGATGAGATCTTGGATAACTCGAGCTCCTAAAGAGATCTCCGCAGGGGCGGCAGCATGTGGAGCTGTTGTAGTGGGGGCATGGCTCTCGTCGGTGACCTCTGCATCCTTGTCAGGAAGCAGGTACATCTCGTATCCCTCCTGCCAGTCGTAGAACTGGCATCGCCCGGCCTAGAAGAAAGATTGGCGAATGACAGCAAAGAGTGAGCAAATGGCAATGTAAAAACTAGTAGAGAAGGCTGGGGGTGCGCATGGAGGCAAGAACCGAAAATTCGATTCTGAGCTCGGGCTCAGCTGCTCCCGAAATCCACACCGATGGTCTGCGCCAAGATCTGTGTGTCTTCATGTATTTTCAGGCCGTATATCTCTTTTCTGGCTCGCGTGTCAGAGGTGCATTTATGGAGACGGCACGTCGCGGCCCCGTTGGAGGTGCGACGGCTCGGCACCACATCTGAGCCTGCATGAGCCGTATGACGCAAGATTCACAGCACAAACGGCGTCGGAGCGCCAGCTCCATAAATGCTCACCAGCCCAACCAGCTCATTCACTCTAGCCAGCACACCACCCATCTCCATTTACTCTCCCGAGCTCGCCCCTGCTTGGCCATCGCCATTGTTCAATCTCGTCCGCGCTGCCATGTCCGCATCGTCTTCATCTTCCCTTCCTGTCCCAGCCGATTGGCTGCTCCCTTTGATGGCATGCCCTCTCTGCAGCGACGAGGTCGTGACCGCCTTCGCGAGGACTAGTAACCAGGCTGGTCATGGTTTCTACAAGTGCATTCGCTATGACGTAAGTAGAATCATTGAGCATGAAAATTATAAATCTGGATCTGTTTTCGGCACAGCTCGTACCTGGCTAATGATTGAGATTTTCTCTTCTCCTTTGGCAGGCCCTTCAGTGACGTTTCTTTGAGTTCCAGCGCGCGTACTGCAGGAGGATGACCCACGAGCAGATCCTTGCTGCGCAGCATCAAGCGGGATGGCACCCAGCGGGGCATGGATTTGCAGTCCAGCACGGCAACGGGGATGCCCAGATTGTTCCCGCTGCCAAACTATATGCCTTGCCCAACGAATCAAAACTAAGTCCCAGCTCAGGTTTAACGACGCTCTTATCAGGTTGCTCTGCATACTTGCGGATTGAAATTTCTAGTGCGCTCATCCTCGACGGGCAAGCCACCCGGTCAGGTGGTGCACTTCCAAGCTGGAGCCTGCATATTAAGAAGCAAAACGGGGGAATGTAGTTAATTTCTGCATTTTTTTTTCAGAATCCAGCGAAATGATTTTTCTGTCTTTTTTCGTTTTCATATTTTTAGATTTGGATTTTGTTCTTAGTTCTATAGCATACAAATAAACAATGGACACCGGGGATGTTTTCCCAACCCCACCCCAGAGACGATGGCCCCTGTGATGCTTGCTAATATCTATATTCATTTTTCATGTTTCTTTTTAGTTTCTGTCTCAGTTCAATAATTTTTGGAAACAGAATAACAGTCTTGGTCATTTTAATCTACATCTGAAGGCAAGTGCACTACCACGATATTGGGCCTGACTTTTTAATTCATTTCCCCAGAAACCATTCGACCTGACAGCAGACGTACTTCTGAATCACTTTTTGCATTGAGACATGTATGTATGGTACGCATTTAACAGTAATTTTGCAGTGCAAGGTGCAAACAGCAGAGAGGAGTTTTCACCTTTTTGTCCAACCGGGGGCTTGTGGATTCACTCTGCCTGTTGATTGAGCAGACCTCGTTGGAGATTCAGCTCGTAAAGCATGGCCACCTTGTTGCGTTGCCGCTGCTGCTCCTACATCCTCCATTTGAGTCAGCTCAGTGACGCCATCGACCTCACCCACATCCTCAGTCGCACTCCCCTTCTCCAGCAGAAAAAGTAGTGGAACTGGATCTGGGTTGTAAGGCTGTCCGCAAATTCCTCACGCACGGGGAACCTACAATACGAACGGCGAGTCGCCGGCAAAAGGATTAGATATCTAGGATCGAACCACGCCGCCGGCGCTTATGTAGAACAGCAATTTTTGCACAGATCTGGCCGGGAACCAACCTGTCAACAGCGTCAATTAGAAACTCCATACCCTCCCCCTCCATCACTGGTTAGTCCGTCGTCGGAGCACGGTCGCCGCCGCAACCCGGTTGGCCGGCCTCCCGCTACGCTCTCCCTTTTTTCCCGGTGACCAGGCTCCAGGGTACCGCGGCGGCGAGGGGACCCTCTAGGACGAACCAGGAGATAGTGGAGGACAAATCTACCTTTTTTTTTTCATTTCATGCCGCACGACCGACAGGCGGCGTAAATTGCTACCGGCCACACGGACCCATTATCTGATCCTTGGCCCAGAATAAAAAAGCAAACGTCCTGGTTGGAAAGCCGACGACCTGGTCCACGGCCCATACCCAGCCGCCGCGACGTCCGTCAGGCCGCGCCCCGCCGTCCCCGTCTTGCGTACTGTTTCCTACCGTATTTGTTGGTTTCTTCTGTTTCTCCTTGCTCGTATCTGACAAGCCAGCTGGATTTGTTCACATCCCAAGACCAAAACAAACGAGCCAGATTATGGGAGCAGCTGAGCCCGGGCTCCAAAACACCCCTTCCGGCAAGAACTCACATCTTTTAAGCAGATTACCTAAAGTGCGGTGAAGATGGAGGCAAGATGTGCGGGCTTAAAAGCACGTAAGTGTCTGGCTAGCGACTTGATTTGTGTAACAAATAAATAGAGATAAATGTAGGATATCTGTAGGAATGATTAATTTGTTAAATCAATCCAATGCTAACAATAAAGTGTAGGTTGTGTCAGGAGCAGCTCACAGGGTGGCTATGTTCAAGAACAACCTGGTACTTCATCTGATTCTATTGCAGACAATGAGGGTAAATTCAATCTCGCCATCTGTATCAAAGAAAATCCATTTCACATATTCTTCTCATGCATAGGCCAAGTCAATCTTTGTATTGTTTTGGTCTGTCAGGGATGGACATGGATCTGGATCATGCTGGTAAAGTTGCCGAAGATTGTTCCCTACCACGGTTCACCGTAGGAGATATGGATGGAGGTGGTGCTCAACAAATAGCTTCCGTGGGAGCGGGAGTTTGTAGCTTGTGACCAGGTCGGAATTTAAGGCGCTCATGCCGCATGATGACAGTGAAGGGGAAGTGTCTCTCACTGATGACGGTGTTGCTTTCTTCCTGCGTTAAATGTTTGCTGAAGCAGGTTAGTGTTTCGTGAGTAACAAATGCATTAATGTAAATGGTAGCAAATTAGTACAGAAGAAATGTTAAAAACATGAGATGTAATTCTAATAGTTGTCGGACAATTTTTGATGCAGTTGGATTCAGTGGGGGATGCTCAATTCCAGGGGCAAGCAATGTAGCTGGTGTGTCTGCAAGTCACAAGAGTGTATCAACAGTCATCCAGCGCATGCTAATAAATTATAGGTTTATGCATATCTTAAATTACTGACATGTGCTCTGTCGCGCTGCTAGTGGGATGGTTTCGTGGATGGTCAAGTTGGAGATGGTCTCGAAGGTGACCTCACCAACGTGGAACAAGATCTACAGTCAAACCAGGAGCTGGCCGTCTTGGTCCAAGAGGATTCAGACAGATTAGATATATTAGCATGACTTGTTAGTTCTGCAGCATTCGGTTTCATGCTGAACACAAAAACTTTTGAGCAGAGTTTGATCTACCGGGTGTTCAGGACGTTTCCCAACTCACACCCTGCTCAAAATACAAAAAAATTAACTCGTCACGAACTAATAATTTTACATGAATCATGTTCTGCATTTCATACTACTATACTACATCAGTTTTTTCATAGATCATTCCCTTTGTGCATTCATTACCAAAGCTCCCTGACATAACTGAACTTGCCTCGTAATTTTTTTGCTTTGTCCTATGTAACTTGCACAAGATTCATAAATATAATAATCACAAGATGGATACTAATTTTTCCAGTTAATCTACTCATTTTTTCAGGTAAGCAAACTTGCACAAGAATAATATAATAATTAGAGGATGCATACTACAACAAAGCACAAGATTCATAAAATAAATCTCCACACCTTCTTGTCCAACCGGGTGCTTGTGGATCCATCTTTCCTGTAGAATGAACTGAAGTTGCACCTACACTCTTTGCTTGGTCTGCAATCAGTGAATCCATGGCATGGTGCTACTCTACTCGTGTACCTCCTTGCTCAAACGCATCAGCGTTATCTCCCTCACTCTCATTGAAATCCGACACTGCCCCACCTCCACCATCAACACTTATTTGGTCGCCGTACCCAGTACCACTGAACCCGGCTCCGGCACTGACCCCTGCTTCAACCACCCCCAATCTGGGTCCGCCCAATGAATGAACTTTGGGCATACCATCCCCACCCTGTACCATTTTCACTAAAATGACAGCGCCGCGGGCCTCATGAGCAAAAATAGGCAACCTGCGTCGAAATTTTGACCAGAAATCAAGGGTACAGCCGATAGATCCGAAGCTCAATAGAACATTTATGCATTTCTCCCAGGGGCAGACCTACATTTCTCACCTGTCCACTGGAGTCATGGGGAAGTCCGTCGCCATCTTTGGTGAATCCTTTCTTCGATCTACCAACTGGCGGGGACAACACCATGTGATGCCTCAACGGCTAACCTCCCTGCCGGCGCCGCAGAGCTCATCGTGACTTATTTAGAAGAATATCGCTACCCAATAGAACCCCCACCCCCCACACCCAATCAGCTCCCTCCAAACCCATCGACCATTGCTACTGACAGGTGGGCCATGCCAGACGACAGTCGCCGTGAATAACAAACACATGTACCAAGCGCGTCGAGAATACAGGTTCGTCAAGGGCGTCAACCAGCAAATATTTGTCTGATCCAGTAATGCCTCCCGTCTGTACATACAAACGGCCAGCTCAGTGTATACCTCTTTTCAGAATTTAGTGTTCCTGATGATGACCTACAAGTATAGGGGATCAATTGTAGCTCTTTTTAATAAGTAAGAGTGTCGAACACAACGAGGAGCAGAAGGAAATGACAAGTGGTTTTCAGCAAAGTAATGTCTGCAAGTGCTGAAATTGTAAGTAACAGAGTAGTTTGATAACAAGATAATTTGTAACGAGCAAGTAATGATAATAGTAGCAAAGGTGCAGCGAGGTAGCCCAATCCTTTTGCGGCAAAGGATGGGCCAAAACGGTCTCTTATGATAAGCAAAAGGTTCTTGAGGGTACACGGGATTTTCATCTAGTCACTTTCACCATATTGGTTTGATTCGTGTTTGGTACTTTGATGATTTGATATGTGGGTGGACCGATGCTTAGGTGTTGCTCTCACTTGAACAAACCTCCTACTTATGATTAACCCTCCCACAAGCATCCGCAACTATGAGATAAGCATTAAGAATAAATTCTAACCATAGTATTAAACTTTTGGATCCAATCGGTCCCTTACAAAATAGCGCATAAACTGGGGTTTAAGCTTCTGTCACTCTCGCAACCCATCGTCTAATTGCTAATCCACAATGCATTCCCTTAGGCCCAAATATGGTGAAGTGTCATGTAGTCGACATTCACATGACACCACTAAGGGAATCACAACATACATACTATCAAAATATCGAATACATATCAAATTCACATGATTACTTGCAACATGATTTCTCCCGTGACCTCAAGAACAAAAGTAACTACTCACAAATGATTATCATGCTCAAGATAAGAGGGATATTAAATAGCATATTGGATCTGAACATATAATTTTCCACCAAATAAACCATATAGTAATCAACTACAAGATGTAATCAACACTACTAGTCACCCACAAGCACCAATCTATAGTTTCGGTAACAAGATTGAACACAAGAGATGAATAAAGGTTTGAGATGAGATGGTGTTGTTGAAGATCTTGATGGACATTGCCCTCCTCAAGATGGGAGACTTGTTGGTGATGATGAGGACGATGATTTCCCCCTCCAAGAGGGATGTTCCCCCAACGGAATCGCTCCGTCGGAGGGCAAAAGTGCTCCTGCCCAAGTTCCGCCTCGAGACGGCGGTGCTCCGTCCCGAAAGTCCTCTCCCTATTTTTTCCTAGGTCAAAATGACTTATATACCAGAACATGGGCACCGGAGGTGGGCCTGGGTGAGCACAACCCATCAGGGCGCGCCCAGGTGGGTTGTGCCCACCTGGTGGGCCTCCTCTGGTACTTATTTTCTCCAATATTCATCATATATTCCATAGAAATTCTCTGTGAAGTTTCAGCCTTGTGTAGAATAGGTAGCCTAGCGTAGCTTTTCCAGGTCCAGATTTCCAACTGCCGGAATTCTCCCTCTTTGTGTGTACCTTGCAAATTATGAGAGAAAAGGCATTACATTACTCCAAAAAGCATGATTATGAATAAAAATATAATAAATAACAGTAGGAAAACATGATGCAAAATAGACGTATCACCTGCGATAGTGACCAGTGGCACGTATCCCAAAGCATCAATGGGCGGCACAGATATCAGGTTCATCTGGACCCGAGAGCCAAAACTCCCCTCCCGTGAAGAAGATACAAATAAACATATTTGATGTGATTGGCCGGTTGGTTTTATATGAATAATGAAGAGGTCGAGGGTTCGAATCCCACCCACGCATAACTTGCCCCAAGCAAAGCATCGAAATCACTAATTAAGGAGTACTCTAGGAGTTTTCCCTTTTTTCGTACATTCATTTATTCAAAAACTTTTATCTCTTAAACTGTGCATCCAAATCTCGAACTGTTTTCACTATCTTCAAAACTACATCCCATGTTGATAGGTTTTGATGAACTTTTTTTCATAAAAAAAGGTCAGAAAACCTAATGAAAAAACATAACCAGGAGCATGTTTTTCCCTTTCTGAAGAGGCATGGTCATGCTTCTCACAAAAGCACAACAGTGCCTCTCATGGAAGGAAAACATGCCTCTCGAGGGAGGAAAAAACAACAGAAAACGTGTTTTTTGTTTTCGAGAGGCACGGCGCGAAAGCACAACCGTGGTTCTCGCGGAAGCAAAAAACATGCCTCTGACGAAAGGGGAAAACATGTTTTTTTCATTTTTGATAGGCATGGCCATGCCTCTTATGAAAGCACAACCGTGCCTCTCACAGAAGGAAAAAAATAGAAAACATGTTTTTTTCGTTTACGAGAGGCACAGCTCTGCCTCTCGCGAAAGCAAAACCGTACCTCTAGCGGAAGGGAAAAAGCAAAAAATGTGTATTTTTCCATTTTTGAGGGGCATGACCATGCCTCTAGTGAAAGCAAAGCCGCGCCTCTCGCGGAAAAAAAAAGTGTTTTCGCGAAAAAAAAGATTTTTTTTGTCCAAAAGCTAAGGATAACCGGTGAAAAACCAAAGGATTGAAAAAACTCGGGAAAACAACCATTTAAAAAGCCAAAAACATGTGCGAAAAATAAAAATAAAAATAAAATCTGGAGGGAGCACCCACAGCCCACCTCAACTGATTGTTGGGAGGCTCCCAAAGAAGCGCTCGCCAACTAGTTTCTCTCGTAAAGCATGGACAAAATTTGAAGCCCTGTTTAGCCAGAAGGATGAGGACAAGTGGCCCATATGTGCGCCATGGCTTTCTTTCATCCCATCCTTGGCTGATGCGTCCATGTTCTTTTTAGGAATCCCAGTCCGTATGTTTCTTAACTAGAGGCGTTGTAGGCGGGAGCTCCTAACCGGCGCTGAAGGCGCCGGTTGGACTTTCTGGGACCCACGCGACTCCTGTTATGGACCCGGCTCATGAACACGCAGAAGTGCAATGTAATAGCGCGAAAAATATATGGTGTTGTTGTGGAATCAAACACGCATCCCTTACCTCCAATAAGTGGTTGGATAAACACTCAGGCTACAATGCACCGGTGAAACATTGCAGCGCGACAAAGCATAAGAACAAAACACTATAGCCGCGTAGATTTTTGAATTATTTGAAAAAACGTGATTTCTTTTAAAAACAATGTGAAAAGTTTTTGAAAGTTCACGGATTTTAGAAAGAACCATGAATTAAAAAATTCATGGATTCAAAACAAGTTTAGTGAAATTAAAAAGTGTTCACCGATTTTGAAAAAAAAGTTCACAAACTTAAAAAAATTTAATTGAATTTGAAAAAAAGTTCACCGACTTCCAAAAAAGTTTATCAAATTTGAAAAAAGTTCATTGCATTGGAAAAAAAGTTCTTTGATTTAAGTAAATGTTCATACAATTACAAAAAAGTTCATCAAATTTGGAAAAAGTTCATCAATTTTGAGAAAAAAGTTCACTGATTTTGGAAAGTGTTCATCCAATTAGAAAAAAGTTCATAGAAACTGAAAAAAATCATAATATTCGATGAACTTTTTGCATCAAATTAGAAAAAGTAAAAACAATAAAAATAAATATAAGAAAGAAAACAAAAAAAGAAAATAAGAAAATAAAAAATAAAATGAAAGGGAAAAGGAAAGAATAACAGAGGGAAGAAGCTGTGTGTTATCACAGCAGGTGGAGTGTCTGGGGTGGTTAGCCTGTTTTGCACTGAACCCCCGAAGGCACGGATTCAAATCCCACACAGCACCCTTTTTCCAGACTTTTATAAAAGAAAAAAGAATAAAAAATTGGCTGGCCCATCGTGGAGCGGGGGGTGTGCGCCCTTTAGTGTTAAACTTATAGCGGGCACATAGAGCACCCTTTTTTGTAGACTTTTACAAAAGGAAAAGGATAAAAAATGGGTTGGCCCATCGCGGGGCGTGGGGTGTGCGCCCTTCACTGTTAAACCTATAGCGGGTGCTTAGAGCATGGTTTAGGATTTGCGACTCAGCTGCATACGTGTGCAGGCTGTAGGCAGGGGTGAGAGTTACGCTACGGCTGTGGCGTTTTGGCTCCTAGGTGCATATGCACTCATTGTTGAAATCCAAATTCCTAGAAGTTGAAAAATTCGAAACAAAAATCCCGCGTGTATATCCGGACATTTTATGTGCGTTCACAAGGTTTCGGTGAAAAACGACGTTTTTTGTGGCTTGTGTAAAAAAGACAATTTCTGATGCTTCATTCTAACTATTCACGAGGCATTTCTTTATCTTTTTTACACAAGCCACAAAAAACGTCGTTTTTCACTGAAACCTTGTGAACGCACATAAAATGTCCGGATATACACGCGGGATTTTTGTTTC
>NC_041392.1:306266058-306285591 GCF_002162155.2 Triticum dicoccoides | reverse complement strand
TGGCTTGTGTAAAAAAGACAATTTCTGATGCTTCATTCTAACTATTCACGAGGCATTTCTTTATCTTTTTTACACAAGCCACAAAAAACGTCGTTTTTTACTGAAACCTTGTGAACGCACATAAAATGTCCGGATATACAAGCGGGATTTTTGTTTCGAATTTTTTAACTTCTCGGAATTTGGATTTCGACAATGGGTGCATATGCACCTAGGAGCCAAAGGCAATTACCGCTTTTACTAGGCTTACTTTATACGATTTAGGCTTAGTGAGGGCACCTCATTAGCCTTTGTGAGGGCTCACATGGTATTATGATGAGATAATTACACCTACAGTCTTTGTACTCTTGGACGTGTAACACCATGGTCCTCGAACTTATGAAGTTCTTCACTATGGTCTTTGAGGGAGTCCTGGATTAGGGGGTGTCCGGATAGCCGGACTATACCTTCGGCCGGACTCCTGGACTATGAAGATACAAGATTAAAGACTTCGTCCCGTGTCCGGAAGGGACTTTCCTTGACGTGGAAGGCAAGCTTGGCGATACGGGTATGTAGATCTCCTACCATTGTAACCGACTCTGTGTAACCCTAGCCCTCTCCGGTGTCTATATAAACCGGAGGGTTTTAGTCCGTAGGACGAACAACAATCATACCATAGGCTAGCTTCTAGGGTTTAGCCTCCTTGATCTCGTGGTAGATCTACTCTTGTACTACCCATATCATCAATATTAATCAAGCAGGAGTAGGGTTTTACCTCGATCGAGAGGGCCCGAACCTGGGTAAAAACACCGTGTCCCTTGTCTCCTGTTACCATCCGCCTAGACGCATAGTTCGGGACCCCCTACCCGAGATCCGCCGGTTTTGACACCGACATTGGTGCTTTCATTGAGAGTTCCTCTGTGTCGTCACTTTTAGGCCCGATGGCTTCTCCGATCATCAACAGTGATGCGATCCAGGGTGAGACCTTTCTCCCTGGACAAATCTTCGTATTCAGCGGCTTTGCACTGCGGGCCAATTCGCTTGGTCATCTGGAGCAGATCGAAAGCTACGCCCCTGGCCATCGGGTCAGATTTGGAAGTTTGAGCTACACGACCGACCTCCGCGGAGACTTGACCTTCGACGGATTCGAGCCGCAGCCGAGCGCGCCGCACTGTCACGATGGGCATGATCTAGCTCTACCGCCGAACAGTGCCTTGGAGGCCGCACCTGCATCAGCTCCGACCCTTAATTCGGAGCCAACTGCGCCAATCGAGGATGGGTGGTTGGACACCGCCTCGGGGGCTGCAATCTCTACGGCGATCGAGCCAAACACCAGCCCTATTCTCTACGAAGCCCGTGACTCCAAGGAGCCGGACTCCTCTCCAGACTCCGAACCCTCCGCGCCACTACCGATCGAACCCGATTGGGCGCCGATCATGGAGTTCACCGCCGCGGACATCTTTCAGCACTCGCCCTTCGGCGATATTCTGAATTCACTAAAGTCTCTCTCTTTATCAGGAGAGCCCTGGCCGGACTATGGTCAGCAAGGTTGGGATGCGGATGATGAAGAAATTCAAAGCCCACCCACCACCCACTTTGTAGCCACTGTCGATGATTTAACCGAGTGCTCGACTTCGACTCCGAAGACATCGACGGTATGGACGCCGATGCAGGAGACGATCAAGAACCAACGCCTATAGGGCACTGGAAAGCCACCTCGTCGTATGATATATACATGGTGGACACCCCAAAAGAAGGCAATGGCGATGGAACAGCGGAGGATGACCCCTCCAAGAAGCAGCCTAAGCGCCGGCGTCAGCGGCGCCGCTCTAAATCCCGCCAAAGAAAAAACGGTTATTCCGGCACGGGAGATAATAACACCCCGGACAGTGCCGAAGACAACCACCTCCAGCAAGATTCAGCACAGGAGGATCGAGAAGCCAGCCCTCATGAGAGAGCGGCAGACAGAGAGGTCGAGGACGATAATTATATGCCTCCCTCCAAAGATGAGGCAAGCCTCGACGACGACGAATTTGTCGTGCTGGAGGATCCCGTCGAACAAGAGCGTTTCAAATGCAGGCTTATGGCCACGGCGAGCAGCCTCAAGAGAAAACAGCAACAGCTTAGAGCTGATCAAGATTTGCTAGCCGACAGATGGACTGAAGTCCTTGCGACCGAAGAGTATGAACTCGAACGCCCCTCCAAGAGCTACCCAAAGCGCAGGTTGCTACCCCAATTAGAGGAGGAAGCACCTAAACCTACATCACCAGCGCATGATGCGGCTGACCGGCCACCCCGTGGCTGCGACAAAGAGGCCTCTTGGCCCTCCACTCAAGCCGCACCCCGACGCCGCTCAAAAAATACCAAGGCACGGGAAAATGCGCCAGACCTGCGAGATATATTGGAGGACAAGGCAAGGCAAACAAGATCGATCTACGGATCGCGTGAGCGCCCCACGGCACGAGACGGTAATCATCACTCCGGATACAGTAAATCCGGCCGGGCCGAACACAGTAGACAAAGCTCGTTTGAGCTGCGTCGTGATATAGCCCAATACAGAGGCGCCGTACACCCACTATGCTTCATAGATGAAGTAATGGATCATCAAATCCCCGAGGGTTTCAAACCCATGAACATCGAATCATACGATGGCACAATAGGTCCTGCGGTATGGATCGAGGACTATCTCCTTCATATCCACATGGCCCGCGGTGATGACCTACACGCCATCAAATACCTCCCACTCAAGCTTAAAGGACCAGCTCGGCATTGGCTTAACAGCTTGCCAGCAGAATCAATTGGTTGTTGGGAGGACCTGGAGGCCGCATTCCTCGACAATTTCCAGGGCACTTATGTGCGACCACCAAACGCCGATGACCTAAGCCACATAATTCATCAGCCAGAGGAATCGTCCAGACTATTCTGGACACGGTTCCTAACTAAGAAAAATCAAATCGCCGACTGTCCGGACGCAGAGGCCCTAGCAGCCTTCAAGCATAACATCCGCGACGAGTGGCTTGCATGGCACCTAGGACAGGAAAAGCCAAAATCTATGGCAGCCCTCACGACACTTATGACCCGCTTTTGCGCGGGAGAAGACAGCTGGCTAGCTCGCAGCAATAACATGACCAAGAGCCCTGGTAATTCGGATACCAAGGACAGCAGCGGCAGGTCGCATCGCAACAAGCAAAAGCGCCGCATTAATGGCGACAATAGTGAGGATACGGCAGTTAATGCCGAATTCAGAGGCTCTAAACCCGGTCAGCGCAAAAAGCCATTCAAAAGAAATACTCCGGGCCCGTCCAGTTTGGACCGAATACTCGACCGCTCATGCCAGATACATGGAACCCCCGAAAAACCAGCCAATCACACCAACAGGGTTTGTTGGGTGTTCAAGCAGGCAGGCAAGTTAAATGCCGAAAGCAAAGACAACGGGCTGCATAGCGATGACGAGGAGGAGCCCCGGCCGCCGAACAACAGTGGACAGAAAGGTTTTCCCCCACAAGTGCGGACGGTGAACATGATATACGCAACCCACGTCCCCAAGAGGGAGCGGAAGCATGCGCTAAGGGACGTATATGCGATGGAGCCAGTCGCCCCAAAGTTCAACCCATGGTCTTCCTGCCCGATCACTTTTGATCGAAGGGACCACCCCACTAGCATCCATCATGGCAGATTCGCCGAATTGGTTCTAGACCCAATTATTGACAGATTTCACCTCACTAGAGTCCTTATGGACGGCGGCAACAGCCTGAACCTACTTTACCAGGATATAGTGCGGAAAATGGGCATCGATCCCTCGAGGATTAAACCCACTAAAACGACCTTTAAAGGTGTCATACCAGGTGTAGAGGCCAACTGCACAGGCTCAGTTACACTTAAAGTGGTCTTCGGATCTCCGGATAATTTCCGAAGCGAGGAGTTAATCTTCGACATAGTCCCATTCCGCAGTGGCTATTACGCACTGCTCGGGAAAACCGCATTTGCCAAGTTCAATGCGGTACCGCACTACGCATACCTCAAGCTCAAGATGCCAGGCCCTCGAGGAGTCATCACGGTCAATGGAAACACCGAACGCTCTCTCCGAACGGAGGAGCATACGGCGGCTATCGCAGCGGAAGTACAAAACAGCCTCTCAAGGCAATTCTCCAGTCCGGCCATTAAACGTCTGAACACCGTCAAGCGCGCCTGGAGTAACCTACAACAAGACCGCCTGGCACATTCCGAGCAAGCGTAGCAATGCGGCCCCAACCCCAGCCCTCGCAAACTTGCGAAACCAGTGTTGCACGTACATAACTACGCTCTGGAAATACCATGGGCAAAGGGGGAGGGGCACCATCACGGCACGCTCGAAACACGGATTAAACCGCACTAGGGGCTGCCGACTTCTTAATTTTCTCTTATTTTCAGGACTCCATTCTTCGGAAGGCTTGTCCGGCAGTACAATTGCCGCACAAACGATACAACCAAGGAAGCAGAAAGCTACGCCGCACTATGGAACTCTAAGGTGGTCTCTATAACGAGCAGTATACCTGTTTCACATAACATTCCGCAGCTCGCCCCTGGAAAGGACATGTTAAATAGTCCCATCTTTTGCACTATTTGTATCGTTCTGCTTTGATCGCATCTTTTTTAAATAAACAATGCATAGCTTCCATCTATTATTGCATTACTCTTTTTTACGAATATATGTTCATTAATGACATGTTGCACACGTACATTTTGGTACGGCCAATACGCCAGGGGCTTAAGTACCCCACAATACGGTGTGAGAAGTCAGAACACTTTCACAAGTGCGGCACCCCCAACTTATAGCATTATATGCATCGGCTCTGAATCATGTCTTGGGTCAATAGTTGGGTTTGCCCGGCTCCTATGTTTTGGTACCTTACGTTCCGTTATATCGGCTAAGGTAGCACTAGGAGAACTACTGCGATTGTGCCCCAATTGAGATGGGCTAAGCACCTCAGTAGAGAAAGCTAAAACTGACCGTCATGATGAGGCGAGAGCTGGTTGCTGTTCGAGAGGTTCTCGAGTCCCTAAAGACTATGCCGCTTAGAGCGAGGAGTCGGCTTTATCCGGCCTAGGCGTGGATAGCGCCCCGAACTCGGTCTTCCGAACACTAGGGGCTTCGCCGAAATTTAAAATTATAGAATTCTATGGCTAAGTGAGATGTTCAAGCATTATAGTCCGATTGCCTTGTTCGTTGTGTTGAGCGCCTCCCTCGAAGGACCCAAGAATGGGAAAAGGAGCGCTCATGTTTATCCTGAACACCCCAGCACTCGTGGCATGGGGGCAGAAGCCGACGACTCGCCATCTCTCAAATTTGATAAACAGCCGCACAGAAGGTAATATTTTAAATTCAAAAGCGTTGCTTAGCGCATATGAACAAGTTTTCAGCGTACAGGATCACAAATGCGAGTTTACTCAAAAATTACATCTTTGGAGCATTCATCCGCTATAAGGCGGGCACCCTTCAGGACGCCCTCATAATACGCTTCTGGGACGCGATGCTCCTTGCCCGGCGGCGGCCCGTCCTTCACCAGCTTCTCCGCATCCATCTTGCCCCAGTGCACTTTAGCACGGACAAGCGCCCTACGGGCACCTTTGATGCAGACGGAGCGCTTGATTACTTCAAGCCGTGGACAGGCATCCACTAGCCGCCTCACCAGCCCGAAGTAGCTCCCAGGCAGAGCCTCTCCAGGCCAAAGCCGAACTATGAGGCCCTTTATGGCCTGTTCGGCCACCTTGTGGAGCTCGACCATTTGCTTCAGCTGGTCGCTCAAAGGCACCAGGTGTCCGGCCTCAGCATACTGAGACCAGAACAACTTCTCCGTCGAGCTCCCCTCCTCGGATCGGTAGTAGGCGGCGGCATCAGACGCACTGCGGGGCAAATCTGCGAATGCTCCTGGAGAGCTCCGGACTCGTGTAAGTAACAAGTAATTCACTTTTACGTGCTTGCTTTGCATAATGAATGCCTTACCCGCCGGTATCTTCTTCATCACTTCAATTTCTTGGAGGGCTTTCTAGGCTTCGGCCATGGCAGACTTCGCGCTTTCGAGGGCTGCCGCAAGCTCGGATGCTTGCATCTTTGAGTCAAGCTCCAAACTCTAGTGTTTTTTCACGAGAGCCTGGAGCTCTTTCTGCACCTCCTCCACCCGCGCCTCCTGCTTCCCTCTCTCTGTGTGCTCTGCGGCCGCTCTGTTTTTGGCCTCGGACATCGCTTTCTTAAGGGTTGCCACCTCGGTCGTGGCCCCTATAATAGCACGTTGATCCTGTCATTTTTTGCAACCACATCTTCTCTATATACTTGCGCAAGGTATTACTTACCTTCCTTCTCCTCGAGTTGCCTCTTGGCATGGCCGAGCTCGTTCTCGGACCACGCGAGGTTTTGCTTCAGCGTATCCACCTCCGCAGTCAGTGCGGCGGAGGCCAGCAGCGAAGGCTGCATACGCATATTGACTTGATTATGTTAGACTCCTGCGAATGTTATTAGATACTCTATTCGGCTTTTCTTTCCGAACGCCGAACAGAGCATCAGGGGCTACTGTCTATGCGGTAATATTTTTACATATTCTTTACCTACCTCAAAGCCTGTTAGAAGGCTGGCATAGGCTTCAGTCAGTCCGCTCTTGGCGGACTGAACCTTCTGGATCACCGCACTCATACTAGTGTGGTGCTCCTCGTCGATGGAGGCGCCATTAAGCACCTCCAGCAAATTGTCCGGTGCCTCCGGTTGGACGGAGGTCACCGGCTCGGTAGGCTTGCTCCTCTTGGAAGGAGGCTGCCTACTGGAGTCCGGAATCGTTGAAGGTTCCAGCGCGGTGTCCGGCTCAAGGCCGGACTCGGAGCCCTTGGGGGTTCTATCCCCTTTGCGCCTGGAGTCTGGGAGGTCACCTTGCGGCGCCTCCGGGACCACCTCCTCCTAGCTTGGTACCTGTTGGGATGCCACCTCGGCGTCGTCCGTAGGGTGGGGGGAGGTAGCCATCGGAAGCGAATTCACATCCGACGAATCCAGGGAACCGCTCGACGACACGTCGAGCTGGTCTTGGGGTAGACTGCATAAACATGTTCGACGTAAGGAAAAGCTATGCAATGGAGGAATACTATGAATCACTCTGGTATCCGGATACTTACGATTTCGCCAGGGGCTTGGCCCTGAGCGGCCACTCCTCTTCGCCGTCGTCGGCGTTGGTGGAGCAGTCCGGAGGAAGGGTCTTCCCCTTCTTGTACCCTTCGGCCTCCCCAGTTGGGGAGGCCTTCCTTTTCTTCCCTGCCCCCGCTGGAGGGGGAGAGGTCTCTTCTTCCTCCTCCTCGTCTTCACGGGAGGAGTGCGGCTTGGAGTCGTCGGATGATAAATCCGACACCTCCAGGCGCCGGGCACTCTTTCGAGTCCCCGCGGCCGTCTTCTTGGCCTTCTTCTCCGGCACCACATAGGGTGCCGGAACCAGCAGCTTCGCCAAGCGAGCGTCCGCTGGGCCTTCGGGCAAAGGAGCCGGACAGTTGATCTGTCCGGACGTCTCCTGCCAATCCTGTCAAAGGTAAGGGAGCTTAGATCCCGCATGGAGTCAAACTATGAAAAACTAATACCCTGTAAAAGGTAAAAACAGCTTACCGCATTAGTGTGACGCTACGTGCTGAATCCGCGATCCTCGGTAGCGGATGCGGGGGCCTCGGCGCCCTTGAAAAGCACCTTCCAGGCATCTTCGTACATCGTGTCAAAGAGCCTACTTAGAGTCCGGTGCTGCGCCGGGTCGAACTCCCACAGGTTGAAAAGCCCGTTGTTGACACGGGAGGATCCGGCGGATGAGCATAACCTGGACTACGTTGACAAGTTTGAGCTTCTTGTCCACCAGGGTTTGGACGCATGTTTGGAGTCCGGTCAGCTCTCCTTTTTTACCCCACGACAGGCCCGTCTCTTTCCAGGAGGTGAGCCGTGTAGGGGGTCCGGATCGGAACTCGGGGGCTGCGACCCATTCAGGGCCGCGCAGCTCGGTGATGTAAAACCACCCCGATTGCCACCCCTTTATGGTCTCCACGAAGGAGCCCTCGAGCCATAGGACATTGGGCATCTTTCCCACCATGGCGCCTCCGCACTCCGTCTGGGTGTCGTGCACCACCTTCGACTTGACATTGAAAGTCTTGAGCCATTGGCCGAAATGGGGGCGGATGCAGAGGAAAGCCTCGCACACGACGATAAACGCCGAGATGTTGAGGACAAAGTTCGGGTCCAGATCGTGGAAATCCAGGCCATAGTAGAACATGAGCCCCCGGACAAATGGGTGGAGAGGGAAGCCCAGTCCGCGGAGGAAATGGGGGAGGAACACCACCCTCTCATGGGGCCTAGGGGTGGGGATGAGCTGCCCCTCTTCGGGAAGACGGTGCACAATGTTGTTAGACAAGTATTCGACCTTCCTCAGTTTTTTGATGTGTCCCTCCGTGACGGAGGAGACCATCCACTTACCTCCCGCTCCGGACATGGCTGGAGAAGGTTGAGGTGGGGTGTACGGACTTGGGCGCTGGAGCTCGAGTGCGTGGAAATGGATAGGCAAAGGAGGAAGAAGGTGTGGATGAAAAGGTGGATCGTTATCCCCTTATATGGGAAGATGCGACTATGCGTCCCCACCAGCCTGGTAAAACTCACTTATCTCCCAAGCGCCGTAATCAATGGCGCGGTTGGGTTACCCACGCCCGTATTGATGAGAATCCCGGAATAAGGGGACATGATCTCTGCTTTGACAAGACGTGCCAAGGAAACCGCCTCGCTAAACGCGCTGAGGTGGGACAGTAAAACGATTCGAATAAAGACTTGGCCATGGTGTGATGTCACGCTACGGAATACGTCACCAGATTAGATTTGTGTAAATATTATTCTCTCTATGGCAATATGTGGAAACTTATTTTGTAGAGCCGGACACTACCTTTGTGTTCAAAATCTTCTATGAAGTACTTGGAGGAGGAACCCGCCTTGCAATGCCGAAGACAATCTACGCGCCGGACTCGTCGTCATTGAAGCCTGGTTCAGGGGCTACTGAGGGAGTCTTGGATTAGGGGGTGTCCGGATAGCCGGACTATACCTTCGGTCGAACTCCTGGACTATGAAGATACAAGATTGAATACTCCGTCCCGTGTCCGGAAGTGTCTTTCCTTGGTGTGGAAGGCAAGCTTGGCGATACTGATATGTAGATCTCCTACCATTGTAACCGACTCTGTGTAACCCTACCCCTCTCCGGTGTCTATATAAATCGGAGGGTTTTAGTCCGTAGGATGAACAACAATCATACCATAGGCTAGCTTCTAGGGTTTATCCTCCTTGATCTTGTGGTAGATCTACTCTTGTACTACCCATATCATCAATATTAATCAAGCAGGAGTAGGGTTTTACCTCCATCAAGAGGGCCTGAACCTGGGTAAAAACATCGTGTCCCTTGTCTCCTGTTACCATCTGCCTAGACGCACAGTTCGGGACCCCCTACCCGAGATCCGCCGGTTTTGACACCGACAGTCTTCAAATACGAGAATACGCTTCAATACAGTCCTGACTATGCCACATCAGCATACTATGCATGTGTGGGTTCGGCATGTCAGCACATCATCAAAGAGAAATGTAGAAAAAAAAGTTTGTGCAAGGCGGGATTCGAACATAAGACCAACACTTACAGGACAAGAAAGCTAACCAAGAAAACCGAGAGTGTTTTCTATTTTTACAATGATCTAAAACATATGGCCAGTGCTAGGCATAAGCTGGTTGATCCTGCGTGGGATCAGCCACCTCGCTAGCCGCCCGATTAGCCCGCGCTACACCGTTGGCTGGAAATTTTGGGTTGCCTAACTTTAACGCACTGCTCCATTGTTCCCACGCGCACCCAACCATCCCACTGGCTCATAAAAAATAGATGTCATCGGCTCATCGTTATCGCAGCAGCGTTGTCGTTGCAAAATCATCGTCGTCATGGCAACCGCAGCAGGAGCCGTCTTGCCCAAGCAACATGGCCGTCCAAAGCCATCGTTGTCGCAGCAGCGCTGCCATTGTAGAAGTAACGTCCTAATGGCAGCAATAGCTACCGTCTCCAAGCAACATTGTCGTCCGCTGCCATCATCGTTGCAGCAGCCCGTTGCAGAAGCGTCGTTGTCATGGCAGCAGCAGTAACAGCCCCCGTCCCCAAGCAGCATCACCATCCACCGATGTCTTCGTGGCAACAACGCTGCCATTGCAGAAGCAACATCGTCATGGCAACAACAGCAGCTACCGTCTCCAAGCAGCATCGATGTTCGTCGCCGCCATCATGGCAATAGCGTTGATGTTGCAGAAGAGACATCGTCATGGCAGCAGCCACAACTGTCCTAACCAAGCAACATCGCCATCCACCACCGTCGTCATGGTGGCAGCAGAAACCACTGACGTCCCCAACCGCATGGCGACAACGGCGGAAGCTGCTACGCAGCGCGGGGGGTGTTGCGATGCAGCCCAGGCGGCCACGACAGATGTTGTGGTCTAGCGCCAGCGGTGAAGAATGTTGCGATGCAGCGCCAGCAAGAACCATAGTGAGGGCACATCATTAGCCATTGTGGGGGCTCACATGGTAGTACGATGAGATAATTACACCTACAGTACTTGTACTCTTGGACGTGTAACACCATGGTCCTTGAACTTACGGAGTGCTTCACTATGGTCTTCAAATACGAGAATACGCTTCAATACAATCCTGACTATGCCACATCAGCATACTATGCATGTTTGGGTCCGGCATGTCAGCACATCATCAAAGAGAAACGCGAACAAAAAAGTTTGCGCAAGGTGGGATTCAAACATGAGACCACACACCTACAGGACAACAGAGCTAACCAACCAAACCAAGAGTGCTTTCTATTTTCACAATGATATAAAACATATGGCCAGTGCTAGGCATAATCCGCCTGATCCCCGCGTGGGATCAGCCGCCTCGCTAGCCGCCCGATTAGCCCGCGCTGCACCGTTGGATGGAACTTTTCGATTGCCTAACTTTCACGCACTGCTCCATCGACCACACGCGCACCCTACCATCCCACTGGCTTATAAAAAATTGGCGTCATTGACTCATCATCATCGCAGTAGCACTGCCGTTGCAAAAGCATCGTTGTCATGGCAACCACAGCCGGAACCATCTTCCCCAAGCAACATGGTCGTCCAACATCGTCGCCGTCACAGCAGCGCTGCCGTTGCAGAAGCGAGTGATACATCTCCAACGTATCTATAATTTATGAATTATTCATGTCATGTTTACAACAATTTTATATGGTTTTGGTATGATTTGGATGGAACTAACCTAGACTGGCGTCGTTTTCAGCAGAACTACCGTGGTGTGTCTTTTGTGCAGAAACAAAAGTTCTCCAAATGCAACGAAACTTTCTGACGAATTTTTTGGAACAAAAGAGGCACTAGAAGCTTCGTGCAATGGCCAGAAGAGCCATGAGGTGGACACAACGCACCAGGGCGCGCCAGCCCCCTCAGGCACGCCCTAGTGTCTTGTGGGCCCCTCGTTGCCCATCTTTGCATGATTCTAGCGCTGAAACATCCTATATATACATAAACCTCTAGAAATAACCCTAGATCAGAGGTTCCGCCGCTGCAAGTCCCTGTGGCCACAAAAAACCAATCTAGACCCTATTTTGGCACCCTGCTAGAGGGGGAAATCATCACCGGTGGCCATCTTCATCATCCCAGCGGCCACCATGATGAGGACGGAGTAGTCCACCCTCAGGGCTGAGGGTTTGTACCAGTAGCTATGTGTTCAATCTCTCTCTCTCTCTCGTGTTATTGATTTGGCACGATCTTGATGTATCGCGAGCTTTGTTAATATAGTTTGATCATATGGTGTTTCCCCGTCTCTATCTTATTGTGATGAATTGAGTTTTCCCTTTGAGGTTTCGTTGTTATCGGATTGTATACTTTTATGGATCTGAGAGCACTTGATGTATGCTATAAATACCCGTGGTGACAATGGGGTATCATATTGATTCACTTGATATATGTTTTGGCACTCAACTCACGGATTCCTGAGTTGACACTGGGGTAATCTATGCATAGGGGTTGATGCATGTTTTCATTCTTGTTTCTCCGGTAGAAATCTTGGGGCACTCCTTGTGGTTCTTTGTGTTGGATTGAATATTATGAATCTGAAATTGTTTGATAAATATCGTATAATCAACTCACGGATACTCGTGGTGACATTGGAGTATGTAGGTGACATTAGAGTTGGTTGATGTGTATCATATGGTGTTATTTTAGTACAAACTCTTGTATAGATCAATCGGAAAGGGTAACTTGGTGTTATTTTAGTACAAACTCTAGGATAGATTGATCAGAAAGAATAGCTTTGAGGTGGTTTCCTACCCTACAAACAATTTCTTCGTATGTTCTCCGCTAGATAGGAACTTTGGAGTGATTCTTCATTGCACATTGAGGGGTGATTATATGATCCAATTATATTAGCATTGTTATGAGATGAAAGTACGGACCCTAGGCCTTGTTTTCAAGCATTGCAATACCGTTTGTGCTCACTTTTGTTACTTTCTACCTTGCTGTTTTTTATTGTTACTATTATAAAAAAATTAATATCTACTATCCATATTGCACTTGTATGACCATCTCTTCGTCGAACTAGTGCACCTATAGAATTTACCACTGTATTTGGTGTGTTGGGGACACAAGAGACTTTTTATTATTTGGTTGCAGGGTTGTTTGAGAGAGACCAACTTCATCCTATGCCTCCCACGGATTGATAAACCTTAGGTCATCCACTTGAAGGAAAATTGCTACTGTCCTACAAAACTCTACGCTTGGAGGCCTAACACAAGTTTACAAGAATAAAGTTATGTAGTAGACATCAAGTGCTTTTTTGGCGCCGTTTCCAGTGAGGTGAGTGCTTGAAGGTATATCTTTAGATTTGCAATTGAATCTTTTAGTTTCTTGTTTTATCACTAGTTTGGTTTTATGAAAGAAAAGTCAAAAAATGGAATTGAGGTTGCATCATATTATTCATCTTTATAATGCCTTTTGTGAGAATGATAGAAAGAAAAATTGTGCACGATTGATAGAAGAAGAATTCTATAAAATGTTTGACAAAATATCTTTGAATGGTGAGCATGATTGCAATGTTGTTAGTATGAATTCTTTGAATATCCATGATGCTAATGAGATGCAAAGCCATAAGCTTAGGGATGCTATGTTTGATGAAGATGATATTTTTAGTCCCCCGAGATTTGATGTGCAAATTTGTTATAATGATTGCATGACTTTATTTAATGATGATTCCACTACCTTGGAAGAGGTTTCAATTGATTATGACAATAAAGTTGCTATCTATGATGACTATGGTAATGACATTTATGTTATAGCGAACAATGATATCCATGAAAATTGTCATCATGATTTTAATGCTCCATTTGATTATTTGAATGAGGCATCTCATGATAGTTATTTTGTTGAAATTTATCCCACCAATAATGATGAGAATAAATTTTCTTATGTGGAGAGTAATAAAATTTCTATGCTTGTCGATCATGAAAAGAATGCTTTATGCGATAGCTATATTGTCGAATTCATTCATGATGCTACTGAAAATTATTATGGAAGATTGCTATATAATTTCCCACATTTTCCTAATTTTCAGAATTTTTGGAGTAGCAGAAGTATGGTAGCTATCCAGATCATTACAGATTGTTCTGTTTTTGACAAATTCTGTTTTCGATGCATAGTTTGCTTGTTTTCTAGTTTCTATGGCTTATATTGCTCAATATAAATTGTGGAAATGATATGGTACAGTAGGCATTTTGTGAGAACAATTATTAATCTTGTCTTTGATAGTACCAAAAGTGAATGGTTTGATCTTTATCATACTAACCCATCTCACGAAGTTCCATTAAGTTTTGTGTGATTGAAGTTTTCAAGTTTTGGGTGAGATATCGATATGAGGAGAATAAGGAGTGGCAAGACCCTAAGATTGGGGATGCCCAAGGCACCCCCAAGGTAATATTCAAGTAATACCCAAGCAACTAAGCTTGGGGATGCCCCGGAAGGCATCCCCTCTTTCGTCTTCAACATTATCGGTAACCTCACTTGGAGCTATATTTTTATTCGTCACATGACATGTGTTTTGCTCGGAGTGTGATACGTCTCCAACGTATCTACATTTTTTGATTGTTCCATGCTATTATATTATCTATTTTGGATGTTTTATATGCATTAATATGCTATTTTATATTATTTTTGGGAGTAACCTATTAAGCTAGAGCCTAGTGCCAGTTTTTGTTTTTTCCTTGTTTTTTAGCTTTGCAAAAAATGAATAGTAAATGGAGTCCAAATGGAATAAAACTTTCACGATGATTTTTCTTGGACCAGAAGACACCCAGGGGACTTGGATTCCAAGTTAGAAGACCCATGAAGCAGCGGCAGGCCGCAGGGGCACGCACTAGGGGGAGCACCCCTGGCTTGTGGCCCCCTCGGTTGTCCACCGACCTACTTCTTCCTCCTATATATTCACATATATTCCAGAACCACTAGAAAGAGCCACGAAAATACTTTTCCGCCGCCGCAACCTTCTGTTCCCATGAGATCCCATCTTGGGGCCTTTTCCAGCATCCTGCCGGAGGGGGATTCGATCACGGAGGGCATCTACATCAACTCTATTGCCCTTCCGATGAAGCATGAGTAGTTTACCACAGACCTACAAGTCCATAGTTAGTATCTAGATGGATTCTTCTCTCTCTTTGATTCTCAATACCATGTTCTCCTTTATGTTCTTGGAGATCTATCCGATATAATCTTCTTTTGCGGTGTGTTTGCCGAGATCTGATGAATTGTGAATTTATGATCAGCTTATCTATGAATATTATTTGAATCTTCTCAAAATTCTTATATGCATGATTTGATATCTTTCTATTTCTCTTTGAATTATCGATTTGGTTTGGCCAACTAGATTGGTTTTTCTTGCAATGGGAGAGGTGCTTAGCTTTGTGTTCAATCTTGCATGATTTCACCCAGTGACAAAGTAGGGGTAGCGAGGCACGTATTGAATTGTTGACATCGAGGATAAAATATGGGGTTTTCATCATATTGCTTGAGTTTATTCCTCTACATCATGTCATCTTACTTAGGGCGTTACTCTGTTCTCTTGAACTTAATATTCTAGATGTAGGCAGGAGTCGGTCGATGTGTAGAGTAATAGTACTATATGCAGGCAGGAGTCGGTCTACTTGAAATGGACGTGATGCCTATATTGAATAATCATTGCCTTGGATATCATCATAACTTTGCACTTTTCTATCAATTGATCGATAGTAATTTGTTCACCCACCGTATTATTTGCCTTCATGAGAGGAGCCTTTAGTGAAACCTATGGCCCCCGGGTCAATTTTCCATCATATTAGTTTCCGATTTACTATTCTCGCGATCTTTTATTTTCAGATCTATAAACCAAAAAATCCAAAAATATTTTATCTTTTGTTTAGTTCTATTTATCTCTATCAGTTCTCACCTTTGCAAGTGACCCCTTTATCGCGTTGGGTGCAAGTGTTTAATTGTTTGTGTAGATGCATCTATTGGGGACTTGCGCGTTTCTCCTACTGGATTGATACCTTGGTTCTTAACTGAGGGAAATACTTATCTCTAATGTGTTGCATCATCCTTTCCTCTTCAAAGGAAAAACCAACGCAAGCTTAAGAAGTATCAGGAAGAATTTCTGGCACCGTTGTTAGGGAGATCTACGTCAAGCCTACCATGTACCCATCATAAACTCTCTTCTCTTGCATTACATTATTTTCCATTCGCCTCTCGTTTTCCGCTCCCTCACTTCCAAAACGATTTTTGAAAAGATTTGCCTTTTTATTCGCCTTCTTTTGTTCGTCTTTTCGTTTTCCCTAATGTCTTACTTTGTTTGTTTGCTCCTTTGCTTGGTATAATTGTGTGTTTATTGAAAATCAGAAGCAAAGAGTTTATGGATCCTCATCCACTTGATAATCTTTTTAAGAGATCCAATTATGATGAACCAATTTCTAGTGAGTTGCGTGCACTAGATTATCTTTATGAACTTTTGCTTGAAATTCATGAATCGGAAAATTGTGATGAAATTTATGAAGTGATTCACGATAGTTCCTTCAATGAAAAGCATGATCACAATGATGTTATTATAAATTATCTTAATGTCAGTTGTGCTAATTATATGCAAAACCCCAAGCTTGGGGATGCTAGTTTTTCTATGTCCACTCCTTGTTGTAATGATCATGATTGGGGCGATTCTTCTTACAATCTTGAAAATTTATTTAAGCCCCATGAAGAATATGAGATTGATAATAATGTTTGCAATAATACTGAAAGTGGGTTTGGAAGAGTGTCAACTTTAGATCACACATATTTGGATAATGTTCAATCTTATGAAGTTTTTGCTAAAAATGGGTTCGGAGAGGTCATGACTTTATTTTATGATAATCCCACTAGTTCGGAAGAGTGTCAACTTTGCATGCATGTGGATCATGAAGAGAAAATTTTATGTGATAGATATATTGTTGAGTTTGATTATGATCCTACATGTAATTATTATGAGAGAGGAAAATATGGTTGTAGAAATTTTCATGTCAGTAAATTACCTCTCGTTACGTTGAGATTGCTATTATTTCTTTCTTCTTCCTTGCACAAGCTAGTTTTTGCTTGTCTTGATAATTTGTTTGCTTATTAAATTCCTATGCATAGGAAGTATGTTAGACTTAAACTTATTTTTCACATGCTACATGATGCTCTCTTCATGTTTCAATTGCTATCTTTCATGTGAGTATCATCAAAATTATCAATGCCTAGCTAAAAGGCTTTAAAGAAAAGCACTTGTTGGGAGACAACCCAATATTTTTATTTTCTGTTAAATAATTCATATATATTCTGTTTAGATGTGTTTTTGTGTTATAATTAGTGTTTGTGCCAAGTAAGACCTTTGGGATGGCTTACGGTGATAGTTGATTTGATCTTGCTGAAAAACAGAAACTTTTGCGACCTGAAAAACTATTCTCATTTTTAACATAAGCACGATAAAATAGTGAATCTTTTTTAGGGATATTTATATACAAATTTCCCAGGATTTTCTAATTTTCAGAATTTTTGGAGTTACACGAGTATTCGAGAGTTACAGATCGCTATAGACTGTTCTGTTTTTGACAGATTCTGTTTTCTATATGTTGTTTGCTTATTTTGATGAATCTATGGGTAGTATCGGGGGGTATGAACCATGGAGAAGTTGGAATACAGTATATATTACACCAATATAAATAAATAATGAGTTCACAATAGTACCAAAACTGGTGATTTATTTTCTTATACTAACGGATCTCATGAGATTTTCTGTTGTGAAGTTTTCAAGTTTTGGGTAAAGATTTGATGGACTATGGAATAAGAGTGGCAAGAGGCTAAGCTAGGGGATGCCCAAGGTACCCGAAGGTAATATTCAAAGACAACCAAGATCCTAAGCTTGGGGATGCCCCGAAATGCATCCCATCTTTCGTCTTCGTCTATCGGTAATTTACTTGAGGCTATATTTTATTCACCACATGACATGTGTTTTGCTTGGAGTGTCTTGTATGATATGAGTCTCTGCTTTTTAGTTTGCTATAATCATCCTTGCTATAAACACCATTTGAGAGGGACACGCATGAATCGTGATTTATTAGAATACTCTATGTGCTTCACTTATATCTTTTGAGCTAGGCAATTTTGCTCTAGTGCTTCACTTATATCTTTTTAGAGAACGGCGGTGGATTTATTTTGTAGAAATTATTGAACTCTCATGCTTCACTTGTATTATTTTGAGAGTCTCTCTAAACAGCATGGTAATTTGCTTGGGTTATGAATTTAGTCCTAATATGATAGGCATCCAAGAGGGATATAATAAAAACTTTAATATAAAGTGCATTGAATACTATGAGAAGTTGATTCCTTATGATTGTTTCGAGATATGAAGATGGTGATATCAAAGTCATGCTAGTAAGTAGTTGTGAATTTGAGAAATACTTGTGTTAGAGTTTGTGAGTCCCGTAGCATGCACATATGGTGAACCGTTATGTGATGAAGTCGGAGCATGATTTATTTATTGATTGTCTTCCTTATGAGTGGTGGTCGGGGACGAGTGATGGTCTTTTCCTACCAATCTATCCCCCTAGGAGCATGCGAGTAGTACTTTGTTTCAATGACAAATAGATTTTTCTAATAAGCATGTGAGTTCTTTATGACTAATGTTGAGTCCATGGATTTTACGCACTCTCACCCTTCCACCATTGCTAGCCTCTCTAGTACCGCGCAACTTTCGGCGGTACCATACACCCACCATTTACCTTCCTCAAAACAACCACCATACCTACCTATTATGGCATTTCCATAGCCATTCCGAGATATATTGACATGCAACTTCCACCGTTCTGTTTTATTATGACACATTCCATCATTCTCATTTTGCTTTGCATGATCATGTAGTTGACATCGTATTTGTGGCAAAGCCACCATTCATACTTTTTTATACATGTCGCTCTTGAGTCATTGCACATCCCGGTACACCGCCGGAAGCATGCATGTTGTACTTTGTTTCGATGACTAATAGATTTTTGCAATAAGTATGTGAGTTCTTTATGACTAATGTTGAGTCCATGGATTATACGCACTCTCACCTTTCCGCCATTGCTAGCCTCTCTAGTATCGTGCAACTTTCGCCGGTACCATAAACCCGCCACATATCCTTCCTCAAAACAGTCACCATACCTACCTTTTATGGCATTTCCATAGCCATTCTGAGATATATTGCCATGCAACTTATCACTGTTCCGTTTATTATGACATGCTCCATCATTGTCATATTGCTTTGCATGATCATGTAGTTGACATCGTATTTGTGGCAAAGCCACTGTTCATCATTTTTTATACATGTCGCTCTTGATTCATTGCACATCCCGGTAAACCGCCGGAGGCATTCACATGGAGTCATATTTTGTTCTAAGTATCGAGTTGTAATTCTTGAGTTGTAAGTAAATAAAAGTGTGATGATCTTCATTATTAGAGCATTGCCCCATGTGAGCAAAAAATAAAAGAGGCCAAAGAAGACAACAACAAAATAAGAGAAAAGAGAGAAGGGGCAATGTTACTATCCTTTTTCCAAACTTGTGCTTCAAAGTAGCACCATGATCTTCATGATAGAGAGTCTCCTATGTTGTCACTTTCATATACTAGTGGGAATTTTTCATCACAGAACTTGGCTTGTATATTCCCACTAGTAGAAAAAGGGTCAAACGTGAAGCACATTAATGCTGGTTTGAATTTGAGCCAGCACTAATGGTACCATTAGTGCCGGTTCGAACGACTATGCATTAATGCCAGTTCGTGTTGAACCTTTAGTACCGGTTCGTGCCACGAACCGGTACTAAAGGGGTGATGGTAGGCTAGCGTCAGGCTGGGGCCCCACGATCACCTTTAGTACCGGTTCGTGGCACAAACCGGTACTAAAGGGCTAACCTTTAGTACCGGTTTGTGCCACGAACCGGTACTAAAGG
>NC_041392.1:306245771-306265642 GCF_002162155.2 Triticum dicoccoides | reverse complement strand
CTGAAAAAAATCAAAAGAAAATGATAAAAACTTCAAAAAATAAAATCCTTCGAGAGGTAGTTATATTACTACATCTACTAGTTAGGAAAATTTGAAAACTTAAATTTGGACATGTTTTGCGAAAAGTGTAGGGAGAATGTAAAACGGCTATAACTTTTGCATACGATGTCAGAAAAAAACGTATAATATATCAAAAAATTCAGCATGAAAATCCGCATCCGATGGAGACCGCCTATGGCCTGTTTGGAATTTTTTAGAATCCTCAAATTCCAAAAGGAAAAAAAGATATGGTCAAATTTTAGTTTTTTAAACAAATTTGGTTAAATCTGGTCAAACTACTTATTCAAGAAGTATTAATGTTACTACATAATTATTCAAGAATATTAGTGTTACTAAATAATTATTTCAATTTTTTGAATTTTGGTCAAATCTGGTCAAATTATGGTCAAACTGTGGTCAAACTTATTCAAGAAATATTAGCGTTACTAAATAATTACTGTTTTTTAGAATAATAGTTTCAAACTCAAACGGTGAAATGTGTGACTTCATGCTCAAGCTAAACTCCTGAGGGTTAATAGGATTAACATCTTACTATTGTTAGGAAAACAACAAGTGCAGACTTGGAAACGAAGGAGAATAGAACCCGAAAGTTAAGCGTGCTCGGGCTGGAGTAGTGAGAGGGATGGGTGACTGGTCGGGAAGTTAGATGATTTGGAATGAGTGATCCACACTTGAGCAGTTAAGAGAGGTGATTAGAGACTAAATCATCAAATAATTTAGAAAAATTAAAAATCGAAAAAAAATCAAATTTTTTTTCCAAAATTTTCAAAAAAAAATTCAAAAAAAACCTTTAGTACCGGTTGGTAACACCAACCGGTACTAAAGGTCCCCCATACCAGGGCGTGAGCTCACGCCACGTGGTGGCACTTTAGCGTCGGTTCATGCCAAACCGGTACTAAAGGGGGGGGGGGCTTTAGTGCCCACACTTTAGTGCCGGTTCCATAACCGGCACTAAAGGCCCTTACAAACCGGTTTTAAAGCTCCGTTTTCTACTAGTGTCCAGTAATGGGCTTCCTCAAATTGCCCTAGGTCTTCGTGAGCAAGCAAGTTGGATGCACACCCACTTAGTTTCTTTTTGAGCTTGCATAAACTTATAGCTCAAGTGCATCTGTTGCATGGCATTCCCTAATCGCCCACATTGATATCTATTGATGGGCATCTCCATAGCCCATTGATATGCCTAGTTGATGTGAGACTATCTCCTTCTTTTTGTCTTCTCCACAACCACCATATTCTACCACCTATAGTGCTATATCCATGGCTCACGCTCATGTATTGCGTGAAAGTTGAAAAGGTTTGAGAACGTCAAAGGTATGAAACAATTGCTTGGCTTGTCATCGGGGTTGTGCATGATTTGAAATACTATATGATTTTGTAGGGATAGCTTTCTTTGGCCATGTTATTTTGAGAAGACATGAATGCTTTATTAGTATGCTTGAAGTATTATCGTTTTCATGTCAATATTAAACTTTTGTTTTGAATCTTATGGATCTAAACATTCATGCCACAATAAATAAAACTACATGGATAAATATGTTACGTAGCATTCCAGACCAAAATTTCTGTTTTTATCATTTACCTGCTCGAGGACGAGCTGGAATTAAGCTTGGGGATGCTTGATACGTCTCCAACATATCTATAATTTTTGAATGTTCTATGCTATTATATTATCTGTTTTGGATGTTTTAGATGCATTAATATGCTATTTTATATTGTTTTTGGGACTAACCTATTAACCTAGAGCCTAGTGCCAGTTTCTAGCTATACCTTGGTTTTTAACTTTGCAGAAAAGGAATACTAAACGGAGTCGAAACAGAATAAAACTTTCGCAATGATTTTTCTTGGACCGGAAGACACCCAGGGGACTTGGAGTCCAAGTTAGAAGACCCACGAGGTGGCGGCCCCCTCTGGAGTCCACCGACCTACTTCTTCCTCCTATATATTCACATATATACCAGAACCACCAGAAAGAGCCACGAAAATACTTTTCCGCCGCTGCAACCTTCTGTTCCCGTGAGATCCCATCTTGGGTCCTTTTTCGGCATCTCGTCAAAGGGCATCTTGGGTCCTCTATTTCCCTTCCGATGAAGCATGAGTAGTTTACCACAGACCTACGAGTCCAGAGCTAGTAGCTAGATGGCTTCTTATCTCTCTTTGATTCTCAATACAATGTTCTCCTCGATGTTCTTGGAGATCTATCCGATGTAATCTTCTTTTGCGGTGTGTTTGTCGAGATCCGATGAATTGTGGATATATGATCAACTTATCTATGAATATTATTTGAATCTTCTCTGGATTCTTATATGCATGATTTGATATATTTGCAAGTCTCTTCAAACTATCGATTTGGTTTCGCCAACTAGATTGGTTTTTCTTGCAATGGGAGAAGTGCTTAGCTTTGGGTTCAATCTTGTGGTGTCCTTTCCCAGTGATAGCAGGGGTAGCAAGGCACGTATTGTATTGTTGCCATCGAGGATAAAAAGATGGGGTTTTCATCATATTGCTTGATTTTATTTCTCTACATCATGTCATCTTACTTAAGGCGTACTCTATTCTCTTGAACATAATACTCTAGATGCAGGCAAGAGTCAGTTGATGTGTAGAGTAATAGTACTATATGCAGGCAGGAGTCGGTCTACTTGACACGAATGTGATGCCTATATTGCATAATCATTGCCTTGGATATCATCATAACTTTGCGCTTTTCTATCAATTGCTCAACAATAATTTGTTCACCCACCATAATATTTGCCTTCATGAAAGAAGCCTCTAGTGAAACCTATGCCCCTCTGGTCTATTTTCCATGATATTAGTTTCTGATTTACTATTCTCGCAATCTTTTATTTTCAGATCTATAAACGAAAAACCGAAAAACGTTTTACCTTTTGTTTAGTTCTATTTATCTCTATCAGATCTCACCTTTGCAAGTGACGTGAAGGGGTTGACAACCCCTTTATTGCGTTGGGTGCAAGTGTTTGATTGTTTGTGTAGGTGCATCTATTAGGGACTTGTGCGTTTCTCCTACTGGATTGACACCTTGGTTATTAACTGAGGGAAATACTTATCTCTACTATGTTGCATCACCCTTTCCTCTTCAAGGGAAAAAACAATGCAAGCTCAAGAAGTAGCAGAGCGCCATTTTCTTTTGTTTGTATTTTCTTGATGTTACTTAGAATAATGTTTTGCGTCTTTCATTTCAATAAAAATGTCAAGTATAGCCTTTGCCATGCTTATTTTGAAATTCTTATGGAAATTCAGAACGTGACAAAATCTTGAATTTTTTACACAATAAGATAAAACAAATTTTATACGGTGTGGTAATTTTTCAGAACTTTTGGAGTTAGCGAAGTATGAATCTTCTTGCATTCTTTACAGACTGTCCTGTTTAGACAGATTGCTGCTGTGTCTGCATATGTTTGCTTGTTTAATGATTCTATTTGAGGATAGGAGTATTAAATGTGCAGAGGCATTTAGTATGAAATGTTAAATAATAATTTTGGTGATTTGATACAGTAGAGAATGATAAGATTATTGCATTGATTTATACTAACTCATCTCACGAGTTCTTGTTGAGTTTTATGTGGATGAAGTTTTTGAGATTTAGGAAAACCATGATATGAGAGAAATGAATAAGACACAAGAGCTCAAGATTGGGGATGCCCAAGTCATCCCAAATTAATATTTCAAGAAGTCTCAAGCATCTAAGCTTGGGGATGCCCCGGTAGGCATCCCACCTTTCTTCGTCAATAATTATCGGTTAGCCTCGGTTGAGCCTAAGTTTTTGCTTCTTCACATGATGAGTGCTATTCTTGGAATGTCGTTTTGTTCTGTTTACCTTGATGTTTTAATAAAATACCTATATCTAAAAAAATTAAATGGGAGAGAGACCTCAAATAGCTAACCATTTACTTAACTACTCACTTGATCTTCACTTATATCTTTTTGGAGTAGCTTGTCATTTACTCTCATGCTTCACCTATATTATTTTGGGAGTTTATACTAGTGATGACAATTTGCACAAGCTATTAAATTGGTCCTAATGTGATGAATATCCAAGAAGAATATAATAAAAAGTTTCATATAGATCATTGGATATCATAAGTTTGATTCCTTGCAATAGTTTTGCGATATGGAGATAATAATATGTGAGTCATGTTGGTGAGTAATTATGCTTTAGTAAGAATATTGGTGTTAAGGTTTGTAATTCCCTATGCAAGCACGAAAGCCAATAGCTATGCAATGAAGTTACATCCTACTTGTGGTGCATTATTCGGTGTTAGTTATGCTTAATGCTTGTTTATGATCGTTTTTGTTTCTTGGTTGGTTGCTTCTCAATCTATTTGCTAGCCTCCATTTGTACTAAGTAGAAATACTACTTGTGCATCCAAAATCCTTAAGCCCAGTTTTGCCATATGAGTCCACCATACCTACCTATATGCGGTATTTCTGTGTTGTTCTAAGTAAATTTGTATGTGCCATCTCGAATTTTCAAAATGAATTTCCTTTTTGTGTGCTTGTACCGCTCATGAAGCGGCAGGGGATGGCCAATATTTTCCATGCTAGATGTGTTATTCTAAAGATGAGTGTTTATTCACTTGTTATTGCACGAGAGTACGGTGGTAATAGGGATGCCCAGTCCCGAAATGAAAAATAAATTTACTTTATGTTGTCAAATAATAAATTCCTTGGAAAATGTTGGTATGGACGGCACCCGTGGATATGGCTAGTCGTGGAGTGTGAAAGTATGGTGGAAAAAAGGAATAAACTTTATTTTATGTTTGGGAACCGTCTATGATATATCTAGCATGGAAAGTGTTGGGGATTACTCAGTCGTTTTCATTGACGGGAAAAGTATGCCTCCCAAAATATTTTTGTTATCTCTCAATTTAAGCTTTGAGCTCTGGCACCTCTAGAAATCTCCACTTCCCTCTGTGAAGGGCCTATCTATTTACTTTTATGCAAATTTTTATTTTTATTTAGTCTCCATCTTCTATTATAAAGCACCAAGTAGGGAGCACTATGATCATACTTGAGCATTAGATGTAGCTAATATTCGAGTGTGTTTCGTGAATAGATCAATGATTGAGCATAATGGACTAGGGATAGCTTTCTTTAGCATTGATATTTTGAAGCACATGGTTTCTTGTTAGTATCGTTGAGTATTGATGTCTTCATGTCAAATTATACAATATTGCTTTGAATCACTCAAGTCCGAATGTCCATGCTACAAAAGAAAGAGTATATGATGAATATGATAGGTAGCCTTCCACAACAAAAATTCTGCTTTCAATTACTACTTTATCATGATGAGTTTTATGAGAAAGAGTTGTTGTTATGATGCTAGGAAAAGTGACTGAAATTATTATTGATCAGACTTATGCACTTTGCTAGCATTCACACTTCATAAATTATTTCTTTTATCATTTATCTACTCGAGGACGAGCATGAATTAAACTTGGGGATGTTGATACGTCTCTAACGTATCTATAATATATGAAGTATTCATGCCATGTTTACAACAATTTTATATGGTTTTGGTATGATTTGGACGGAACTACCCCAGACTGACGTTGTTTTCAGCAAAACTACCGTGGTGGTGTTTTTTGTGCAGAAATAAAAGTTCTCCAAATGCAGCAAAACTTTTTGATGATTTTTTTGGAACAAAAGAGGCACTAGAAGCTTCATGGGAGGGCCAGAAGAGCCACGAGGTGGGCACAACCCACTAGGTTGCGCCAGCCCCCTCAGGCGCGCCCTGGTGTCTAGTGGGCCCATCGTGGCCCATCTTCGCGTGATTCCAACGCTGAAAAATCCTATATATACAGAAACCTCCAGAAATAACCCTAGATCAGAAGTTCCGCCGCTGGAAGCCTCTGTAGCCACGAAAAACGAATCTAGACTTCTTTAAAACATATGAAATATGAGTTGGGAGTTTCAAAGAATCCAATTTAAAAGTCCCCATGGAATTATTTTCATTTTGGAGTTATTTGGGTTTTATTCAAACTATTTTTCTCCAAAAATAAAATATATGGAAATTAGGGTAAAATGATTCCCTACATTAGAAAATTGGAGAAAAATGGGTTTGAAATTATTTTGGTATTTTTAAAATGATTTTATTGGATTTTATTAGAGCAGTAGCATTGTTTGATTCATTTGAATTTTTGTAGATTTTATTTGGCATAAAATGTTCATTTTGTAGAAAATATTTTTCTGAAAATTTTGATATATTATATGCCTATATAATATTTTTTATTTCTTTTGTTTTATTATTTTTTGTCTCTGTTAAAAAGCAAATGTTTATTAAAAAAACTTCCCGGGCCGCCGAACTGGGCGAGGCCCAGCCCAGCGACCGTGCACGCCCCCGGCCGGGCGTTGGCCTCCTCCCGCCGTACGCCGCTGCGCCGCCATGGGAGCCGTCCCCAATCCGGACTCCCCTCGCCGTCGTGCCCCCTTGTCGGTGTCAAAACCGGCAGATCTCGGGTAGGGGTCCCGAACTGTGCGTCTAAGGAGGATGGTAACAGGAGGCAGGGGACACAATGTTTACCCAGGTTCGGGCCCTCTCGATGGAGGTAATACCCTACTTCCTTCTTGATTGATCTTGATGGTATGAGTATTACAAGAGTTGATCTACCACGGGATCGTAGAGGCTAAACCCTAGAAGCTAGCCTATGATTATGATTGTTGTTGTCCTACGGACTAAAACCTCCTATTTATATAGACAGCGGAGGGGGATAGGGTTACACAGAGTCGGTTACAAGGGAGGAGATCTACATATTCGAATTGCCAAGCTTGCTTTCCACGCAAAGGAGAGTCCCACCCGGACACGGGACGAAGTCTTCAATCTTGTATCTTCATAGTCCAACAGTCCAGCCAAAGTATATAGTCCGACTGTCTGAGGACCCCCTAATCTAGGACTCCCTCGGTAGCCCCTAAACCAGGCTTCAATGACGATGAGTCCGGCGCGCAGATTGTCTTCGGCATTGCAAGGCGGGTTCCTTCTCCGAATACTCCATAGAAGATTTTGAACACAAGGATTGTGTCCGGCTCTGCAAAACAAATTCCACATACCACCGTAGAGAGTATATTATTCCACAAATCTAATCTGCTGACAACTTTTTATAACATGACATCACGCTATAGCCCGGTCATTATTCGAACCGTTTTTCTCAACCAGCTACTGCACATATTGCGAGGCGGTTTTCTTGGCATGTCTTGTCGAAGCAGAGATCGTGTCTCCTTATCGCGGGATTCTCATCAATACGACTATGGGTAACCCAACCGCGCCATCAATCACGATGCTTGGGGAATAAGCGAGTTTACCAGGCAAGTGGGGAGGAGCAGAATCCCTGCTGCCTTTATAAGGGGATAAGGACTCCCTTTCGCACCCATGCTTTCTTCCTCCCAATCCATTCCCCTTCGCCCGAGCTCCAGCGCCCGAGCGTTCGTCTTCTCCGCCCACAAAGGCCTTCCGAAAATGTCCAGATCCGGAGCAGGAGGCAAGTGGATGGCCTCTACCGTCCAGGAGAAGCATATCAAAAAGCTTCGGGAGGCCGGGTATCTGGCCAAAAAACATCGGCCACCATCTCCTGACGGCGGTACAGATTGTTCCTACTCCGGAACCCCAAGAGAGGGTTGTATTCCTCCCTCATTTTGTCCGCGGGCTAGGATTTCCCCTCCACCCATTCGTTCGCGGCATCATGTATTATTACGGGATCGATTTTCATGATCTATCCCCCAATTCCTTTCTCTACATCTCGACATTCATCATCGTGTGCGAGGCTTTTCTCCGCATCTCGCCACACTTCGGCTTATGGTTGAAGATCTTTAATGTGAAGCCCAAGGTGGTGAGCGGCGAGCACGCCAAGTGCGGGGGCGCCATGGTGAGCAAGATGCCCAACATCACATGGCCAACAGGTACTTTTAATGATTCCGTCAAAGAGTGGCAACAGTAGTGGTTTTACATTACTGAGCCACGTGGCACAGAATGAGCCGCTGCTCCAGAGTTCCTGTCCGGAGCCCCTCTGCTGCTTACGTCCTGGCCCAAGAAGGGCCTGAGCTGGTCTTCCTCTGATGAACTGTCTATGCTCCAGACGCGTGTTAAAGATATGGAAGACAAGAACATCGAACTTGTCAATGTAGTCCAGGTGATGTTAGTTTGCCGGATCCTGCCTTGTCAGTACCGGATTTGCAATCTATGGGAATTCGATCCGGCCAAGCACCAGACCTTGTGAAAGCTCTTTGGCTCCTTGCACGAAGACATCTGGAAGGTGCTTTTCATGTCCGGAAAATCATGGCCGGACTCGGCCGAGGACCGCGGGTATCAATTGTCCCGCCCTGCAAGCTCGGTAAGTTTTTATGCGTTTTACCCACATAACCCAAGGGAAATGCTTAATGTGTTTTCCTCAACTCCCCTAAGGTTGGACGAAGAAGGCGGGGCGGGTCCACTATCCGGCCCCGTTGCCCGAAGAACCGGCCGGCCCACTTCTAACGAAGATGCTGGCCCCGGCGCCGTACAAGGCGCCGAAGAAGAAGACCGAGAAGGAGGCTAAAAAGACCCGGGACGGCCTTCGTCGCCGTGGCACTTCAGGCACAATATCCGAAGGCTCCAACGTCCCTTCTGCCTCCTAAGAGGACGACGACGAGGAGGAAGATGAATCCCCAGCGGGAGGAAGAAAGAAGAGGGCGGCCTCCATACACTTGGAGGCCGATTCGCCTAAAAGGGGAAAGGCTCCTCTTCCGGAAGAGTCCATTGCCACCGCCGGCAGCATCCCGACGTGGGATCCCAGGGCCCATCCCCTGGTGAACTCGTGAGTATAAAATCCAAACACGTTTATGCGTCCAGACTCATCATGGCATAATATTTTAACCTGAGCTATATTTTTTGTAGTCCGGCAAGGTCCCGCACCGAACGATCCTCATCAGAGGATTCGCTGAGCTCGGATGCTATAGAGAGCGGGATGCCCCCGAAGGCCCCTTCCCCCAAATATGTGCATAACACCGAGGCTTCGTCCCAGAAGGACCCCGGCCAAGGAGGGGTGGAAGAGATCGTGAAAGCGGTGCCTGGAGGTCAAACTTTGCGGGCCGGAGACATGGGGGAGAAGATTCCCATGGGAGTCGATGGCGGGAGCCATTTTGAATTTGGCTCCCAGCCGGACGCAATTCCGGGGACCAATACGGCTCCAGAATCAAGCAGGCGGCCTCCCTCAACTGGAGGGGGCGTGCCTATTGCACCGGTAATCTCTGTTCAGCCAAAGGTGCCGGATGTTTTGTTGGCAGCGCTGAAGAGCGCTTCCATCATCGATGAACACCGTGCCCTGATGGGTGCAGTGATTAAGGAGATTCAGTCTGCTGAGAGTGGACTAAATGAAGCCTGTATCAGCCTTATAAGAGGCTTTGAGGTATGTTTTATGAGGTTTTGAAGAGTGTCATAGTATGGATAGTAGCCCCTGATACACTATTCGGTGCAAGAAAGGACCGGACAGAGGATCAATTTTATGTTCGCAGGAAGACTCACTTGATGACATCTATCTCTCTTCTTTTATAAGTAGGCGTCTGCAGTGGCTGTTGCCTCTCATGCGGCAGAGGTCTCCGGACTGAATCAAAGTCTAGAGCGGGCCGAAGAAGAATTTGGCTAGTTGAAAAGGCAGTTGGAAGATAAACAAGGTATGCGCAAGCCTTGTACGCATTTAGTGCGAACAAATTCTCAGTATGATAAAATATGTTTCATTATTTGCGCCAAGGGCGATGACCGAAGTCGAGGCTCCGAGGAAGGCTGTTGCCGAGGCCGAGGAAAAGGAAGCCGCAGAGCAGGCTCTTCGTGAGAAGCACGAGGCCAGGGTTATTGAAGCTGAGTAGGAGCTTCAAGAGTCCATGAAGAAATGTGAGACCTTGGAGCAGAGTTTAACGGAGAAAGAATCCGAACTCGCTAGGGCTCATCAGGCCGCGCGCGATGCCCAGGGGGAAACCCAAGGCGCCCTGCAGGAGATCCAAGAGGCGAGGATGATCGCGGTGGGTAAGGCTTTTTTCCATGTAAAGCAAGTATTTGAGGAGAAAATCATGTTTCTAATTTTGAGTTTGGATTTCTCCAAGGGTATTTGCAGAGCTGCCCCGCAGCATATCAGATGCCGCCCAATTCTACCGAGCCGAAGAAGGGAACACTGTGGATAAGCTCTTCTGGTCACAGTATCTGGCACCAAATTATCCGGTGCCTTTTGCCGACCAACTGAAACAGCTGATCGAATTGCATAGGGCAGACGAACTAGCCATGAAGGATTTGATTATCTGGCTATGGCCTGCCGAGCCGATTCTAGGCAGCTACTTTAGGCTCATGAAGCGGCTTGTGAGTGTCTGCCCTTGACTTGACGTCATCAAGCGGTTGGTCTGTATAGAGGGTGCGCGAATGGTCTTCGCCCACACAAAGGTGCACTGGGGAAGATGGATGCTGAAAAGCTGATGACCGAGGGACCGCCAGAGGGGAAGGAGCACCGCAAGCCCGAATTATATTATGAAAGTGTCCTGAAAGGATCCTGCCTAGCGGCGGAGCAATGCACCAAGGACATTATATTTCCATGAATACAATCATGTTGTCCTTTATAATGTTGAACAAGGTCATTTCTATTATTTGTTGCATGTTATATAAAATTTTATCCTCCTGCGTGGTCGTTTTATATAGTAATCCTGAGAGTTGGCCAGTCGTCAGCTTCTGCCCCCATGTAGGAAGTACATGGGTGTTAGGGATAAACCTGATCACTCTTTATCCCAGTTTTGGGTCCTTCGAAGGAGGTGTTCAGCACAACGAACCACGCAATTGGACTATAGGGCTTTATCACTCTCACTCAGCCGTAGGAGCTTTATAAAAGGAAGGTAGGCGCAGCCCCTGGTGTTCGGAAGACCGCACGAGGGGCTATATAAGCACCTGATCGGAAGAAAAGCCGATCCATCACACGCTGCATTGGTTATGGCATTATGGGGGAGAAATCCTTAAAGATTTTACAACCTCTCAAACAGCTGACCAGCTCTCGCCGTATCATGACAGTCAGTTTTCGGCTTTCTCTACTAAGGTGCTCGTCCGGAAGAACCGGGACACAATCGCAGTAGTTCTCCCTGTGCCGCCTTAGCCGATATAGCGGAATGTAAGGCATCAAAACATGGGAGCCGGGCAAACCCAACATTTGACCCAAGACATGATTCGGAGCTGATGCATATAATGCTATAAGTTCGGGGTGCCGAACTTCCATGAAGGTGTTCGGACTTTATTGCCGAATTATGGGTAAAACGAAGCCCTTGGCATATTTAAAGCATATCGCGGTGTACGGATGCCACTTGACAAAAGAATTTCAATAAGAAATAACAGCAAATAAGCGTTATATAAATCCACATGTTGTATTTGAATAGAACGTCGATGCGTGTGAGTTCAGGTAATGTGATAAAAAAGAAATATGACTGTGGAACCTGCTTAGACCAGGGGGAAGAAGCTGTGTGAGGATCCGGAGTATAGTCGGATGGTCGTCACGGGGAATATCTAAGGATTCCCTTGCGCGTTCGAGCTGCTTCCATATCGCCAGTCCTGGTCTGCGCAAAGTTGAACCTGCAAACAAAATGTAATAAATGCTTGTGTGCGGCAGAGCAGTTGAGCCGCGGTATGTGGCATGTCCTAGATTTCGCTGGAGTGTTTAATTGAGCTCTGGACGAGCCAGGCTATCTTGCCGCGAAGTAGTTCGAAGTCCTTTGGCAGTGTCTGGGGATCGGGACGTCGAGTCGAGGTTCGGTTGGAAGGTGCCACTTGTAGCTTCTGTTGTCAAAGCAGCGGTATACTCCTTGGTGCCGAGGGGAAGTTCGGCCATGCCATTAACCGTGATGACGCCGCGCTGATCGGGCATCTTGAGCTTACGGTAGGCATAATGTGGTACCGCGTTGAATCGAGCGAACGCGGTTCGTCCGAGCAGTGCCTGATAATCACTGCGAAAGTGGATGATGTCAAAGATTAACTCTTCGGCACGGTAATTGTCTGGTGATCTAAAGATTACTTCAAGGGCGATGGAGCCTGTACAGCTGGCCTCCATACCTGGTATAATACCTCTGAAGGTGGTTTTAGTGGGCTTGATCACCGAATGATCGATGCCCATCTTGCACACTGTGTCCTGGTAAAGCAGGTTTAGACTGCTCCCTCCATCCATAAGGACTCGCGTGAGGTGGAACCCGTCAATTATTGGGTCGAGGACTAGTGCGGCTAGATTGCCCTGATTGGTGTTAACCGGACGATCCGTGCGGTTGAAGGTGATCGGACCTAGTTTATATTGTGGGATGACTGGTTCCGTTAAGTTGACATCCCTAAGGGTGTGCGTCCAGTCCGGGTTGGGAGTGTAGGTGCCGTTTACCACGTTCACCGTTTGGATTTGCGGGGGATATTTCTTTTGCCCTCCTGTACTCGGTGATTCGGGCTCCTCGTCGCCATCGTCGCTTTGAGACCCCTTATCTTTGTTTTTGGCACCTGACCTGCCAGCTTGTTTGAAGACCTAGCATTCTCTGTTGGTATGATTGGATGGTATTCCTGGGGTGCCATGAATTTGGCATGGGCGGTCGAGTATGTGGTCCAGACTGGATGGACCCGAATTGTCATTTGTGAGTGGCCCATTCCACTGACAGAACTTAGAGCCCCTAAATCTGGCATTGACTGCCGTATCTTCGGCGTTTCCACCATTTTTGCGGCGCTTGTGTTTGTTGTGTCGGGGTTTGCCGTTGCTATCTCTGGCTTCTGATGTGCCAGGGTTGCTTGATGTGTTGTTACTACGGGCTAACCAGTTGTCTTCGCCCGCACAAAAGCGGGTCATGAGTGTCGTGAGGGCTGCCATGGATTTTGTCTTCTCTTGGCCGAGATGTCGGGCGAGCCACTCGTCACGGATGTTATGTTTAAAGGCCGCTAGGGCTTCGGCATCTGGACAGTCGACAATTTGGTTCTTTTTAATTAGGAACCGAGTCCAGAATTTCCTGGCTGACTCTCCGGGCTGCTGTGTTATGTGACTTAAATCGTCAGCATCCGGTGGCTGCGCATAAGTGCCCTGGAAATTGTCCAGGAATGCGTCTGCCAGGTTCTCCCAGCTTCCGATGGAGTTTGCCGGCGAGCTATTCAACCAATGCCGAGCCGGCCCCTTGAGTTTTAGTGGGAGATACTTGATGGCGTGTAGATCATCCCCGCGGGCCATGTGAATGTGGAGGAAGAAATCCTTGATCCATACCGCGGTGTCTGTAGTGTCGTCATATGATTCAATGTTCACGGGTTTAAACCCTTCTCGGAATTCATGATCCATTACTTCATCAGTGAAGCATAGGGGGTGTGAGGTGTCTCTGTGTCGGGCTATATCACGACGCAGTTCATACGAGTCTTGTCTGCTGTGTTCGGCCCGGCCGGATTTGCTTTTAGTATATCCAGCGTGACGGTCATCGTCACGCGTTGGGGTGCGCCCCCATGATCCATAGATCAATCTTGTATGTCCTGCTTTGTTTTCCAATGCGTCTCGCAGGTCTTGCGTGTTGCCCCAGGCCTTTGTGTTTTTGTTTGACTGATGATGGGGTGTGGGCTGGACTTCGGGCTGATACGCCGCTTTGTCTCGGCCACGAGGTGGCCGGTCAGCCGCATCAGACGCTAGAAGTGTAGGCTTTAATGCTTCCTCCTCGAGTTGGGGTAGCAACCTGCGCTTTGGGTAACTTTTGGTTGGGCGCTCGAGTTCGTATTCCTTGGCTGCCAGCACCATGTTCCATCTATCCGCTAGCAGATCTTGATCAGCTTGAAGTTGCTGTTGCTTTTTCTTCAGGCTTTTTGCTGCGGCTATAAGCCGGCGCTTGAAGCGCTCCTGCTCGACGGGATCCTCAGGCACGATAAATTCTTCGTCGCCGAGGCTCACCTCGTCATCGGAGAGGGGCATGTAATTGTCATCCTCTGATTCTCCATCTGCTGCCTGTTCCTTAGGGCTAGCTTGCCCATCCTCCCGCTCGAAGCCTGGCTGGAGGGGATTGTCTTCGTCTTCGGCACTGTCCGCAGCGTTATTGTCTCTTGTGTCGGTATCGCTGCTTTTGCTATGGCGGGGCATAGAGCGGTGCCGATGACGCCGGTGCTTACATTGCTTCTCGAGGGTATTATCCTCCGTTGCCTTATTGCCATCTCTTTCTTTTGGGGTGTCCACCATCTATATATCATATGATGAGGTGGCTATCCAGTGCCTTGTGGGCGGTGGTTCCTGTTCTTCTCTTGCATCGTTGTCCATACCGTCGATGTCTTCGGAGCCAAAATCAAGCATGTCGGTTAAGTCATCGACAGTGTCTATTAAGTGGGTGGTGGGTGGGGAATGAATTTCTTCGTCGTCCGCTTCCCACTCAAGCCGGACATAGTTCGGCCAAGGGTCTCCTGACAAGGAGAGAGACCTCAATAAATTTAGCACGTCGCTCAAGGGCAAGTGCTGAAAGATATCCGCGGAGGTAAACTCCATGATCGATGCCCAATCAGATTCGATAGGCACGGACGCAGGTGGTTCGGAGCCTGTGGCCGGGGACGAATCCAAGGGTCCGGCAACACAGGTCTCATAGGAAGTGAAGTCAGTATTCGGCTCTATCGCCGCTGGGTGTGCGGCCTCCGTGGCGGGGTCCATCCACCCGTCCTTGGACGGCACGATCTGCTCCGGATTGAGGGCCGGAGTTGCCACAGGTGTGATCTCCCGAACACCGTCCGGCGGGAGAGCTAAGTCATGCTCGTCGTGACTGTGCGGCGCACCTGACATGGGCTCGAATCCGTCGAAGATCAAGTCTCCGTGGATGTCGGTAGTATAGTTCAAGCTTCCAAATCTGACCTGATGGCCAGGGGCGTAGCTCTCGATCTGCTCCATATGGCCAAGCGGTTTGGCCCGCAGTACGAAGCCGCCGAATATGAAGATCTGTCCGGGGAGAAAAACCTCACCATGGATCGCATCGTTGCCGATGATCGAAGGAGCCATCAAACCTTATGGTGATGACACAGTGGAACTCTCAATGAAAGCACCAATGTCAGTGTCAAAACCGGCGGATCTCGGGTAGGGGGTCCCGAACTGTGCGTCTAAGGCGGATGGTAACAGGAGGCAGGGGACACAATGTTTACCCAGGTTCGGGCCCTCTCGATGGAGGTAATACCCTACTTCCTACTTGATTGATCTTGATGATATGAGTATTACAAGAGTTGATCTACCACGAGATCATAGAGGCTAAACCCTAGAAGCTAGCCTATGATTATGATTCTTGTTGTCCTACGGACTAAACCCTCTGGTTTATATAGACACCGGAGGGGGCTAGGGTTACATAGAGTCGGTTACAAAGGAGGAGATCTACATATCTGAATTGCCAAGCTTGCCTTCCACGCAAAGGAGAGTCCCACCCGGACACGGGACGAAGTCTTCAATCTTGTATCTTCATAGTCCAACAGTCCGGCTAAAGTATATAGTCCGGCTGTCCGAGGACCCCCTAATCCAGGACTCCCTCACCCCTCCTCCACGCCATCTCTCCCCCTCACCTCCTTAAAAGCTGCGCCTAGCATCGCCGCCTCTCCTTTCCTCCCGAGCCGCGTCGCTGCCCTCGTGTCACGCCGCCGCCGCTGACTCCGCCATCCCGCGCCGCTCTTCGTGCCGCCGCCGCACTTCCCGCCGTTGCCGCCTAGCCCCGCCGCCTAGCATCACCGCCGCCCGTTCGCCGCTCGCCGCCACTGCGCCCCGCAACCCCGCCGGAGCCGCTGTCGCCGCCTAACCCCGCTGTTGCCGGGAAGCCGCCGGAACCGCTGACCCGAGCCGCTGCCGAACCGGTAATAAAACCGTCCCCGATTTCTATGGTTTTTTTTGTTTTAGATTAGACCGGTTTAGTTTTTTTAGTTTAGTTATTTAACAATCGTTCTTTGTTTAGGTACATTTAGCGAACGTTCATTAGTTAGGGTTCTGTAGCGAATGGTTTTCGTTAGTTAGCGTTCGGCAACGAACGCCCGTCCGATAAGATTTTTCTTTTTCTTTTTAATTTCGGCCAGGGACCCATCGGTGAATATTTTATTTACAGATTAGCCCCTGGTTTTCAAACTAGCGCAACTTTTCACTCGTTTGTCCAAATCCAACAAAACTAACGCCCACTTCTTCGTTACGATCCCCTCTATCTAGTTAATCAACTTGAACATGTATTTGAAAGTTTAAAATTTGATTTCAAACAGATTTGTATTTGAACTTCGTTTGATCGTAACTTGAGTTTGTTAATTGATTCTTTTTGCAAATCGAAGCTCTTGACCTAAACTTCTGATAAGGCCAAATTCACTTAATTTTGGTATTGTTAGAAATTGTTTTCTGTTGCAAGAGTTATTTGCTTGGTTTTGAAGTTTTCCGAATTGTTTTCTTTGTTATTTCCGATATTTGGAGTGATTGCTTATGTGTGATTGCTATTGCTTGCTCATGATAGATTGACCGGAGTGTGACGAGTAGAACTATCAGGAATTATGAGTGTGAATCATCTTCATCAATTGTACAAGGCAAGTTCACACTTTGATCATATCCCTTTCATACCCAGTTTTTATGCATTAGTTTCACCCTCAAACATTGCATGAGTAGGATTGATAACATGTGGGTATTGGGAAGTAGTTGACGAGGTAGAACCTATTGCCCTTTATATCAAACCTTGGGAGTTACTTCTATGTTATTCTTATACTGTTATGCTATGCTCGTAGACGTGGATTGGTTTGAGTGAATTCACGAAAGATGTGAGAGATTTTTGTTAACTAAGGTTTAACTTTAGGTGGCTAATTTAATACACATCTGGGTGGATTGGTAGGGGCACCCTGGGGATATACCAGTTGACTTGCCCGGACACCTGGGGATATACCAGTGTTGTCCTAAGAGATCTCGGGGTACCCGTGTGATCATCCTATGGTCCGCCACCCTGGCTCAAAGGGATCATAAGATTATTCATGCTAGAAACTTCCGCGTGCAGCCACAAGCTATTATGGGCTCTAGCATAGTGGAGTAAGTTGCATGACCACTTCCAGTGGTAGGATAGCAGATGTAGGGGATGTAGGTTGGTACTGTCTACTTGGGGTTAGAGTTAATGCTTCTGAAAAACTGTGTCTCGGTGATCCGTTTCTCAAACACCATGTAGTGCGAGAAATCCAACGGAGGAGATCGAGTCTTGTGGGGAAAAGTGCGCAAACCTCTGCAGAGTGTACAAACTAATCATGATTAGCTGTGTCCCGAGTTATGGACATCTTGAGTATCTGGTTCTTGAATTATCATGTTGATCTCATCACAATATATAATTAATTTGTTGGGTTGTTAACTACTGTTTAATTGGGATTGAGATGGGGTTACCATTCTCAATATTTTCTACAAACTTTGTTGTTAAATAAAATATATTCCTTTGTGGTAGGGAAAAATTGGCTTTATGCAAAAATAAACTTAGAGTTTTCCACCAGCCAAATATGTATGTAGTGATAGCCATTATTTAGCATTTCTCTATAGTATAAAATTGCCAGTACATTCAATGTACGGACCTACATGGCTGCAACGACTTATGTTGCAGGATTCTTACGACAAGTAAGTGATACGTTAGGGCTACGATTTCTACACTCAACTTTGTTGTTGGTGTTATGGGAATCCACAATCTTGTTGTTACTTCCGCTATTTGAATTGAGGTAATAATATTTATGTTATTTTATACATGTGATTTACCTCTGTTATAAATCCTCGAGTACTGTGCATGTCAGCATACCGATCCAGGGATGACACTTAAGCACAGAGACTTGACCGTCTGAGGTCTGGTCGCTACAAGATGATATCAAAGCACCTGTTGACTGTAGGGCGTGACCCTAGAAACTGGCAAGCCCATAGGAAAGATTTTTCTCTAAAACTTTATTTTCAAAAGGATCTTTAACGTCTCTTCTGTTCTAAAGCTTTATCAAATTTCCCTTTTAGTTAGACTATAACCCTTTTCCTTTTTGACCAGACGAGGGTTTGACTATGAGACCACTCCAAGAAGTACAAGATATCTGACAACTAAGACCATTTCAGAATGAAGAGGATTTTACCGTGCATTATAATAATGGAAACTACAACGGTTGGAGACCCCAAAGACTAGGAGAATTTGAAGGCTTTGAAGAATTCCCAGATTTGTATGACCTAGGAAGGCTACCCCTATGGAACTTGACAGACTATTGAACCTGTCAATACCCAAGATCAAGGTGTGCCGGAGAAAGACCAGAACATGGAGCACTAGAACTCGAAGTTTTTGTCAAGAAAACCCTAAGGCAGGAGATATCAACTATGGAAGATAGCTCATGGCAAGGACAAGGGCAGAAACACGGTTATTCACGATGTCATCGCCACTGATACTATGGCCACTGTGCTGAGTGAAACATACATTTCTTCAGAATGATTGAATGGTAGAAGGCTGATGGAGCATCTATCAGCAAAGGATACAGTTTTAATCTTAGCTGGTGTATCACTAGGATCTGGAGCAAAAGTTAAGATGGACCTGCAGGAAGCCATATTTGACAAGTATTTCATGAAGGATTTAGGACCCAGAAGCTGAAAGTAGCCAAGCTGGACGAGCGAAACCTCGAGATACCGGAGATTCATTAGGAACTAAAGAACAGTAGGACCATGGTTCATGCCAAGGATGTTGAAACCCATAAGTTTGGAATGCAACTCCAAAATATTAAAGGACGTCACGAGAGACTTCGCGTCAACAGAAATGATATGGCAAAAGAACTTGAGAAGGACAAGCACGATCTGAAGAAGCCATCAGAGACATGAACAAGATGTGAAGATGTTTGATGACTTTGAGATTTGTTGACCATTAGAAGACCAAACCCATGTTATATACCTATGTTAGATGCGACGATTGTGAGCTGTCATTTGTTTGTTGTTTTTTCGACAGCCACAATAAAATATGTCTTTTCAAAACAATTGTTTGCATTGTGTGTATCCCTCTCTGTCTATCTTATCTCACCCCAAAACCCATGGACCCAACAGAGGATGAATGGATAAGAACTCATGTTTCCTGGACCGATAAGTCAATTGGAGACTGACCGATGGATTCAGAGCATGGAGGATCATGTAACACCCCGGATGTAATTTACCTTATATGTATCCCAACTCTTGCCGTTTCCGGCCTAAGTTATTTTATTTTCCTCGGGTTCGGGTTTTTGTCTCCATGTGTTGTTGCCTTGTCATGCATCTCATATCATGTCATCATGTGCATTGCATTCGCATACGTGTTTGTCTCATGCATGCGAGCTTTTTCCCCGTTGTCCGTTTTGCATTCCGGCGCTCCTATCTCCTCCGGTGCCCCTTTCTACCTCTTTTCGTGTGTGGGTGTTAAACATTTCCGGATTGGACCGAGACTTGCCATGCGGCCTTGGTTTACTACCTAGACCGCCTGTCAAGTTTCGTGTCATTTGGACTTCGTTTGATACTCCAACGGTTAACCGAGGGACCGAAAAGGCCTCGTTTGTGTTGCAGCCCAACACCCTTCCAATTTGGCCCAAAACCCACCAAAGACCCTTCCATCACCTAGAGCGTTCGATCACGATCGCGTGGCCAAAAACCACACTCCATTTGGAGCTTCCTAGCTCCCTCTACCTATAAATATGTGTCTCCCCCCCCGAATTTTCGGATCTTCCCCTACCCTAACCCTAGTCTCCGTCCTCCTCCAGCCGCCGGATGTGTCCAACCGGGCCGAACACGTCCGCCCCGCTCCCCCAGCCTCTCTCCTCCCGCCACGTGGCCGCCGGCCGCCTCCCACCGCCGCGGGCCCGCAGGCCCATCCGC
>NC_041392.1:306210692-306245186 GCF_002162155.2 Triticum dicoccoides | reverse complement strand
CACGCCCGCCGCACCGTCCCGAGCCGGCCGGCGAGCCGCCCCGGCAAGTCCCCACCACTTCGGCGAACCCTCCATCTCCGGCGAGCAGAGCTCAGATCCGGTGAACCTCGAAATTCGCGTCGGCCCGATCTGGATCTAGATCTGGGGTTGACCTCTAACCCTAATTTTCAGTCATTTTATGCATATTTCATCATGATATAACTCAGCACCTGTTGCTCCGATTCATGCGTGTAGCATATCAAAATGTTCGTCTCAGAGAGTACATCATTTCATCTCACTTCATCTTTTTCATTTGAGCTCATCTTGATGCCCGAAATGCTGTTGGAAGAGGGCTATGTGATATAATTGTCAGATCTGTTTCATCAAATAGATATTTGTCATTTTTGCCATGATTAATGTGTGCATGATATGCTCCTGAGCTCTACATGAGTTTTGTTATATGCCATGCCGTCTTTACAGAGGTTCTTACCATGTATTTTTGTGATATGTGTGGTGACTAGCACAAGCTTGCAAAGTAGTGCAATCGGTAATGCTGATTTCAGGGACTTCGAATTTCTCTTAAGTCCTTTTCCTGATTTTTGTCATTATGCCATATGTTCATGTTGTTTCCTAGTGATCCGTGCCTATTTTGAGGATAATCAGTAAGGATGATTTGTTAACATTGTGGTGCTCTATCTATCCATGTATTTTTTTGCATTTATGGAGCATCCTAGCTTGAGTCAATCAAGCTCTACTTTTGCTATTTCGTGATTCCTGGCAGATTGTTGACTTGTTAGCGATTTTGCCGAGGATGTTGTTATTGATTCGTGCATGCTATGTTGTTGTTCTTGCCATGCATAGCTTCTATGCCATGTATTCTTGGTGGGTGTATGCTTAGTTTGTCATGCCATGCTCTGTAGTGAGTGCATCGAGCTCGTGAACATGCCTACTCGCTAACAGATTTGCATGCTCCAGTTTTTTCACTCAGTCTCTAATCTGATTATGTTTTTGCCATGTTCACATGCTTGCAATTGTATTTTATGATCCCTTTTGGCTCAAGGTCACTAAGGGACTTTTGTTAAGTGCTTTGAGTAGCTTCATGCCATGCCTTGCTTTGCCATGTTAAGTTCCTGTAGCATATAGTTTTCATGCTCCAAAGTGTGCTACCTGTTATCGTTTGCATTTTTGCCATGCTTGTTTGAACCTGTTAATGGATGAATTAGCCGTAGCTCAATGTTCATATTTTGTCAAGCATCATGTATGGATCCCTGCCATGTATTTTGTTGTCATGTTTGAGTGCTGTAGCATAATTATCTTGATGCATTTAGATGGCTACTTGCTGATTATCGCAGACCGGTGCCATATTTGTTTTGCTTGCCATTTCCAAACCGTGCATCCGATTCTGGTGATATTTATATCAATTTCAACCGAAATCACCTCACCTTTCCAGTGGCACTCTTGGATTTCCAAGTTGAGGCCATATTCAATCATTCCTTGTCAAATCTTGCATATGCATCACATACCGCATCCCGCATAGCATACCATGTTTGCATCATGTTGTTCGAGCATTGCACGTGGTTGATTGTGTTCCTTTTGCTTGTTTGTCTTGTTTGGGTAGAGACGGGAGACGAGTTCACTAACGATGAGCCCATTGAGTTTGCTTATGAGGATCAAGTCAACTCTGACAACTTTGCAGGCAAGATGATCATACCTTCGAAATCACTTCTATCTTTGCTTGCTAGATGCTCGCTCTTTTGCTATGCCTATGCTATGATACCTACCACTTGCTTATCATGCCTCCCAAATTGCCATGTCAAACCTCTAACCCGCCATGTCCTAGCAAACCCTTGATTGGCTATGTTACCGCTTTGCTCAGCCCCTCTTATAGCGTTGCTAGTTGCAGGTGAAGATTGGAGATCGTTCCTTGTTGGAACATTGTTTATTGCTGGGATATCACTATATTCTTGTTATCTTAATGCATCTATATACTTGGTAAAGGGTGGAAGGCTTGGCCTTATGCCTAGTGTTTTGTTCCACTCTTGCCGCCCTAGTTTCCGTCATATCGGTGTTATGTTCCCGGATTTTGCGTTCCTTATGCGGTTGGGTGATAATGGGAACCCCTTGACAGTTGGCCTTGAATAAAACTCCTCCAGCAATGCCCAACCTTGGTTTTACCATTTGCCACCTAACCTCTTTTTCCCTTGGGTTTCCGGAGCCCGAGGGTCATCTTTATTTAAACCCCCCCGGGCCAGTGCTCCTCTGAGTGTTGGTCCACCTCGTCAGCCGCCGGTGGTCGCCAGGGGCAACTCTGGGCTGGCCTACCGGAAGTTTGGATAATCTGAGTGTGCCCTGAGAATGAGATATGTGTAGCTCCTATTGGGATTTGTCGGCACATTCGGGCGGTGTTGCTGGACTTGTTTTACCATTGTCGAGGATGTCTTGTGAAACCGGGATACCGAGTCTGATCGGAATGTCTCGGGAGAAGGAATATCCTTCATTGACCATGAGAGCTTGTGATGGGCTAAGTTGGGACTCCCCTACAGGGATTTGAACTTTCGAAAGCCGTGCCCGCGGTTATGGGCAGATGGGAATTTGTTAATGCCCGGTTGTAGATAACATGAAACTTAACTTAATTAAAATGAATCAACCGCGTGTGTAACCGTGATGGTCTCTTCTCGGCGGAGTCCAGGAAGTGAACACGGTGTTGGAGTAATGCTTGACGTAGGTTGTTTTAGGATCACTTCTTGATCATATCATAGTTCTTCGTTCGTGCTTTGCCTTCTCTTCTCGCTCTCTTTTGCGAACAGGTTTGCCACCATATATGCTAGTCGCTTGCTGCAGCTCCACATTATTACCTTGCCTTACCTATGAGCTTAAATAGTCTTGATCGCGAGGGTGCAAGAATTGCTGAGTCCCCGTGACTCACAAATTACTTCCAAACCAGATGCAGGGACCGATGATTCCGTTCTAGATGATGCGCTTGAGCTCAAGTGGGAGTTCGACGAAGACTCCCGCCGTTACTATGTGTCTTTCCCTGATGATCAGTAGTGGTGCCCAGTTGGGGTGATCGGGGACCGTGTCACATGTTGGTGTTGATCTTTTATTTTGGTCCCGTAGTCGGACCATGAGTGTATTGGATGATTGTAATGTTATTCATGTATTTGTGTGACGTGGCGAGTGTAAGCCAACTATGTACCTTTTCCCCTATTATCTATTTACATGGGTTGTTGTGAAGATTACCTTACTTGCGACATTGCTTTCAATGCGGTTATGCCTCTAAGTCGTGCTTTGACACGTAGGAGATATAGCCGCATCGAGGGCATTACAGATCACATGAAGAATAACCCTATAGTCGGAAAGGATATGACCCATCATGCTCTTTAGTGCTTTGAAAGAGGTGATGCTACTTGGTGGAGGATGTACCAAACCATAAATGGATGGCAGGGAGTAACCACTTGGAAAGAATTTAAGTTGACTCTGCAAAAGTCTCGACCTGTGTCCCACAAATTGAAGCCTTATGGAAATGATATGAAGGAATCGTGTGCCTGCAAGCTTTGTGGAGAAATAGGACACACCCATAAGGAACACAAGGATGAACGCCCTCATTATGAAGAAAGGCACCCGTCTGAGGAATGCCCAATTAGGGAGGTCGCTTGTTTCTTGTGTGAAGGGACTACCCACTACCCTACTCAGTGTCACATTTACCCCATGGTACAAAGAACCATCCAGCAGAAGAAAGAAGTAATGAAAGGATCCCTCATGGAAATCTTAGAAGAAACGGTGATGAAGGAAGAGGTGGAGGACACACCCAAAGAAGAACCAATTAAACCCTGCACCAAGTCTTGCTATTCATGTGGAGAAGAAGAACACATCTCCGAAAATTGTCTGAATGGGGATCTGGTAGAATTCCCGACGGAGGAAGTAGAGTATGACCCACGGGAAATAGAAGCCCTGATTGGAACGGAAAAGTCCAGGAAGAGAAATAGATTGGATTCCAGGAAGGACCTAAGTCATATCACATGTTTCAGGTGCAAGGAGTCCGGGCACTACTTCAGCGGTTGCCCAAAAAGGAAGTCGAGGACCCAATGAGGCTATGTAATTACAATGAAACCTCGAGACTTGTCAGAAGTAATATGTTTCCATTGTAATGAAGCATGGCACTTTGCTAGATATTGTCCCCAATGAGAAGGAGGCTTGTGCTAAATAGTTGGGTTTGCAACAAAAGAAATATAGTAGTAGTAGTGGGAACAATTCTTTTATATTGAGGTGTTGAGTTGAGGCATGTAATGGAAATGCAGGAGATTGTAAGAATTTGAGAATCAATAAAGTTAGCATCGTTGGAATTGATTTGGATTTTATGAGTTGTTACTCTATGAAGAAAGATTTTGACCAGTTTCGAGGAGATGAGAAATATGGTCTATGGAAGATTTGTGAATTTTAAGGGTGGTAGTACCCTGTGAGGACAATTGACCCCTGGAAAAGAAAACGACATTCCATGAAGTGGGCTACGTACAAAATAAGTATGAGTGTTATATTGATATGTGGGAAATCCCAAGATTATGAAGGGATGAAGTATTAGTGGATTATAAAAGAGGGTATAATGTTGGTAATATGGAGCAATTGTAACTCCGTGATGAGTCTGAGTAATCATGTCTTAATTTGGTACAAATAGAAGGAAAGGAGACAGTACAATTGGATGGATTTAAGAATGCTAGGAAGCTGGATGTTGGGGTAATTATCAGTTGCCCCCGATGATGATTTCAAGGTTTGCAAGTGATGAGATGGGCCATAACCCACAGGCCCCAGGACCTGCCAAGAAGCAAGCACACTCTTGCTGAAGGAAAAACCCTGGAAGAGGATATGCCTTTATCAACAGACGATCTTATAGGAGTAATGCAAAATCTGAGAGTTGTGAAGGAACGATAGATGTTTGTTTGGCTTGCAGAATCCGTGGATTTATCCGAACTTAGTTCGTCGACAAGCGAAATTCTGCAATGCTTGTGAGGACGACCGAGTGTTAGTATACGAGATTCGCTAAACCATATACAAGGTAATGATTTGGGTGCAGGATGGATTGATCACCATACTGACTTACTCTTATTATTCGCTTTGCTATATGGGATGGTAAATCTGAGTGACTTACATATAGTAGAGATACGACAATCAAAACCTTGTTTGAACCTTAGAATGGTATGACAATTTTTTCCCTTGTACAAGGCAGCTGCTGCCAATCGTAGGATATACGGTGAGGTTCAACCCAGACCCATTTCCTGAAGGAGAAACCATAAATTGTTGACCACCATGAGATATCGATAGATGTTTAGTATTGGCGCCAGACCCGTCAGCTAAGAAGACCCAGTCATGGAAGAACCTTACCAAGATAAAAGGACACAAGAATTTTGGTAAAGGTTATGCCACTACCGGAAGAGCCTAGAGAAGGAATTTTCCTGATAATTTGAGAAGACTGACACTGTCAACAATAAGGATGGAGTATATGAGTTTTGATGGAACCATAACTATGCTTCTAAGGGTGGTAGCACCCCAGACCCCCTGTGACGATCGATGGATTTTGAGAAGACCCTAGAACCTAACCTATTTCTTTCTAGCCTCTCCGAATCTTGAGCACGAGATTCATTTTAAGGGTGGTAGGTTTGTAACATCCCAAAATTCTAAATTTTGGAATGTTATATTAAATAGATAGTTATGATTGACTGTTTGATTGATTGTGTGAAATTGGGTGAAATTCGAAACTTTTTCGAAGTTAAAGGAGAGGGAATAAAAAGACTTTCCAAACTTTCATTTTGCATTTATAATCTCCATGAATTCAAATTCTTTTCACATACAAAACCCTAGAGAGAAGATTACATGACTTCTTCCATTTAAATAAATGAAAAAGGGTTTTTGAAAATATTTGAATTCCATGGTAGACAACATATAGTTCTATGGGGCAAACTCATCAGTACTGACACCCTACTGAATGAGCTAGATCATGCATTAAGTAGGTGTGGGTGGCCTTCTAGGACCTTTGAGGAGATACAGAAAGAACTTCTGAGGTTGCAGGGAAGATGGATGAAGCAACAATGTAAGAGTGAAACATACCTAAAGGGTGCAGCAAAACATATTTTTTATGGACTGATGACGGCGAGGATGAAGACGATATCTTCATGTCGTCGGTCAAGAGTTCTGCATCGTCGAAGGGCAAGAGTTTTGCATCATCAAAGGGGAAGAGTTCGTCATCGTCGAAGGACAAGAGTTCTACGTCATCGAAGGGCAATAGTGATTCATTGTCGAAGGGCAAAATTTCTCCATCATCGAAGGGCAAGAGCTCTGCATCAATGGAGGATGACAATGATGACTTCATGTAGTTTTTAAGCTGTATGTTGTAAGTTCAGTCATACGTACCGTTTAATTTAGATGTAGTTGTATCCAGTTGTTTGTACTGTCTTATTGTACGAGCATTATGTTCTATATAAATATGATGTTGTAGTTTGGATAACAGAGCACTAAAATAGAGTAGGCATATGTCTCATACATAAGTACATAGTCATTTGTCTCATACATAGAATAGACATAAGTCTCATACAGAAGTAGATGGTCATGTCTCTAATGATCGATAAGTACATAGTCATTTGTCTCATATATAAAATAGACATAAGTCTCATACATAAGTAGATGGTCATGTCTCTACTAATAGATAGAAGCGTCACTGATGACATTTGCCCTGGAGCGCAGGGGGATCTTGAGGCATCTTCCATCCCAACCTATGGGGTGCCCTAATGTTACAAGGAGGAATCTCAGACTCGCCCTTGTCATACTATGTATCCTATGTGGGGCCAGGTGGAGGAGTCGAAAACATGTTCATCCACTAGGTGTGCTGGGACATCTGATGTTGTATGTTCTACTTAGGATGTTGATCACTCCCCCACGTGGATCTTGACATAGATGCCTGATATCCGTAGGCTCCTGCACGAGGGAACGTTAAGTCATGAAGAATGAGGTCGCCTCAATTAATATTGAAAATAATAAATATGAAGATACATACCTGCTGGCTTTGACGGCTACTCTGGTTGAAACACGAAGCTCGATGAGGGACCCTGCTACTGTGGCCGTGGAGAAAACATGAAGCTCGGCGTCTGACCATAGTGTTGTGTGTGCTGCCAGCTAGAAAAGTACCATCTACACATCTCACCGGTCGGCAATGCTGAAAGCTTTGATGCACACACCGAAAGAGAAGAAGAGATGATGCAACACCCTCACAGTTGGGAACTCTGGCATGAAGAGGTCTTGGATATCGACATAGGTGTCTGGATTCTGCTGCTGTGTGTGGAGGAGCTGGACAACAAAGTCATATGCATCAAAATAAGAACCAAATATCCTCTCAAACGTCGTATGCTTAGCCCTCCAAGCCTTTCCATAAGAAACTCTGTGCTTGAACCTGGCGAAGACTTTTGTCTGGATTGCCTTCACTTCCATAGCTTTGCCCTCCACTATCTCATTGTAAAACAACCGAGCAATAAGCGTTGATGAAAGGTTGGGATGATCTTGAGGGATGCAGTCAATAAGACAAGTGTGATTAACTAAGTCATTGATCACCCAACTTGTGCCATACTTACGGAGATAGCCGTGCACCCTGGTAGGACAATCTGCGTTCTTGCATACCATTGTCAGGTATTTCTGACTTGACACCTGAGCTATGAAAACCCATTGCGTGGACATTGCCCATTTAATTATTGCATCCTTTAGAGCTTGCTTGTTGGGATACATAGCACCCGTCTCAATATTTTTCTGGTGATATTGCCAGGCAGAATCATGTCCATCGTTCACGATCATTGTAGATGGGAAGTCATGATTCCATGATGCAGGATTCGGGACCTCCTCTGCATTTTCTTCTTCATCTGACTCGTTGGAATCATCGGCATGACCCCTATCAACATCGGTGTCTTCTTCTTCCATCTGGTCCTGCATGGGCCCATCTACCTCATAAGCATCCACTCCCAACTGTAATCATCATCGGCATTTTATCCTTCTACCTGACTACTCTGCCCTGGTTCGTAACCATCAACATTTTCTCCTTCTACCTGATTGCTCTGTCCTGGTTCGTCATCTTCAGCATTTGACATAGATAACTGCCTCCCTCCACTGCTCTGCCCAGGATCGTAGCCACCCTCGCCGTCATGTGCAGTGGTCTCCTTCACGACGGGAAGCACTAAGGCAACATGATTGCATCCCCTGCATTCACAACCTTGTAACCACGGCACCCACTCAGAGTCTCGCTCTATTGGCCTCAAATAAAAGTAAATTATTGGACTTGACTGTGTCCACAATCCATGAACACCGATGGTGCGTGTTTCAGTATCAAGCCCTAAACTTGTTGTAATCCATTCTTTCAACTGACTGACAGACCATGTTTGAGGTGCGGTCATTGGCACCTCTATGTGATCAAATTCACTCAGATCAGCTCCCAACTCAGATGTTTGGACAGTACCAGGACCGTAGTAAAATATGAACTTCACTACATCATACATCTCGCCTCACCTCAATTTTTTATCAACAACGACAGACAAGTATTAAGCAACAACTTAAAATATCCGCACTACTAATTACTTCACATGTATATATATTACGAAATATTAACAGAGCAACTAAAAAATCCACACACCTACAAATATATTACGATTATTTGTCGGAGCAACTATAAATATTGACACATTTAAATATTTGACATCTACATATATTACGGATATTACTGAAGCAACTCCAAATGCTGACACACCTAAATAGTTGACATCCACATATAGTACGGAATATTACCGGAGCAACTTCAAATTTTCACACAACTAAATAGTTGACATCTAAATATATTTATGGATACTACCGGAGCCAATAACAATAATTGCACACCTAATTCATTGCACATCGAAACATATTATCGAATACTATCGGAGCAACTATGAAAGATAAAATGTGTGTTGAAATATACCCTTGAAGCGTGTGAGCGAACGACAAACGGCGACCTTCAATCACTGGAACCGGAGCCGGAAACTCCACCAAACTACCGGAGCTTCACCTCCACCACCTCCACCACACTGCCCCAGCTTCACCACCACCTCCAGCGCCGCCACAACCTCCACCAATGTGCTAAAAATAAGCTCCAACAAAATGCTCACCATGACCGCCACGAAGCTGAAGGAAATATGCCCTAGATGCAATAATAAAGTTGTTATTTATATTACCTTGTATCATGATAAATGTTTATTATGAGAGCTAGAATTGTATTAACCGGAAACTTAGTACATGTGTGAATACATAGACAAACAGAGTGTCCCTAGTATGCCTCTACTTGACTAGCTCGTTAATCAAAGATGGTTAAGTTTCCTTGCCATGGACATGTGTTGTCATTTGATGAACGGGATCACATCATTAGAGAATGATGTGATGGACTTGACCCATCTGGTATCTTAGCACTATGATCGTTTAGTTTATTGTTATTGCTTTCTCCATAACTTATACATGTTCCTATGACTATGAGATTATACAACTCCCGAATACCGGAGGAACACTTAGTGTGCTATCAAACGTCACAATGTAACTGGATGATTACAAATATGCTCTACAGGTGTCTCCCATGGTGTTTGTTGAGTTGGCATAGATCGAGATTAGGATTTTTCACTCTGATTGTCGGAGAGGTATCTCTGGGCCCTCTCGGTAATGCACATCACTATAAGCCTTGCAAGCAATGTGACTAATAAGTTAGTTACGGGATGATGCATTACAGAACGAGTAAAGACACTTGTCGGTAACGAGATTGAACTAGGTATGATGATACCGACGATCGAATCTCGGGCAAGTAACATACCGTTGACAAAGGGAACAACGTATGTTCTTATGCGGTTTGACCGATAATGATCTTCATAGAATATGTAGGAACCAATATGAGCATCCAGGTTCAGCTATTGGTTATTGACCAAAGATGAGTATTGGTCATGTCTACATAGTTCTCGAACCCGTAGGGTGCATGCTTAACGTTCGATGACGATTGGTATTATGAGTTTATGTGTTTTGATGTACCGAAGGTAGTTCGGAGTCCCGGATGTGATCACGGACATGACGAGGAGTCTCGAAATGGTAGAGACATGAAGATTGTTATATTGGAAGGTTATGTTTGGACAACGGAATGGTTTCGGATGAGTTCATGCATTTACCGGAGTACCGGGGGGTTACCGGAACCCCACGGGGAGTTTATGGGCCTTAATGGGCCATGGTGGGAGAGAGGAGGAGGCAGACAAGTGGGAGGCCCTCCCCCAAGCCGAATCTGAATTGGGAGGGAGGCCGGGCCCCCTTTCGTTCCCTCTCTCTCCCTCTTCCTTCTTCTCCAACTCCAACTAGGGAAAGGGGAAATCTACTCCTACTAGGAGTAGGAATCCCCCTTCGGGAGCACCATAGAGAGGGACGACCCTCCCCTCCTCCACTCCTTTATATACGGGGGAGGGGGCACCCCATAGACACACAAGTTGATTCTTAGCCGTGTGCGGTGTCCCCCTCCACATATCTCCACCTCGGTCATATCGTCGTAGTGCTTAGGCGAAGCCCTGCACCGGTAACTTCAGCATCACCGTCAACACGCCATCATGCTGACGAAACTCTCCCTCGGCCTCAAATGGATCAAGAGTACGAGGGACGTCACCGAGATGAACGTGTGCAGATCACGAAGGTGCCGTGCATTCGGTACTTGATCGGTTGGATCGCGAAGACGTTCGACTACATCAACCGCATTTCTTAACACTTCCGCTTTCGGTCTACGAGGGTATGTAGACATACTATACCCTATCATTGCTATGCATCCCTAGATAGATCTTGCGTGATTGTAGAATTTTTTTGAAAGCCAGGTCTATGCGTAGATGTTATATGCACGAGTAGAACACAAAGGTGTTGTGGGTGTGGGTATATACATATTGCTTGCCATCACTAGTTGTTTCTTGATTCGGCGGTATTGTTGGATGAAGCGGCCCGGACTGACATTACATGACCGCGTTCATGCGACTGGTTCTACCGACGTGCTTTGCACACAGGTGGCTGGCGGGTGTCTATTTCTCCAACTTTAGTTGAATCAGATTCAATGAACAGGGTTCTTTCTGAAGATCAAAAAGCAATCACTTTACCACATTGTGGTTTTATGTCGTAGGTAAGAACGGTTCTTGCTAAGCCCATAGCAGCCACGTAAAACTTGCAACAACAAAGTAGAGGACGTCTAACTTGTTTTTGCAGGGTATGTTGTGATGTGATATCGTCAAGACGTGATTATATAAATTGTTGTATGAGATGATCATGTTTTGTAACAAAGTTATCGGCAACTCGCAGGAGCCATATGGTTGTCGCTTTATTGTATGAATTGCAATCGCCATGTGATTGCTTTACTTTATCACTAAGCGGTAGCGATAGTCGTGGAAGCAATAGCTGGCGAGACGACAACGATGCTACGAGGGAGATCAAGGTGTCAAGCCGGTGACGATGGTGATCATGACGGTGCTTTGGAGATGGAGATCAAAGGCACAAGATGATGATGGCCATATCATATCACTTATATTGATTGCATGTGATGTTTATCCTTTATGCATCTTATCTTGCTTAGTACGGCGGTAGCATTATAAGATGATCTCTCACTAAATTTCAAGGTATAAGTGTTCTCCCTGAGTATGCACCATTGCTACATTTCATCGTGCCGAGACACCACGTGAGGATCAGGTGTGATACCTCTACGTTCACATACAACGGGTGCAAGGCAGTTTTGCACAAGCAGAATACTCGGGTTAAACTTGACGAGCCTACACTACTAGGAAAAGGGCTATAGATGAAATTGACACTAATGGCACACCAGACACGTTGTGCGCCACTATTATATACTAATGGCGCACCATGTGCTGGTGCGCCATTAGTGTGGAAGACACTAATGGCGCACCAAACACATGGTGCGCCACTAGTAACAAAAACTTTTTTTCATTTTTCCAAACATACTAATGGCGCATCCAGGCACAGTGCGCCATTACTAGTTCTAACTAGTAATGGCGCACCAACAACCAAGTGCGCCACTACTGTATTTTTTTCATTCTTTTTTTGCAAAACTACTAATGGCGCACCGTGGCATAGTACGCCATTACAAGTTTAAACTAGTAATGGCGCACTCTGCCACGGTGCGCCATTAGTATATATATTTTTTATTATTTTTTTGCAAAACTACTAATGGCGCACCACCAGCAGGTGCGGCATTAGTATGTAGGGTTACTAATGGCGCATGAGTGGGTGGTGCGCCATTAGTAACCTGGGACCAGCTAGATATTTTGGACAGCTACACCTACACAGTCACTTTCCCCACTTCATTCCCTCCACCTCCTTCTCCAAGCTTGTGTCGGCTGCCTCCTCCTCCTCACCTCATTTGCACCATAGATTCATCAAAATTAAGTGGTTAAATTACCTTTTTTGATAGGTAAGTAAGGGGAAAGCTATCTTTATGTTGTAGATCTACTTTTTTTCTCCCTAGCTCGCTCCAACAACGTGCACATGCACTTTTTGTGGCCTAGCTAGATCTATGTATGTTTGTGGTGTTGCATATGTTTGTGGTGTTGCATATATGTTTGTGTTTGTAGGTACCGGTATTTGAAATGCCATAGTTGCCAATATTTTGCCGGAATGTTGATTCATTTCCGTTTCGGCGAGAATTTTGGCACTATGCATTCTTTTTGGTCCTATTTTTAGGGAAAGTCATGCCAAATCTTTTCTTGGTTCTAAAATATCGTTTTGCTCTACCCCGCAGGCGACCATGGTCTGCACGATGACCGAAGGCATCGTGGATAGGTTTTTGAACTCCGTGAAGGCCGAGATGCTTCAAAAGAACGAGACAGAGATAAGATGTCCGTGTCGAAGATGCAAGCTGAAGAGCCTTATTGCGGACCCGGATTTCGGGCAGGTGCGGGACCACCTGCTCTTGCGTGGTTTCATGGATGGCTATCGGTGGCAAGGTGATGAAGATGACTATGAAGTCGTCCATGGGGGCCGGGAAAGAAATGAGGAAGGGCATCAAGACAACCACCGCGGCTCGGGCGGGCGAGAAGACGAAGAATCTCCAGGACATGATCACGACGGTGATGCTGTACATAGTCATCATGTAGAAGATGCCGGACATGATGATGAGGAAGATCAAGACGAAGGGCATGATCATCAAGATGAAGATGCTGGAGCAGACGACGATGGAGGCTGGGTGCAGGACCCTCACATTCAAGAGCTGCTTCTCAAGCAGACGGATAACGCAAGAGCTGCCGCCCGAGAGAAAGCCAAGCTGGATCAACTGGAGATAGATGTGGTTACTCCATTGTATGAAGGATGCAGGCCCGAGGATACCCACCTGAAAGTAATGCTCATGGCTCTGGAGATGAAGGTAAAACACAAAATGACCGACGCATGCTTCGACGAGAACATGTCATTCTGGCACGAACATCTTCCCAAGGGGAACAAGTGCCCGACCAGTTTCGAGGAGGCGAAGAAAATCGTGTGTCCTCTGGATTTACCGCACGTGAAATACCATGTGTGCATGAACAATTGCATCATTTATCGGGACAAGCACGCGGAGTCTACCATATGTCCAGTGTGCGGCGTCACTCGATACAAGAAGAGGAAGAAAGCTCCTCGAAAAGTGGTGTGGTACTTTCTGATCACTCCTCGTCTGCAGCAGTATTTCATGGACCCTAAGGTAGCCAAGCTCCTACGTTGGCACACGGATAGGGAGGAGAAGAAGCGGGAAGATGACGGAAATGATCCGGAGATAAATAAAAAAGAAAAGATGCTGAGTCACCCTAAGGATGCGAGCCAGTGGCAAGCGTTGAACTTCGAAGACCCAGAATTTGGGAACGATCCAAGGAACATCGTGCTGGGTGCGAGCACCGATGGAGTCAATCCGTTTGGCAGCCAGAGAAGCACACATAGCACCTGGCCTGTGTTTGTGTGGATGTACAACCTCCCCCCTGGTTGTGCATGAAGAGGAAGTACATTCACATGAGTATGCTAATTGAAGGGCCGAAACAACTAGGGAACGACATCAATCTGTATCTGGGGCTGCTGAAAGAGGAGCTAGACACGCTGTGGAAAACGCCAGCCAATACGTGGGACGCTGCAGAGAAAGAATATTTCCCTATGAGAGCCGCATTGCTCACGACGGTGCACGACTATCTCGGTTACGGATATCTCGCGAGGCAGGTGGTCCACGGATTTTCTGGATGCATCAGGTGCATGGATGACACAACGTATCGCCAGCTAGATAGAGATCCCGGGTCTTCGAAAACCGTGTTCATGGGACATCGAAGGTGTCTTCGCGATGATGACCCGTGGAGAAAATGCAAGGATCTGTTCGATGGTGAAACCGAACCCCGAAGACGCCCGCGTACGAGGAGCGGCGAGGAAATAGACCAGCTGTTGAAAAATTGGAAAGATTGCCCACTGCTAGGAAAAAAGCAAAAGGCGCGAGAGCCGAGAAAGAAGCGAAAGGCGCTAGAGCCGCTGCTGAAGGTATGGAAAACGAGGTCTGTTTTCTGGGACTTGCCGTACTGGAAGATCCACCGTGTGCCTCACAGCCTTGATGTCATGCATATCACGAAGAACGTGTGCGAGAGTCTGCTTGGTACCCTGCTCAACATGCCAGAGAGGACCAAAGATGGGCCGAAAGCAAGGGCAGACTTGAAATCAATGGGCATCAGGCAGGAGCTTCACGCTAATGATGATGATGATGATGAGGCGAAGCAGGACACAGAAAGTCATCGCAAAGGCAAAAAGGCCAAGAAGACCGGAAATGACTACCCTCCCGCGTGCTTCACTCTAAGTCAGGAGGAGATCGAGCAGTTTTCACCTGCCTCGTAGGAGTAAAACTTCCTTACGGTTACATGGGGAAGATAAGCAGATACCTAGACCCAGCGAAGCAGAAGTTCAGCGGGATGAAGTCTCACGACTGTCACGTGTTGATGACGCAGATACTTCCAGTTGCAATCCGTGGGATCATGGACGCGCACGTCCGTGAAACGCTATTTGGCCTATGCATCTTTTTCAACGTCATCTCTCGGAAGTCGGTTGGCGTGAGGCAACTCAGAAGGCTACATGAAGAGATCGTGGTGATACTATGCGAGCTTGAGATGTACTTCCCGCCCGCATTCTTCGGTGTTATGGTGCATCTGCTGGTCCATATCGTGGAGGATATCATCCAACTCGGGCCGACATTCCTGCACAGCATGATGTCATTCAAAAGGATGAATGGTTTCATCAAAGGATACATTCGCAACATGTTACGTCCAGAGGGAAGCATAAACATGGGATTTCTGACCAAAGAGTGCATCTCCTACTACACGAATTATCTAGGCATCGAGAACCCCGTTGGTCTGCCCGTCAACAGGCACCTCGGCAGGCTCGCTGGATGGGGTCACCGTGAGGGTCACCGCGAAATGCATGTCGACTTCGAGGGTCGACTCGCCGACTTTGAAAGAGCAAACCTAGTCGTGCTACAACACATAGATGTGGTCGATCCTTGGGTGGTAGAGCACAAAACCTTTATTGAGAAGATGTACAGTGACCGAGGCCAACAGAGGACGGACGGAGATATAATCAAAGAGCACAACTCATGTTTCACGCGTTGGTTCAAGCAGAAGCTTCTGTTGCACCCTTTACATGAGGATTCTTCCGCGGAAGAACAACTCATATTCGCCTTGTCACAGGGCGCCGAGCACAACCTGATGACCTATGAGGCGTACGATATCAATGGCTACACATTCTACACCGAGGACAAGGACATGAAGAGCGATGGTTATCAGAACTCCGGGGTAACGATGTAATCCTACATCAGTAACGACAAGGACAGATACTACGGAAGGATCGAGGAGATCTGGGAGCTGAGCTACGCTGCAGAGAAGGTCCCGATGTTCCGTGTCAGATGGGCCAAGAGCGTCCTAAAAGAAGACTGGTATTTCACCACCATGGTTATACCCGAAGCCAAATCCAAGACCGCGGGCGCAAACGTCACCGCGAAAAATGAGCCATGGGTACTGGCTTCCCAAGTGGACCAATGCTTCTTCATTACCGACCCGTCAAAGCCCAGTCGTGTTGTCGTGAGGAGAGGCAAAAGGAAGATCATCAGAATGGATGGAGTAGCAGATGAGCAAGACTTTGACAAGTACGGCGACCCGAAGATCGAACATGACGACGACGATGAAGTTGCAGCATACACCACAAGAAGAAGCAGGACCACCCTACCTAAAGGACATCCATTCAAGAGAAGAACTCCATTTATGAAAAATAAGGGCAAGAAGATTGTGAACAGATAGCTAGCTAAGATCGATTGTATTTAAATTGTAGCCCAAAGATCTTGATCCCCCTCCATCTCGATCGCTATCATTTCTCGATTGTATTTCATGGGCACCTTTTGAACTCATGAATGTGAACTGATGATATTTTTTCATATTCATAAATATTTTCAAATAACAAATTTGATGATATTTTAAAAAAAATTATTACTGTTTTTATAAAAAATTATTACTGTTTCATATTCATATTCATTTTCTTAAAAATTATTAGATGCAACAAAAATCAAAAATGTTTTACCAATTCACAAATGAATGCAACTAAAAATCCAAAAAAGACTAGTTGTGCTTGGGGATATGTTACTCCCAAAAGCATATAAAGTTTGTCAAATTTGGAGCTATGGATATTTAGTTATGATTTAAACAAGTTTGAACATATTTAAACACAAATAAATATCAAACAACATTTTAAATGTTGTTAACATGGCAACAAACTGCATATTATTTTCTACATGAAATTCTGAGCATCTAGCATATGTGACATGTTATATTTGAATGCATGGATAAAAAGATATGTGCAAAGAAAAAATGCATAAAAACAAAAATTGGGGAGCCTGGGAATCGAACCCAGGACCTCCTAGTGTGTGTGCTGCGTGCTGACCAGTCGGGCTAGTGTGTGTGTTCTAATGGAGATAGGGTTAGGTGGAATATAACCTGAGTGCTCGAACTGTAATAAAAAATTTACTAATGGCGCACCAGGGGGAGGTGCGCCATCGTTGTTGTCGTACTTATGGCGCACTAGGGGGAGGTGCGCCATTGCTAACCCTCCCCCCACTCCACCTATTCCCCTCTGGCCTCTCTCCCTCCCTCGCCAGATCCCCTTCTCGTCCCTCTCCCTCGTCAGATCCACCCCCGTCGGACTCCACCCCCGCCGCCCCCCCGCGCCCCCACCACCGCAGCTCCCGCGCGCCGCCGCCCTCGCCGCCCCCGCGTCGCCATTCTCTTCACCGACCTTGCCGTTCGCGCGCGGCTGCGCCTCTTGGCTATGGTCTTGCGCAGGCCCCGAGCCCTAGGGTTCCGGCTCCAAGGTGGGTGGCAAGCTCGCCGGCGCAACCCCGGCGCCGTGTACGACCTCGACTACATATTCACAGGTGAGCCCCTCCCCTCTACTCCCCCTTCCCCTTCCTTCTTCTTCCTCAACCGATGCTCCAAGTCTCAATGGATATACATGCACGGCCCGTTGCAGCCGGCCATCTCCGGCGAGCTCACGTCGGTGACTACAGCATCCTGGTGCGCTCACCCCCTGGAAAACCATAGTTTTCATGCTACATACTCCCGTGGAAAACCATAGTTTTAGCCCACCACATGGCCATGAAATGCCCAATTTATCACTCAGTAGGTTCTGTGGTTCATTCATAATGATCTGCTCAGTAGGTTCTGTGGTAGATAAAGTTGCTCTGCACCTGCACTGCAGTACAAAATCAGTTTAATTTTTTGTTACAGACGAAATTAGTAGGCTTAGCACCGCTGGAAATTATTTCAGTTAGGGGGCCAATGTTCTATAATTTACCTAGCTTCTTGATATGAAGCTCCTACAGAGAGTAATTTACCTAGCTTCTTGATATGTTTCTCTTGTTATAAATTGCCCACATGAGCAAAATCTGCAAGTCAAGCAAGTTTAGCTTGGCTTGTTGAGTTGAATATGAACTGTCAGCTTGGAACTGCACCTACTAGTACTATGGACCATTTGTGCAGGCAGGAATGTGATGCCAAAACACCATGATGAGTGCTGTGCTCTCTGTTTCTTGGCACCACCACCAGACTAGAGTATGAGACTGCATTTTCACTACTCAGCATGCATTTGAAATTTGTTTACAGCATTGCTTGCTTGGCACCGTCAGATGCTTTGTGTAATTGTACGTGTTATATCTGACAACTGTTTATTGTGGTTTTGATTTTGTTACAGTGTTCTCAAGTATAACAACATAGTGGGATCATTTGTCAACATAGTGGGATCATTTTGCATATTCCAGCAAACAACATAGTGGGATCATTTGTCAAGGCCAGCATCAGAGTGCTAATTTACAGGTATAAATAGATAAAAGATTCAGAGAGTAGCTCTTTTCTTACCAGCATCATGAAGGTTAGGAATATATTTGTAGAAAACAAAAAGATTAGGAAACTGAATCTAAGGACCAGGCTAAACCTCTATACTTTACTGTCTTTAACATGGTATAAAATACCTGAACCAAATTTGTGGGGCCTCTAAAATTCTGGTGTTTAACCCTGTTGTGTTGCTTCTAGAAATAATATAAAAGCTGTGAAAAAGAAATCTGTGGAGTTGGCACTTTAGATAAGGTTGTAGATCATTGTAGTGTCCTAATGTCTAAGATGGTCAGCATGTTAGATATTGCAAACAAATATGTAGATCATTGTAGTGTCCTAACTTGCAAACAAATCTGTGAAAAAGAAATAACAAGCTTGTCTTGAGGCTCAACTTTAAGACAGGTTATCTGTGTCGGTTGTCGAAGCATTGGAGGTTACTGCTGAGAGCTGTCACAGCAGTGCGTGGCGTTAGTGATGGCCAACCTTGTGACACCCCGATAGTTAAGCTACAATAAACCCCTGTTAATGATGCTAGGTCATCGTAATTAAAATTTTGCTAAACCTCGCTCGATTCAAAATTCAAATTCAAGTTCAACAATAAAAGTTTTCTAATATTAAAACCAAAATGTTCTGGATGTGACAAATAAATAGTTAGTAATATTGGTGGAGAAACAACATTTTTGTAAAATGCTTGACCACCCTATACTAATCAAAAACAGTGGCTAAAATAATAATTTAATTGCTTTTGAAATTTGGAAAATATTGAACGGATATATTTTGGCTACAAACTAGGTTTGGCAGTGGCCTATATTGATGATACTAATTTAGGTGCTAAATTGATATTTCATAAAACTAAAATAAAAGAAATTATAAACGAAAACAGAAAAGAATAAATAAAAGAAAAGGAAAAACAAAGCGAAACAAAACAAAACAAAACAAAACAAAAGGAGAACAACAACCCCCCTCCCCACATGGGCCAACCGGCCCAGCCGGCCAACCCAACTGGCCCAGGTCGGCCCACCCCATTCCCACTTAACCCCCCCCCACGCCCCTGAAAACCTAGCCCAACCACCCCACGATCCCCCACTCTCCCTCGTCTCTCCCCCCACCTCTCGGTCCCGATCTGGATCGGGAAGGGGGGATCGATCCCGGCGCCCCTTCGCCAACCGCCACCGCCCGAAGTGCCCTCCCTTGCTGGACAACCTCGCTGGTGCCGCGTCGCCCTACGCCATTGCCACCTCGACGTCGTCGCCTCCCCTCCTCATCTCATCCTCGTCGGGTGACCCTGAACCACGCCGACGCCACCCGGAGCCTGCCTGGACCTCGCCGGACCCCCCCTCACCGGCCTGCTTCCTTTCCGCCGTCGTCTCTGACTTCCTCCTCAACCCCCGCTGCCCCGAACCCTGCAGCCACGGTGAGGTCCTCGGCCTCCCCTTCCCCTCGCCCGCACGCGCCCGCGGACCACTACCGCCCGAGGTCGCGCCCTGGTCCTTCTTCCCCTGCCCTGCGCGATGCGCTGCTGCTACTGCTTGCTGAAGCTGCTGCTCCCGCTCGAGCCGCCTGCGCGCGCACACGCTCGCCGGCGCCGTCGGCAACTCGCGCGTGCCACCCGCGCGCGCCCTCCTCCCCTGTGCCCGCTCACGCGCTCCCACAGCCGGCCGGCGCCCTGCCGTGCCCCCTGCTCCTAGCTGCTGCTGCCGTGCTGGACCTCGTTCCCTCGCCACCGCTCGTTGGAGCCGCCGCATCGCGCCTAGCCGCCTCCCGCGCTGTCCTGTTCCCCGTGCCCGGCACCCGTAACCACCACGGCTCGCCACGCGAGCGCTGCCCCGCCTCGCCGGCGTTGCTGCTGCCTCGCTGCCCGCGGCCGGGCTGGCCCCGCCGCGCCGCTGGTCTCGCCCGAGGCCAGCGCCCGGGTTGGCCCGTGTCGGGCGCCCCCGCGCCCATTTCTAGTAGCACCCACCCCGGTTTGGCCCCCTGGGGCCTATGACGAACTGGGCCCACACCCAGAATGAAAATGGGAAAAAATAATAATTAATTAAAAAATAATAAAAAGTAATAATAATATTAATTAATTAATTAACTTAATTAATCTTGTTTAGTTAGCTAATTAACTTAATTAACTTGTGTTAGTTAACCTAATAACCTAATTAGTCTTTTTAATCTGTTATGTTAGTAAAACAGTGTATGACAAGGGGGCCCCACCCCCTGTTGACCAGTCAAAGTTTGACTGGTCAACTGGGACCCCTTGGACCCACATGTCAGCCCCTCTAGTACACTTATGTGTACCCATAGCTGGGTGCACCTAGCAATTCACATTATTTCGAACTAAATTAAATTTAGAAAATGAATAAAACTATGAAAATTAATATAAAATAATCCGTAGCTCGGATGGAAAAACTTTGTACATCAAAGTTGCTCAGAACGACGAGACGAATCCGAATATGCAGTCCGTTCATCCGCCACATGTCCCTAGCACAACGAACACACAACTTTCCCCTCTGGTTCATCTGTCCGAAAACGCGAAACACCGGGAATACTTTCCCAGATCTTTCCCCCCTTCGCCGGTATCACCTCCTACCGCGTTAGGGCATACCTAGCACAGTGTATTGCCATGTTATACTTTGATTGCTCTGTTATTTATTGTGTTCCCCTCCATTACTTCTTTCCGGTAGACCCCGAGACTGCCGGTGACCCCCCAGTTCGACTATGGTGTTGACGACCCCTCTCTCTTGCCAGAGCAACCAGGCAAGCCCCGCCTTGATCACCAGATATCGCCTACTCTTCTCTATATTGCTTACATTAGAGTAGTGTAGCATGTTACTGCTTTCCGTTAATCCTATCCTGATGTATAGCATGTCCTTGCTACTATTGTTGTTACCTTTACCTGCAATCCTAATGCTTAGTATAGGATGCTAGTTTATCATCAGTGGCCCTACACTCTTGTCCGTCTGCCATGCTATACTACTGGGTCGTGATCACTTCGGGAGGTGATCACGGGCATATACTATATACTTTACACTGTTACATTACCTGTGGTACTGTTCGGAGATGGGGGCTGAAGGGGCAGGTGGCTCCATCCAGGTAGTGGTGGGCTTGAGTTTCCGACGGCCCTCGACTGTTACTTTGTGGCGGAGCGACAGGGCAGGTTGAGACCACCTAGGAGAGAGGTGGGCCTGGCCCTGGTCGACGTTCGTGAATACTTAACATGATTAACGAGATCTTGGTATTTGATCTGAGTCTGGCTACTGGCCTATACGCACTAACCATCTACGCGGGGACAGTTATGGGCACTCGACGTTGTGGTATCAGCCGAAGCCTTCATGACATCAGCGACTGAGCGGCGCGCGCCGGATTGGACTGGAACGCCTGCTAGGCTGGGTCTGCATCCGGCCGCCCTCGCAACATGCAGGTGTGCAATGGGCGATGGGCCCAGACCCCTGCGCCATAGGATTTAGACCGGTGTGCTGACCTCTCTGTTGTGCCTAGGTAGGGCTACGACGTGTTGATCTTCCGAGGCCGGTCATGACCCAGAAAAGTGTGTCCGGACAAAGGGGATCGAGCGTGTTGGGAAATGTGGTGCACCCCTGCAGGGAAGTTAATCTATTCGAATAGTTGTGATCTTTGGTAACATGACGACTTGGAGTTGTACCTTGACCTTATGACAACTAGAATCGGATACTTAATAAAACACACTCTTCCAAGTGCCAGATACAACCGGTGATCGCTCTCTCACAGGGCGACAAGGGGAGGATCATCGGTTAGGATTATGCTATGCGATGCTACTTGGTGAACTTACCATCTACTCTCTTCTCCTGCTGCAAGATGGAGGTTACCAGAAGCGTAGTCTTCGAAAGGACTAGCTATCCCCCTCTTATTCCTGCATTCTGCAGTTCAGTCCACATATGATACCCTTATTCCAATTGATACCAATGCATACATATGTAGTGTAGCTCCTTGCTTGCGAGTACTTTGGATGAGTACTCACGGTTGCTTTGCTCCCTCTTTTCCCCCTTTCTATACCTGATTGCTGCAACCAGACGTTGGAGCCCAGGAGCCAGACACCACAGTCGATGACGACTACTACTACTCGGGAGGTGCCTACTACTACGTGCAGCCCACTGACGACGACCAGGAGTAGTTTAGGAGGATCCCAGGCAAGAGGCCTGCGCCTCTTTCGATATGTATCCCAATTTGTGCTAGCCTTCTTAAGGCAAACTTGTTTAACTTATGTCTGTACTCAGATATTGTTGCTTCCGCTGACTCGTCTATGATCGAGCTCTTGTATTCGAGCCCTCGAGGCCCCTGGCTTGTAATATGATGCTTGTATGACTTATTTTATTTGTAGAGTTGTGTTGTGATATCTTCCCGTGAGTCCCTGATCTTGACCGTACACGTTTGCGTGTATGATTAGTGTACGGTCAAATCGGGGGCGTCACAAAGCTGCTAGTTCAACTACTGGCCAACTAGTGGCCCTTCTTATCAAAGTAGTCTTGCCACATGTTCATAGTAATCTCCAACCATATTAGCAGTACTGAATAAAACTTGTCTTGTTTTATGGGAACGGTTGATTACCTTGATTATACTTACTGGATGGTTTATTTATAGTTCTTAAAATACGAAAATGAAAATTATTTGTATCCCTCATTAAAGGTATGTCTAGCAAAACCTGAAATGCTAGATGGATTGATTTTTCTGAGCTGTTTGTGCTCCCTGCATCTTTCAGCTCTAATTTTCAGTGGAGCTGTTGAATTATATGCTCTTATTGGACATGTTTTACGTGTTGATCCATCAATTGATCACATTGAGAAAGACTTGTAAAGTTGCTGGGTTTTGTCTCCGACCAGTGTGTCGTGATGAATTTGCAGGTACCCCGAGAGGCCCTTGAGTTTGCCGGAATGTCGATTAACTTCCGTTCCGGCAAATTCGGGTACTCCATATGTCCTATTTTCAGCAAAGGTCATGCTAAAATTTTCCGTGAATTTTAGCATGACTTTGCTAAAAATAGGACATATGGGGTACTTGCGACTAATGCATGGGCCGGAGTATCTTAGTACTTAGTTAAGTAGGATCAACTGCCCCGCCATTCTTGCTGCATTAAACCATAGGTGGCAATAGAGCCAAGTGATTAGGCCCAACTTAGAATTCTCCTTAGCATTGATAAACCCTAGATGATAAACGCAACATAGGTGGCAATAGAGCCAAGTGATTAGTGCCAAGTGATTAGGCCCAACCTAGGGTGCCTCGGCATCGATAAACCCTAAATGATGAAAACTTAACTTGGCTTCTATAGGGTGCCTCGGTGTCGATGAGAACCTAAATGATGTATGCTTAGGCTTTTAGGGTGCCTCGGCGTCGATAAACCCTAAATGATAAAAGCTTAGCTTTTAGGATGCCTCGGTGTCGAAAAACCCTAAATGATGAGACCATCATCTTGTTCCTTGACAATAACCAACTTTTTGACCAAACTTTTTTCCTATTTAGAGCGAAACATGGCCCACAACGATGAGGCCAGCGGTTCGGGCGGCAAGCAATTCTGGGAGCTGTCCCAGGAGTTGGAGGAAGAACCTCACCGCTATGAGGACGCCGTGGAAGACACCGATCCTGACTACACAACCCCTAGTGGCATCGGGGATGACACCACTAATGATGGCACCACGGATGCCACCACTGATGATGGCGGCGCATGCACAGATGGCAGCCAACCGAAGAGGCAACGGAAGGACCGGCGCCCGAGTGTGCTTGGCACCGTCAGGGAGGAATTTACTGAAGTGAACTCCGACGGGCATCCGACGGTGCCCAAAGAAGTAGTCAAGGGGTACTCGGTTCAGCTCGGGTGCATTCTCTGGAGCAGCGTCTCGATCAACACCGAGAACCTAAGGCATAAGGACCGAGGGAATTTGCGCAGCCTCCTCTTCACGAAGTTGCATGAACGATACAAGTTCCCCGCTAAGTTTGCAAACACATGCCTCTCAGGGAATAAAGTGAACGGTGCCGCCCTCACGAGGATGAGAACGGCCCTGTCTACTTGGAAAAGCACGTTGAAGGCAATGATTGAAAAAGGTGATAGTTATGAGAAGATCAAGGCGAAATATCCTTTGATGAGCGAAGATGACTACAAGGAGTTCAAGATCAAGTGCGAGAGCAGCGCAACCTTCGAATCAAGTCAGTGGGGGAAAGAAATGCGGAAGTTGAACTTAGGGGTCCACCAACTCGGTCTCGGCGGTTACAGAGTGGCGGAGCCTATATGGGACAAGGAGGACGCGGAGCGTGCCGAGCAAGGCCTACCATCCCGCTTCGAGAAATACCGTGAAAGCAGACCAGGAACTTTCTCAGGGCCTGGTACAAGGAGGACCCGGTAACAAAGGAGCTTACCATGGATCCGAAGACCAGGGCGCTTGAGCTTGTTCTGGTAAAGAATACATCCCCCGCGTAATTAGCTCCATATGGTTGCATGCTAATTAATCCCCAATATTTCTAAATGGTTCACGTTCCTTCCGCGGGACAATGAAAGTAGTAGCGCGGGGTCGTCTCAGAGCTCCCCTTTCGACACCCCTTTAAATAGGGTGTTGAACGTAATGAAAAACAAGGATAAGCTCAGTAAGCCGACGTCAGCTGGTCATGTGGCCGGCAAAGGCTTGTCCACAAAATGGTCATCATACTATACCGCTGGTGGGCGAAAGGAGAAAAATACCAGCTCGGAAAGCCAGTCGCGCGAGGTCGAAGCACTCAAGGCACAAGTGGCGTGGATTCCGGAGATTGTCCAAGAGCAAGTGCAACAACAACTGCGAACGACGCTCAATGCCATGGTGCCTATGTTGATTCATCAGCTAACGACGTGGATTGCGGGCGGCCAACAGGGGCCTCCCTTGGTTCCCAGCTTCACGGCCAGCAACTCGCACAACGCGCAGGCGGCGCCATTGGTGTCTCTGGCGGAGGCGGTATTCATGTCTCTGGCGCCGGCACGGGCATTGGAGCTTAATGCACCCGGTTGTACGCCGGCAGGCACCTCGCCAGCAAGCGGCCCCTCCATCAGTTGCACGCCCGCCGTTGGCGGTGCCTCGACATTAGCCGAGCTCGACGGCATCACGGTAACTAAGCCTCTCGGCCGATGACTTCATCTCCTTACCTTTTACTAGGCAGCCCTGACGCCCTACATGTTTTCACAGGGCACCGCCGATGTTCCTTGCACTCTCCTGCACTTCGTGGGCGGCGAGTTGGTCGATGTTGCCAAGGGCAGAATCGTTCAACCGGGCAACCCCGTGTTCCACGGTAATCCGATGCCAGCCACAGTCTATAGGGTTGAAGTGGTTCGGGTGCTGCCAGGATGCGACGAGCTGTTACCTCCGATTCGACACGCTGGGGCCGACGAAGAAGATGAGATGACCCTCAGCGCCTATGTAAGCTGGCCCCTGCTTTGGCCGAAGAGCCAGATTCGTTTGGGGGCGGGGGACACCACCCCACAGACAAGACCACTAGTCGTGTCGGCGCCAAGCCATGGCAAGAATGCCGCAACGCTACCGGACATGCCGGACATCCCTATTTCACAGGATCCGGACATGCATATGGCACAGGATCCGGACAACGACGACAACGACGACGGTACATTTAGCAACGTCGATAAGTACTTTGCCGAACATGGGTACGGTGACGAGTTTTGCGGGCCTCCTTCTCAAGAACCCAACCAAGACAACCGCGATCTAGCTGGTATGGCGGAGAAACCCAATTGCAACAGGCATCATCTGGCGTTCAGTTCTCAGGAGATGCCTCCAGCTGCCGCCTTCACCGAGCCTCAGATAGCTGAGGTGCGAAATATTATCAGCCCCAACACGCTCAAGAAGTCGGTCTGTGAGCAGAACTCGGTCCCATTACAGCAGATCAAGAAGAAGGGACGGAAACGAAAGGCTAAAAAGGGCGCCGGTGCGAGCCAGCCGGCACCGAGTATGATCCGTGCTCAGGACGGGCCACCTTCACCTAAGGATATCTCGAGGAGGGTGCATGTGGCGGGTAGGGCGATGCTACCGACAAATATGCTCAATGCTGCAACCGGTGCTATGCGGAGTCTGCATGACAGTGTTCTTTCTTTGGAGAAGCGGCGTCTCAGAGAGAATGATGTGGCATACCCGGTTTTTGTGGCCAAGGTGCCAGAGGGCAAGGGCTTTGTGGATGGAGCCATCGGGGGTACGATCGTCCTGCGGTTTGATGACATCTTTGCTATGTTTAACCTTCATCCGCTGCACTACACCTTCGTTCGGCTGTTTTCGCTGAGTATGGAGATGCGGATCATTAGAGACAAGACCCCAGACATCGTGATAGTTGACCCCTTCTACATGCGTGCCAAGCTCTTGGGCAGCGCTGGGGACTGCCAAGTCGTGAGTTCACACCCCGAAGGCATCATTCTGGCAAACCCAGATAAGGAAAACTTCCTCGTGTCTTACTTTCCCAAGTCATCCCTTAACCTGTCAGATTTCGGGTTCTGGCAGACCCTTGAGGTTCGAACACTGGGGTGCGCGTGGAGATTTCGCCTCCTACCTACCTGCACCCCTCCGCCTCGCTAAGATCTAAGCTAAGGAAAGAACAACACAAGAAACACAGGATTTATACTGGTTCGGGCCACCGTTGTGGTGTAATACCCTACTCCAGTGTGTGGTGTGGTGGATTGCCTCTTGGGATGATGATGATGAACAATACAAGGAGGAACAGCCTCGCGAGGGTCTGTTCTTTGCCGGGGGGACGAACTGCTAGGAGGAGTTCAGTCACCCTTCTCTCTCTCTCTCTCTCTGATTTCGATCCGATCCTTCCTTCTCGATGCTCGATCTCGACCTTGATCTCGATCCCTTAACCTCTCACCTCTCTGTGGGTGGCTGGTCCTATTTATAGGCAATGGCCCTAGGCCTCTTCTCAAATATTGAGTGGGAAGGGTGCCAACAATTAGCCATTTTGAAGGGGAACATCTGGTACACTTATCCTGACTAAAGTTGGTCCTCGCCTGCACAAAGCTCTGGTGGTGACGCCGTCTTGGGCTCCATGATGACCTCCTTCTTGCAGTCCTCCTGGTCTTGGTCTTGTTGCACCGAAATGGCAACCTTTTCCTGATGCCTCGGTACCCCGCGGCTGTGCTTGCCCCCTTTGCACCAAAGGGGAAAGAAGGACACTGCGCGGGCTGGCGCCTGCCTGGCGCCCTTGGTCGTCATGGCTTGCGTCACGGGCACCTCGTGAGGTACCCCGCCTTGATCTCTCCGCCTCCTCGTGAGCCAGCCTGGTGAGGCCGTGCCTGAGGAAGCTCCGTGTCGTCCGCCCTGTGAGGCTTGGCCCCTCGCGAGGGTCTTGGGTCTGTGTTGATGAAGATGGGCCATGCTGGGCCCCCCTTTGAGCCACGCCGCAGGCCGCAGGCAGGCAAGTCTGGGGACCCCCATTCCCAGAACGCCGACAGTAGCCCCTGGGCCCAAGACGCGCCCGGACTTGGCCGTGCAGGGAGGCGGAAGGGCAAGAGCGAAGCGCCGCGGGCCCTAACAGCCTGCGGTCTTGGGCGCCGCGTGGCAGTTGATTGGACGTGAGCGCCTTAGCAACCGCGCGAGTTGATAAAGGAGCGGCATCCGCCTAGGCTTTGCCTTTTGCTTTCTCCAGTTGCTGCTCAGATCCCCTTTCTTACGCCTCTCCTTCCTTCCTCCAAAATTTCCAAATCCACTCTGACCGCGTGACCTAGGAAGCCATGGCACCTTGTCAGTCCCCGGCCGTAGCTTGGTACTCGTCTGCCCTGGACTCGCCGAACGTGTCGGAGGCGAGCCTCGCCCGGTTACGCCGGATGGCGGCAGCGCGGGGCATTGACGGGGCGAAGGTGTTCAAGGCCGGCTCCGCCACCCCTGGGGGTCAAGGGAGCACCTTCTATCCGTTCTTCATAAGCGCCATTGCTGCTGGCCTGGTGCCTCCCTTCTCCGAGTTCTTCTTCTCTGTCCTCCGCCATTATAAGCTATAGGCTCTGCATCTTCACCCCAACTCCGTCCTTCTCCTGGTGATCTTCACCTATTACTGCGAGGCTCATGTAGGGGTGCAGCCCTCAGTGGCCTTGCTGCGCTACTACTTCTACCTCCAGACCTCTCACGGTCCTGCTTCTGCGTGCGCGAGCTTCATCGCGTACGTTGGCGCCATTGCCATTTCGTACCCCGGGAAAAGGATTGAGGGCTTCAGGAGCAAGTGGGTCTTGGCGGATGCTTGGCGCATCCACCCTCGGCTGATCTTGCCCATGGAGCAACCCACGAGCTCCAGCGATTGGGGTCGAGCTGAGCTCGCGGACCACCACGCGAAGCAGGTGTTGGAGAAGATGGACGCGGATCTGAGGCCGGCCAACATGGCGGCGGCAAAGCTGACCGGCGCGTCGCTGCTGAGGGAATTCCTGGAGCACCAGCTGGCTCCGCTTCGGCAGTACTCACTTTCGATGTGGAGGCCCCATCCGAGCCCCGCGGCCTTGGCCGATGGAGATCTGGCTGCGGTCCTCCAATCTCTGGTCGGGGGCGATGTGGCGAGGTTGGAGGGCGCTCCTATGCCCTTGTTCCTCCGCGACGACCGAGAGCAGGTAGTGGAGTCCATGCCCTTCTTCAACGGGGACGGGCCCGTACCCATGGAAACTCCCGAGGAACCGGTGGACGTGCCCTCCGATGACTCCAGCGAAGAGGAGGAAGGAGGGGAGCGGGAAAAAGGGCCTGACTCCGAGGCGACTGACGGAGAGTCGAGGGCTCCCCTCCCCCGGCGCAGGTCCCGCGTTTTCCGCCTCTCTCCGAGCGATGACGACGAGGATGATGACGAGCAGGACGGCGGGAGCTTGCCCCCGATCCCGAAGAAGGACAGGACCGGGCTGATCTCCCGCGGGTCTGCCCCGGCCCCGAGGCGGACCTCTTTCGTGAGTTGGTCCCGCGGGCCTTGCAGCTCGTCCTCCAGCGCCTTGCAGCGACCACGGACGTCGACCAGCTCCCCCAGGGCTACGTCACGAGCAGCCTTCGCCTCAAGGACGGCCTACTTCTCCTCATCGCAAGCCGTCGAGGCCTAGACCAGCGCCGCCCAAATCGAAGCGTCAGAGCGAATCCATCCTGAAGCCAGCTCCAAGCGCCCGGCCACCAAGCGAGGGTCGGCGCCAAGAAGATCCTGCCGCAGCCGGTCCAACTCAGCAGCAGCACGATCCAGAACAGCAGGAGGAGTCGGAGAGACAGCAGTCGGTGGAGTAGAAGGAGAAGGCAGCAGTGCGGACACAGCATCCTGAGGCGGAGTCTGCTGCACCCCAACGGCTGTAGTGGTGGCAGCAGGCAAAGGCACCTCGGGAGTCACTTGGGCCATGGGGGCTGAGCTCGCCCCCGCCGGCTTAGCCAGGCCTCGCGAGGACGACCGGGCAGGAGAAGCCCGTGCGTCACGGTCACCCTTCTTCGCAGGCAGAGGCGCTGCCACAGATGGAACCTCAGGAGCTCCCTTCGGCTTCTTTGCTGCGGGCGCCAGCGGGTCATCGCCAGTGAGCTCAAGTGCCTTCACCAAGAGCAGGAAGAAGGCGTGAAGGCTCACGAGGCGGCTGTCAAGGAGAGGGAGGTCAAGCTCAGGAAGCGCCGCGACCGCCTAGGCGCGCTGGAGTAGGAGTTGGGGGCGAGGAAGGCCGAGCTGGACGACAAGGCCCTAGTTCTTGCCGAGGACCGCGTGGCCTTCACGGAGATGGAGGCGAAGGCTCGCTCCTCGCTGAGGATGCTTTACGACAGCGGTCTGGAGAGCCCGTTGGCTGGCACCGAGGACGGCCCCGCCAAGCTGCTTCCCTTCCTGGTTCGTGCTCTTGAAGATGTCGCCCTTGGCCTTGGCCCCACGGCCGAGGCCGAGGTGCGTGTCCTATCTTCTGCAGTGCTGACGCGGGTCCTCACCCACATCTACCTTCGTGATCCCGGTGTCGACCTCGACAACCTGCTGGAGCCAGTAAGCGGTGAGCGTGCCACTGCCGCTGCCGAGGCTATGAAGGGTCGCGCAGAGGCTCTGCTGGGGAAGTTCCGGGACTTCAGCATCAAGCCGAAGCAAGGCGCTGCCGACCCCACTGCTCCATGAGGCGAACCCACTCCGCGCTGCTCCGCCGCCGACAAGTGACTCCGTTGTGGCTCCTGTCCTGCCTTTAATTCCTGCACATGTATCATGCCTCGGGGAGGCGTTTAAACTTGCGTTTGGCATTGAGATAACAGTGTGGACTGTAATATTTGCTTTTGAATTCCTTGAGATTTACGCTTTTCCTTCCTACTTGCTTATGTTCTACGCCGGCAGAGCCCGGCCCCGCGCATACCTCAGCCGCCGTTAGCCCTGACCGGAAACCAGGACAGGACCAAGGAGTGAGGGGCTACGTGACAAGTTAGGCTCCTGAGTCGCGATGCTCAGGAGTCCCCCTTGGTGCACGAACAACAAGTAGGGAGGTATGATGTGGGTGGATCTACCGTTCTACGTCTGCAGAGCCCGGCCGCGCGCATACCTCAACTGCCGTTAGCCTTTCGGAACTAAGGATTGAGGGGCTACGTGACTAGTTAGGCTCCTGAGTCGCGATGCTCAGGAGTCCAGAAAGTGCAACTATCCCTAGGTGGTTTTGGTAATTCATAACAACATATAGCTCACTGAGCTAATGCTATTCCAAGATGATTATTTCAGGAAAGCTCAATGATTGTCATGGCATGGATTTGAAAGTGGAACCCTCAAAATGCTAAGGACAAAGGATTGGCTCAAGCTCAAAAGCTCAAGACTCTTCATTTTATATTTTAGTGATCCAAGATCACATTGAGTCTTTAGGAAAAGCCAATACTATCAAGGAGGGATGAGGTGTTGCTTAATGAGCCTCTTGCTTCATGTGCTTAGTGATATGCTCCAAAACCCTCAACTACTTTCCCATATCCACATATGACCTAAACCCTAAGCCAAACTCGGTCCTACCGATTCTTTCTATCCGGCGCCACCAAGTTTCATTTGTCATAAGCCACTGCCAAACCCTAGCAATTCAGTTCTACCGATAGGGATCTCGGTCTCACTGAGATGGGATTGCAAACTCTATGTTTCCCTTTTGGAGAGTGGTGTCTCCTAGATTGGCTAGGTGTTACTTGGGAGCCTTCGACAAGATTGTGGAGTTGAACCAAGGAGTTTGTAAGGGCAAGGAGATCGCCTACTTCGTGAAGATCTACCGCTAGTGAGGCAAGTCCTTCATGGGCGATGGCCATGGTGGGATAGACAAGGTTACTACTTCGTGGACCCTTTGTGGGTGGTTGCTTCTTCGTGGACCCTTTGTGGGTGGTTGCTTCTTCGTGGACCCTTCGTGGGTGGAGCCCTCCGTGGACTCGCGCAACCGTTACCCTTCGTGGGTGGAGCCCTCTGTGGACTCGCACAACCGTTACCCTTCGTGGGTGGAGCCCTCCGTGGACTCGTGCAACCGTTACCCTTCGTGGGTTGAAGTCTCCATCAACGTGGATGTAGGATAGCACCACCTATCCGAACCACGGGAAAAACATCCATGTCTCCAATTGCGTTTGAATTCTCCAAACCCTTCCCTTTACATTCTTGCAAGTTGCATGCTTTACTTTCCGCTGCCAATATAATCTTTGCATGCTTGCTTGAATTGTGTGATGATTGCTTGACTTGTCCTACAATAGCTAAAATCTGCCAGGAACTAAAATTGGGAAAAGGTTAAGTTTTTATTTGGTCAAGTAGTCTAATCACCCCCCCCCTCTAGACATACTTTCGATCCTACAAGTGGTATCAGAGCTTTGGTCTCCATTTGCTTTGATCTCCATAGCTTTTGGTGGTCATAGCCTTGGTTTCACAACCTAGGAGAGTATGGCGTCTAGCGAGGGAAATTATCACCGTAGAGGTCCTTACTTTGATGGTACTAATTTTGCTAGTTGGAAGCATAAAATGAAAATGCATATTCTTGGACATAACCCCGCCATTTGGGCTATTGTGTGTGTTGGTTTGCAAGATGACTTCTTTGATGGGAAAGAACCAAACCGTGAAGCTACCGCGGATGAGTTGAAGATGTTGCAATACAATGCTCAGGCTTGTGATATTCTCTTCAAGGGATTGTGCCCCGAAGAATTCAACAAAATTAGCCGTCTTGAGAATGCAAAGGAAATTTGGGACACTTTGATTGATATGCACGAAGGTACCGACTCCGTCAAGGAATCCAAGTTGGATGTGCTTCAAAGTCAACTTGACAAGTTCAAAATGAAGGATGGTGAAGGTGTCGCTGAAATGTACTCTAGGCTTTCTCTCATCACAAATGAGATTGCCGGCTTAGGAAGTGAAGAGATGACTGATAGATTCATCATCAAGAAGATTCTAAGAGCCTTGGATGGAAAATATGATACCGTGTGCACATTGATCCAAATGATGCCCAATTACAAAGATCTCAAGCCAACGGAGGTGATTGGAAGAATAGTTGCTCATGAGATGTCACTTAAGGATAAAGAGGAACTTCACAACAAATCAAGTGGTGCCTACAAAGCCTCATGTGAAGCCCCTACATCATCAAGTGAGAAACAAAACTTCAATGAAGAATTGAGCTTAATGGTGAAGAACTTCAACAAGTTCTACAAGAGTAGAAGCAAAAATAGAAGCTTCAAGTCAAGGTCCTACAATGACAAAAGATCTTCTAGTCGAGAGTGAAACTGCTACAGTTGTGGAAGACCTAGACACTATTCCAATGAGTGTACGGCTCCCTACAAGAGAAGAGAAGATTCTCCAAAAAGAAGAAGCAAAGAATCACCACCAAGAGAGAGAAGAAGTAGAGATGATCGTTATGAACGAAGATACTCACGGAGAAGCAAGGATTCGAAAAGGAAGGAAAAATCATCAAGGAGCTACACAAAACAAAGACATCAAGCTCATGTTGGTGAATGGGTATCCGGCTCCGACTCTGACAGCCACTCCGAGATAAGTTATCACTCTGACTCCGAAGATACTCAAGATGAAGGTGTTGCCGGTCTAGCACTTGTGTCAACCAACTCCTACGACATATTTGACTCACCAAATGAAGGAATTGGAAGATGCTTCATGGCCAAAGGTCCTAAGGTAACACACCCCGAGTATGTTGATTTCAATAGTGATGAAGATGACTTGTTAGGTGATGATTTGCTTGTTGACAACTCTAGTGATGAATACTATGATGAAACGTCAATTAATCATGCTAATCAAGATAAAACAAATGACAATGATAAGGAGAAGATTGAGGCTCTAACTAAAGAACTAAACACTCTTAAGTTAGCTCATGAAACTATCTTCGAAGATCATCGAGAACTTTTTAGAGCTCATGAGAAATTACGCTTTGAAAAGCTCAATCTTGAGCAAGAGCATGAGTTCTTAAAAGCAATCAATGATGATCTCCGCAAGAAAAGTTCTTCTTACATTGCCAAGCGTTTACTCTTATCCACTTACATGCCTCAAGTCAAGTCTAGTAACAAGAACAAGAAAGATTCTTCCTCTAGCAGTAACAATGATCATGCTAAATCCAATATTGTTGCTTCTAGTAGTTCTCTTGATTCCACTAATGATTCTCTTAGCCAAGTTACACTTGAGCAAGAAAATAGCTTATTGAAGGGAATTATAGAGAAAGGAGTGTACAAAAGCCTTGCCGGGAGTAAGCAATTCGAGGAAATTGGGCGCAAGCAAGGAACGCACCGGAAGAATCAAGGTGTTGGTTTTGAACGAAAATTCAATGCCAATGGAGTTGAGTGGGAAGAAGATCAATACCCCAAGACAAAGTTTGTTCCTCAACAAGAGAAGTATGATACTTCTTTCAAGGGGACACAAGCTCAAGATGATCTTCCACCACAAGACTACAAGCAAAAAGGCAAGGACAAGCTTCAAGAGGAAATTGATGCATTTGAAGAAGCTCCTAAGACCTTAGTCAAGTGGATTCCCAAGACTACTTCAAGTTCCACTTCATCAAGTACGACTACAACTCCAAGGATTCCCATCAAGATGGTGTGGATCCAAAAGAAGAAGAACTAGAGAGTTCTTGAGGGTGACTCCGCCAACATACTTCACTCTTATCATTTTGGCAAGAACAAGTGCAATCAACTTCCACATCTTGCAC
>NC_041392.1:306136254-306210637 GCF_002162155.2 Triticum dicoccoides | reverse complement strand
ATAGCTCCAAGTGATCTACATCAACATTGAGCATCCACATCTTCAACATCTACATGAAGTCATCATCGACAAAACCCGAGGTTAGTTCATCCCTCTAAGGGGGGATATCACATCTAGGGGGAGCTTTACTCTAAGACTTGAGCTAAAGCAACTCTAAAGATGTGAACACAACAATGCTTTATGTAAAAGTGGTAACCCCACTTGAGCTTAAATGATGAGTATGACCTATGATCAAGTGTTCTCACTTGACTCCTAAGTCAATATACTCATATATAGATGACCTTGTCATCGCAAATTGCTTGATAGATGCTAGAATTGGTTGTGCATGCCTTGTCACATATTTCATTTGCCATCTTATTGTGTGAGCATGCTGGTTGCATATTTTACTCATTCGAGGACATCCACTTGTTGTTTTGATTGTTTGGTTTTATTTCATTTTGCCAAGTGGATGGACAAGAATGCATAAGAACCTCCTCTAGCTATCTATGCTTTTCTCGTCTCAAACTCTATTCATGCTACATCACAAAATTTGATCAAGTCAGATTCGAACCACTCTGTGTGAGGAGCGCTCGGAGTCCCCGATTCATCATAGACTTAAACTTCCAAAACCTCTTTATGATTCTCGGTCTGACCGAGACCCCACTTTCGGTGCTACCGAGATCATTAAGTTGATCGAGGTTTTCGATCTCTGTGCAACCGATTTGAACCATTCGGTCACACCGAGTTGCAACAACTATATACAGTTTTGCATCTCGGTGCCACCGAGTTGTTCCACTCGGTCACACCGACAGGGTCGGGCTATATATAGTCACGGGCAAAAATTTGGAAATTTCTCCGAACCCCTTTGCCCGCGCGATAGCCTCCTCTGCCAACTTGGTCTCCGGATCGTTTCCTCGCCGCCAGCCGCCTCCAGTTGCTGGTCTCCGTCGCCGTCAACAGAAATTCAACCCCGCCGTTGCCGCCGTAGCGAGTCTCCGCCGAACTAGGGTATGGACTCGATCTTTGTGCTATTCCCCAATCCGATTCTTAGCACATTGTGATCATCATGATTCTTGCCACGTTTGTTAAACTTCTATCCAGTCAATGAACTCGTAGATTAGGTTTAATTCAAAAATTTTAGGGTTAGGTCTCCGCCGAAACCATCTCGGACCCACCGAGTTGAAAAACTCGGTCCCACCGATTTGGCTTATGCCATTGCACAAGTGAGACTCGATCTGACCGAGAATTACTTATCGGTGTGACCGATTTTGGAACTCTGTAAAACCCTAGCAGTCTCGGTGCCACCAAACTATGACTCGGTCTGACCGAGTTCACTAGTTTAGGTGCCAAAACTGCTTCGGTATCACCGAGTTTAGAAATCGATAGATCCGAGATGCTTTCAGTGGGAAACTAAAACTAAGTTTTTGAATTATTCTTTTGCAAAAATCTCTACATTTTGTGATGCTTATCCACTCTATCTCATCTATAACCTATTCACAGGGTCAGCAGTCAGAGTTTGCATCATGTCAGACCAAAGTGATAGCCAGAACTTGTCAGAGCAGCAAGTGCAGATGAGTGAGGGCACTAGTCCCTCAAGTTCCTCAGATGATGGCAGCAGGAGCACCCCTAGCAATCTGCCTAAAGCTGCCACAAGACAGAGAAAGAAGAGAACCTCAGACTTAGAAGATGAGGATTATGTGGCAGAAGAGGAAGCAACTTCCATGAGAGTTGAGCCAGCACAGGGCATAAAACCAGGGATGAAGATCAAAAGGCCAGCAGGCAGGCAGCCTATGTCAAAGGCCAGAGCTTCAACTGAGAAGCCCACTCCCATTGAGCCAGTTGCTGCTGAAGGCAAGAAGAGGAAAGAAAGGGTGAAGAAAACTGTAGCCAGAGTGCTTGGCAAGGCTTCCATCATGGAAGATGAGGAGGAAGAAGAAGAGGTAGCTGCACCAGCACCTAAGGCACCCAAGCTGATGGGTGATGCCATAAGAACAGGGGCAGCTGCTTCCAAGGCCAAGCCAGCTCCAAAGCCAAAGCCAAAGAGAAATACAAGAAGCATCCCAGCTACTGAGAAGAACAAGGCCCCAGTGCCTGAAGCTGCAGAAGAAGAAGAAGAGAATGTTCTTAGAAAGCTCAAGCCCAAGATCCCAGACCACAACGATGCTCATCCTGTGGCTGAGGATATGAAACTCAGGAGAGATTCAGGGCTCCGGAAGTGGAGAGAAGCAGACCCGTATGCTTCAAGGAGAAGGACTGCAGTTGACTATAGATTTCACACCAAGGAACAGCAGGACTTCTATGAGTCAGTGCTGCTTGATAAGAAGCCAATAGTCTGTGATATGAGATGGGTTGACTGGCAATACATCAAGGACAATGAAGAACACTACCCTGGAGTGTATGACAGCTTCAATGCTTGTGGAGTAGCAGACTTTGTTGGGCAGAAGCTCACAAAGTGGAACGAGGAGCTTATCATGCAGTTCTACTCCACAGCACATTTTTATCCAGATGGGAGGATTGTATGGATGTCAGAAGGAACCAGATATCAGTCAATAGTTGCTGAGTGGGCACAGCTCATTAATGCCCCAGAGGAGCAAGCAGATGACTTGGACATTTATGCCAAGAAGAAGATGGACCACAACTCTATGTCCAATATGTACAAGGAAATTCCAAACGAGGCTCTTGAAACTTTCAAATTTGGCTCAGTGCACTATCTTCTGTCAGGGCTGCCAACTATCAATTGGATACTGAGGCACACCTTGTTGCCCAAGTCTGAGATCACAAGATGATCAGGGGCCACGCGATCAACTTGCTTCATATCTTTGACGTGCCACAGAAATTCAAAGTCATGAGCCTTATGATTGAAACAATCAAGAGGACATTAGCAGACCAGAAGAGGAGCTGTGGATATGCCCCACGGATTCAGGAGCTCATCAACTCTAAGATGGGCACGGGGATATACTTATTGGACAAGGAACACCTGCCCATCCGTCCAAATTTTGAAGATAATCAAGTGGTCATGACTGAGAATGAGCCATCATCTGCCCAAGCACAAGCCAAGAAGGAGAAGGCGAGGAAGGAGAAAGCTGCCAAGATGCCTACTCAAGAGGAGGCATCTGAATATTTCCTGAAAACCAAACAAGAGCAGCTTGGTTACTTGATTGCATCCACCTTTCGGATTGAGCAAGGACTAGCTACCCTAACTCAGAACCAGGCAAGCTTAGAGAGGATCATGGAACAAAAGTTCTATGACTTGGATGTCAAAGTGACAGAGATTCAGACTGCAATGGAGCAGCTCCAGGATGACATGCAGGAGAGGAGAGGCAAGACTACAACTGATGCCTTTGCCAGAGTGCCAAGAGCTCAGAGATCATATGCAGTGCCAGTTGCTGACACCAGAGCCACCACTTCTGCACCAGCTACAGCCTCAGTTCCACCAGCTCCAGCGTCCACTTCAGCCTCGACTCCGACCATGTCTACAGAAGGCTTCGTCCTTGGAGTGCTCCGGACTCCACCACCACCTGAAGATCAAGCCTGAGTGTCGACTTAGCACTATGCATTTTCTAGGAACTTTTTGTTAACTTGTTGCCAAAGGGGGAGAAAATGTATAGATCATAGGCTTCGAGAGAGAGAGTGTTGCTTTTTTCTCTCTTGCTTTATTTGATGGTTTTCGAACTTTGTTTGCTTTTGAGTGCTTGAGATACTATGTCATTGCTCATGAGACATTGATGATCATGTGTTTGATCATAAGCTACACTTATGCATGCTTGATATATCTTATCTATCTTATGTGATCATTCACTATTCTTGGTGATGAGTGCATGTATTTCATTCTTATCATTTTAAGCGCTCCACCAAGATGTATGTGACATGGAAGAGTAACCCATGACTCTAACTCTTTGTGCATTTGCAGTCCAAAGCAAATTTTAAATATGCACAAAATTAGGGGGAGCTCTTACTTGTCACATACTTCTCAAAGCGACGATATACTTCATGCTTATTATCATTTGTCGAAGCTTTGATCTATATTTTGTCATCAATTACCAAAAAGAGGGAGATTGAAAGTGCAACTATCCCTAGGTGGTTTTGGTAATTCATAACAACATATAGCTCATTGAGCTAATGCTATTCCAAGATGATTATTTCAGGAAAGCTCAATGATTGGCATGGCATGGATGTGAAAGTGGAACCCTCAAAATGCTAAGGACAAAGGATTGGCTCAAGCTCAAAAGCTCAAGACTCTTCATTTTATATTTTAGTGATCCATGATCACATTGAGTCTTTAGGAAAAGCCAATACTATCAAGGAGGGATGAGGTGTTGCTTAATGAGCCTCTTGCTTCATGTGCTTAGTGATATGCTCCAAAACCCTCAACTACTTTCCCATATCCACATATGACCTAAACCCTAAGCCAAACTCGGTCCTACCGATTCTTTCTATCCGGCGCCACCGAGTTTCATTTGTCATAAGCCACTGCCAAACCCTAGCAATTCGGTTCTACCGATAGGGATCTCGGTCTCACTGAGATGGGATTGCAAACTCTCTGTTTCCGTTTCGTAACTTTTCGGTCTCACCGAAAGAGCGAATCGGTCCCACCGAGATTGCAATGTAAATTCAGTGTTTCCTTTTTGTAACTTTTCGGTCTCACCGAAAGAGCAAATTGGTCCCACCGAGTTTGCCTGACCAACTCTCTGGTTAGCTAATTACCAAAATCGGTCTCACCGAGTTTGTGTAATCGGTCTCACCGAGATTACGTTATGCCCAAACCCTAACCATATCGGTCCTACCGAGTTGCATGTCAGTCCCACCGAAAATCTCTAACGGTCACTAGGTTTACCTTTTCGGTCCGACTGAGTTTTTTGATTCGGTCCCACCGAGATTGGAAAACTGTGTGTAACGGTTGGATTTTGTGTGGAGGCTATATATACCCCTCCACCTCCTCTTCATTCGTGGAGAGAGCCATCAGAACACATACACAATTCCAACTCATATATTCTGAGAGAGAACCACCTACTCATGTGTTGAGACCAGGATATTCCATTCCTACCATATGAATCTTGATCTCTAGCCTTCCCCAAGTTGCTTTCCACTCAAATCTTCTTTCCACCAGATCCAAATCCTATGAGAGAGAGTTGAGTGTTGGGGAGACTATCATTTGAAGCACAAGAGCAAGGAGTTCATTACCTACACACCATTTGTTACTTCTTGGAGAGTGGTGTCTCCTAGATTGGCTAGGTGTTACTTGGGAGCCTCCGACAAGATTGTGGAGTTGAACCAAGGAGTTTGTAAGGGCAAGGAGATCGCCTACTTCGTGAAGATCTACCGCTAGTGAGGCAAGTCCTTCATGGGCGATGGCCATGGTGGGATAGACAAGGTTGCTACTTCGTGGACCCTTTGTGGGTGGTTGCTTCTTCGTGGACCCTTTGTGGGTGGTTGCTTCTTCGTGGACCCTTCGTGGGTGGAGCCCTCTGTGGACTCGCGCAACCGTTACCCTTCGTGGGTGGAGCCCTCCGTGGACTCGCGCAACCGTTACCCTTCGTGGGTGGAGCCCTCCGTGGACTCGCGCAACTGTTACCCTTCGTGGGTTGAAGTCTCCATCAACATGGATGTAGGATAGCACCACCTATCCGAACCACGGGAAAAACATCCGTGTCTCCAATTGCGTTTGAATTCTCCAAACCCTTCCCTTTACATTCTTGCAAGTTGCATGCTTTACTTTCCGCTGCCAATATACTCTTTGCATGCTTGCTTGAATTGTGTGATGATTGCTTGACTTGTCCTACAATAGCTAAAATCTGCCAAGAACTAAAATTGGGAAAAGGTTAAGTTTTTATTTGGTCAAGTAGTCTAATCACCCCCCCCTCTAGACATACTTTCGATCCTACAAGTCCCCCTTGGCGCATGAACAACAATTAGGGAGGTATGATGTGGGTGGATCTACCGTTCTACGTCTGCAGAGCCCGGCCGCGCGCATACCTCAACCGCCGTTAGCCTTTCAGAACTAAGGAGTGAGGGGCTACGTGACCAGTTAGGCTCCTGAGTCGCGATGCTCAGGATTCCCCCTTGGCGCTCAAATGGCCTTCGTACCTTGGCTCTGCTCGGGGAGAGACGCGCGACGAACCAGGCCCGGGGGGGCCTGGCTGGGCGGCGTGCGTCTGGGCATGACCCATGCGCAGCCCCCGTGCCCAGCCCCCTCGCGCGGCACTCCCGAGGGGAGGCGTTACGATGAGGCTAGACACTGAGCTCTGGGCTCCCTGAGGTTGATGCGGCTCGGGGGCTACCCTCAGTTGTTTATCACCAGCGCGGAGCATAGGGCTTCCGTATGTGTACGGGCATAGCCGCTCCTCGGCAGTGTCGTCAGCCAGCACGGAGCATGGTGCTTCCACTGGTACGTGGGAGGGGGGCCCCTCCGGGAGGAGCCCCCGGGGCGTGTACAGCCCCGCCCTGACACGTGGCTGGCACGGTAGGGCCTGGCGAGGTGTATCTGGGCACCCGTGAGCCAGCACGGGACTCACGGGGCCCTACCTCTAGGCGGATTGCGCCTGGCACTGGGCCTTATCTTGTGATGTGTCCCTGCAAATTTGGTTAGATGCCGGCACTCTACGTCCTCGGGTCCCGGCCCTCGAGCTGGTCTTAGCCGTCGCTGGTATGCCAGGTCGCGATGCCGTGGACAAGGCCAGAGGGTGAGGGCTGGAGAGCCAGTAAGAGCCCTGAGTCATGATGCTCAGGTACCCCCCCCCCTTTAACGTGCAAGTGGTCAGCATGGAGAAGAAGAGGTGCCGTGGACCGGCATCAAATAATCAAGCATGGTGGGTCGAACGCATAACCGGAAGTAAACGCAAAAGGGATACATGCTGCTGGGTCTGGCCCGAGCGACTTGGGGATGATGTAGCCCGAGGGGCGCCCCCAACAAGGTAAGCTAACAACATGAAATAAAAGGGGTACATGCCGCAGGGACGGACCCACGCGGCCTGGGAATAATGCAGCCCTGGGGGGGCGCTCCCAGCTGGAAATGAAACTTGAAAGATGTCACCTGATGATGTTGAGGACGAAGGACCGTTGGTGTAGCAGACTCGGTGGGCTGCGGAAGGCGATCCTCACGAGCCCCCAGGCCTAGGGGCCTCGGGAGGCTCCGGAGGCGCTGGTGGCTCCTCGCGGACCATCTCCATCTCTGCCAGGGCTGCGGAATGCCTGGCCTCTTGTGCCTCCATGATGCACCTCATGAGGCGCTGGTACGTGGCAGCCGCGTTCGGCAAGCCGTAAGGCATGCGAACGTAGTTGTGGGGTGGACCTCCGCAGCGCCCCACTCGCGAGGGCCAGAGGCGCTCCAGAGAGGCGACTCGATTGAGCCCTAGTATGTCGATGCAGACGCATAGCCCACCATCCTCACCTGGATGGGGAGCCACTGCTGGTAGGCGACGGCCGCCTTTCATGACTCTTGACTCCTGTAGCTCCTGAATGGCCTTGCTGACGAACTCCTGAGGGTCTGGCTCTCCTTGCCTTACTCCTTCTTGAAGGAAACGTGCTTCAAAACACGCCTCCATGTGGTGCCCAAGCGCCTCCCTCGTGACCCTAGCCAGGTCGGTGGCCCTCCAGGGGAGAGCCCCCGAGCCCTGCCTGAGGAGGGCGCTGGGCGCGCTTTCTTATGCAATGGAAGGAGGTTCCCCCTGGGCAGGCGCGGGCCCAGAGGGGCCTGCCTCCTGAGGGGTCGGGCCGGATGATGTCTTCTTCTTCTTGGGGGCGGTCTCGGGAAGCCTCCTGCTTCCGCGATCTGGGTCTTCCAGTGACGCGGCCTGAAAGGCTCGCTCCAGGGAACACACCGCGTCCTTCTCTTCACAGGGCACCGTGATGACTCCGCCACTTCCTGCCATCTTGAGGACGTTGTAGCCGTGGTGAGTTACGGCCATGAACTTGGCCAGCGCTGGGTACCCAAGGATGGTGTTGTACGGCAGGCGAATGTGAGCGATGTCGAAGTCGATGAGCTCGGTGCGGTAGTTGTCGCGTGCCCTGAAGGTGACAGGGAGGCAGACCTGCCCAACCGGGACCGTGGAGTCGTTGATGACTCCGGAGAAAGGCTTGGTTGGCTGAAGCTGGCTGTAGGGCACTTGGAGATTGTTGAATGTTTCCATGGACAGGATGTTGAGCCCTGCCCCGCCATCGATGAGGGTCCTGGTGACCACCATGTTGCTGATGATTGGGGAACAAAGCATCGGGAGGACTCCGGCTATAGCCGCACACTTGAGCTGATCTGCTGAGCTAAACGTGATGGCGCACGCCGACCACCTGAGAGGGCGCGTGGCTTCGAGCTTGGGGAGGACTGCATTCACTTCGCGGGCGAACTGCTTGAAGATGCGTTGAGAGGCTGGGGCTTGAGCCTCGCCCAGGATGCAGGCGATCGCGCGCGGCTCCTGGAAGCCCCCAGCCCCTTGTCCTGGTGGCGGTCCTCGTTTCTCCTTGGCTGCGGTGGCAGCAAAGGGAGGCCTGCGTTGCCTTGCGGGCGATCCTCGCGAGGCTGATCCCTCCAGTCTCCCTCATGAGGCGGATCTTGCCAGCGATCCTCGCGAGGTTGACCGCGCCACCCTTGGCGCGGGCCGCGGTCTTCCCAGCATCTTGCGTTCCTTCCTCCTCCTCGGTCGTAGCCCCGGTCACCACGGTCGGGGCGACGGCCGATCCTTCCTTCTCGCACGGCTCGGAGCTCTTGACATTCGTTGGTGTTGTGGGTGTGGAGGTCGTGGTACACACAATATCGACTGCCCTTGGGAGGTTTGGGCAGATCTCTGCCCCGCTTGGTGTCTGGTTCTGCCGCGAGCACGGCAGCCCCCTTGCGCTTCACATCCTTGGCCTTGGGCTTCTTCTATTCTGGGTCTGCGGCAGGCAGCTCGAGGAGGGAGAGACGCCCTTCCTCAGCCCTGGCGCACTTGGTTGCCAAGTTGAACAGCTCCAAGGAAGTGCACAGGTCTTCATGCATCGCCAGCTCCTCCTTCATCTTGACATCGCGCACGCTGTTGGAGAAGGCTGAGATGATTGCCTCCTCGGTCACCTTGGGAATCTTGAGGCGTGCATTGTTGAAGCGTTGGATGTACTTCTGCAGGGTCTCTCCGGGTTGTTGCTTGATGCGGCGCATGTCGCTCACGGCGGGTGGCCGGTCACGAGTACCTTGGAAGTTGGCGATGAAGCGAGTGCGCATCTCGTCCCAAGAGGAGATCGTGCCTGGAGCCAGGTTCAGGAGCCATGTGCGGGCCCCGTCCTTGAGCGCCATGGGAAACCAGTTCGCCATGACCTTCTCATCTCCGTTGGTATCTTCGATGCCCAGCTCATAGAGCTAGAGGAACTCCGCAGGGTCGGCCGTGCCGTCGTAACGAGGAGGCAGGTCTGGCTTGAACTTGCCGGGCCACGCGACGCTGCGTAGCTCGGCGATGAATGCACGACAGCCTGCTGTAGCCACGGGAGGCCTTGGGTGACGAAGAGCCTGGTCTTGCATGTCCCCACGTGCTGCAGCTAGGAGCAGCTAGGGGTCTTGACGTGCGGGAGCAGGAGCATGGTCGCGACGTGCTGGAGCAGGGAGCGCCCGGGCAGCTTCTTGCGGGCGAGGGACTTCTTGGCAGCTCTGCTCTTGCCGCGCTGGCACCTGACGGAGCGGGTTCCGCCCAGGGGCCACGCGCCTTGGAGCCATGGCGCCTTCTTGAGGAGGAGGCGGCCGGGGCGCCGCCGGAGCCTCGTCGCCCGCGCGAGGCAGGGTGCGGTGCAGCGGAACGGACGGCGCAGGAGAGCCCCCTGCGGCGCGAACGAGCTCGGTGACGTGGTCGAGCCATTCTTCGTAGACGTCGTCGATAGGATGGTAGCGCAGGAGCTCGTTTGCCGCGATGAGCGCAGCTCGAGCCTCCATGGGTGCGCGGAGCGCGCGGGACGAAGAACCAGCTGGGGTGAGCGAGGGAGTAGCAGTGCGGCCGTCTTGCCGCACGGACGGATGCTGAGACGACGCTTGCTGCTCGTCCCCCGCCGGGCCGGTGGCGGCGTTGATGGCAGGTGACGGGGAACGGCGAGGACGCCCGCCGACAGGAGCCGTCTGAGCGACGCGGGAAGCGAGAGCGGCCCGGCGCTCGGCGCGGGCCCGACGAGCGTCAGACATGGGCGCGATGGTCGGAGGAGAACAGGGTGGTGGAAGACGAATTCCGGCGCACCCCTACCTGGCGCGCCAAATGTCGGATTTCGGGTTCCGGCAGACCCTTGAGGTTCGAACACTGGTATGCATGCAGAGATTTCGCCTCCTACCTACCTGCATCCCTCCGCCTCGCTAAGATCTAAGCTAAGGAAAGAACAGCACAAGAAACACAGGATTTATTCTGGTTCGGGCCACTGTTGTGGTGTAATACCCTACTCCAGTGTGTGGTGTGGTGGATTGCCTCTTGGGCTGATGATGATGAACAATACAAGGAGGAACAACCTCGCGAGGGTCTGTTCTTGGCTGGGGGGACGAACTGCTAGGAGGAGTTCAGTCACCCTTCTCTCTCTCTCTCTGATTAAGATCCGATCCTTCCTTCTTGATGCTCGATCTCGACCTTGATCTCGATCCCTTAACCTCTCACCTCTCTGTGGGTGGCTGGTCCTATTTATAGGCAATGGCCCCGGGCCTCTTCCCAAATATTAAGCGGGAAGGGCGCCAACAATTGGCCATTTTGAAGGGGAACATCTGGTACACTTATCCTGACTAAAGTTGGTCCTCGCCTGCACAAAGCTCTGGTGGTGACGCCATCTTGGGCTCCACGATGACCTCCGTCTTGCAGTCCTCCTGGTTTTGGTCTTGTTGCACCGAAATGGTAACCTTTGCCTGATGCCTCGGTACCCCGCGGCTGCGCTTGCCCCCTTTGCACCAAAGGGGAAAGGAGGACACTGCGCGGGCTGGCGCCCGCCTGGCGCCCTTGGTCGTCATGGCTTGCGTCACGGGCACCTCGTGAGGTACCCCGCCTTGATCTCTCCGCCTCCTCGCAAGCCAGCCTGGTGAGGCCGTGCCTGAGGAAGCTTCGTGTCGTCTGCCCCGCGAGGCTTGGCCCCTCGCGAGGGTCTTGGGTCTGTGTTGATGAAGATGGGCCGTGCTGCCTCCCCCCCCCCCTTTGAGCCACGCCGCAGGCCGCAGGCAGGCAAGTCTGGGGACCCCCGTTCCTAGAACGCCGACATAACCGCCCCGTAACATATGATTTCTTAGATTTCGATCATTTTTTTCTAACATTCCGTGTTCTGTGCAGTGACACACATTGCACACTCATCCTCTTAAGCCCGAAATATTCCAATGCCACGTATTTCGACCCGAACCGTGACTCCAAGATAGACTACACAAATATCAAGAAAGTTCTTGATGATGTTATCCCCGGCTACGCCAAATCTGGAGGCACCTTCACCAGGCCAGTTTGTAGGTACGGCAGGCACGTGTTCGCCCACAATACTAAGTTCTGCTGCGTCAAGCAGCCACCTAGCGGTCAGAAGGATGCCTACTACACCCTCCATCACATGCGGCCGATCGTACGGGACCATCATCACCTTCTGCTACCAGATAATCTCAAAGATTGGGCCGCGAGCTTGTCGGCAATCCAGGACGCGGACAGCAGACAAGAATTCTTTCGCATCCAGTCGGAGTTTGCAGAAATCATCCATCAAGATATCCTTCATACCTCGGGGCAGTTCTACCTCAGATATCAACCGTCCAACAGTGAGATAGACACAACGCTACAAATGTAGGCTGACTACGCCCGCGATTTCATGACCATCATGACAGACTGCAGCTTCATCCACGCTCCGGTCCCATGAGTCGAGTCGAAAGTAGTGATGATATGTGTAGTTCTGAAACATTGGTTGGCTCATGTTGTAATTAAACTTTAATGAATTGTATGTCTCTTTGGTTTGGACAGTCGTTCAACTTAGATGTAATCGATTCTATTTATTAGTAGGACCATGAATCGTGCTATTAATGTCTTGCTTTTCTCTTCCGATCCTTTTGTTGCATACTTATATATTGCTCATGTATTGTCTGTTGTTTGGCTTGTGCATAGAGATGCCGTCGTATGTCGTGTACAAGGGTAAGGTTCCCGGAGTCTACGACGACTGGGAGGAGTGTCGGAGACAGGTTCACCGTTTCAGTGGTAACCGTTACAAAGGGTACACCACTAGGGCGGAGGCGGAATCTAGATACGCCCGCTATCTAGCAGGAGAGAGGAGGGAGCGTTGGAGGAACCGGATGAAGACCAGTTTCATCGTGATGATGCTCATCGTGATGACAGCAGCTCTCTTCTATGTGATGGTAGTTTAGATGATCGATATCGACTTGTAATGTGAAGACAAACTCGCTACTCACGGTCTCGAGACTTGATGTTCTATCTTTGTTCGGTCTTTTGAATTCGGAGACTAATATGATGAATTGTATTCGGAGACTAATCTTCTATTGTATTCGATGAATCTGCTGTTGCTGTGTGGTGCTGTCTATATTTTGTCCAATAATATATTTTGTAACCTGTACAAAAATCAGAAAAGTAAAAAAAAACCTAATATTCATACTAATGGTGCATCATCTCAAAGTGCGCCATTAGTATGCATAAGGATACTAATGGCGCATCACTACACAGTGCACCATTAGTATGCCAAAGGATACTAATGGCGCATCACCCCACAGTGCGCCATTAGTGTGCCAAAGCACATGGGTAAATATGGCCCCCTGGGAGGCATACTAATGGCGCATGTTGGTCTATACTAATGGCGCACGGTGTGGTGCGCCATTAGTATACCAGATACTAATGGTGCACCCGTGGTGCGCCATTAGTATATAATACTAGTGGCGTGGTACTAGTGGCGCACCAGTAATGCGCCATTAGTAGGCAAAACTGGTGCGCCACTAGTAGGCCTTTTCCTAGTAGTGCTAGCATATGCAGATATGGCCTCGGAACACTGAGACCGAAAGGTCGAGCGTGAATCATATAGTAGATATGATCAACATAGTAATGTTCACCACTGAAAACTTCTCCATCTCACGTGATGATCGGACATGGTTTAGTTGATATGGATCACATGATCATTTAGATGACTAGAGGGATGTCTATCTAAGTGGGAGTTCTTAATTAATATGATTAACTGAAGTTAAATTTATCATGAACTTAGTCCTGATAGTATTTTCATATCTATGTTGTAGGTAAATTGCTCGCGTATAGCTTCCCCGTTTTATTTATGATATGATCCTAGAGAAAACTATGTTGAAAAATGTTAGTAGCAATGATGCAGACTAGCTCCATGATCTGAGGATTATCCTCATTGCTACACAGAAAAATTATGTCCTTGATGCACCGCTAGGTGACGGACCTATTGCAGGAGCAGAGGCAGACGTTATTGTAACATCCCAAATTTTCAATTTTGATGTTATACATAGGTCATCCTATGCATACCATATTTTATTTGCATTTTGATTGCGATCATAGAAATCCTAAGCAACTCAAGGACCCACAGAGAGAGTTGGGGATTTCATTTATTTTCATATTGGAATTTTCTCAAATTTGAAAAGAGGATCATTTTGGTTTAATAAGTTCACTCTCCGAAATATTTCCGATATTAAAAAAAGAGAAGATAATATGACTTCTTCAAAAGGAGAGAAATATTGGAGGAAATATTTTTAAAATCAAATAAATATTTCATTTGGAATCTTATTCGAGATTTTATTTGAATTAGAAAAATTTGCATTTTTAGGCCAGAAAAATGTTCACTTTGTTCTAAATATTTTATTTAGACGGTGAAAATTGTTTTTTTTTTCATTTTTAGAATTTTTTACTATTTTCGATTTAGGATTTTTCTTCGGAATAAATTATTAAAAAAAAGGTTCTTGGACGGCCCGAGCTGAGCCAGGCCAAGCCCAGCCGCGCCGCCGCCTTGCCCGTGTCGCCCGCCGTGGAGTCGCCGGACTCCCGAAGGAGTCCGACTTGCCGCCGCCTCGCCGACCCCCTCTCCAAGTCAAGGAACCCGGGGGGAACCTTTATAAGCAGCCTCCTCCTCATCTCACCACCGCAACCCTGCCACCAGCGTCGCCGCCGCCCGCGCCGCGCCGCAGCTCCGCCGCACCGCGTCGACACCGTCGTCCGCTGACCCCGCCCGATGCCCCGCCTCGTCGTTGCCGCGCCGACACCTACGCCCGTCGTCGTTGACCTGCCGTCGTTGACCGGTATAAAAACCGCCCGGTTCGTCGGTTCGTTCGGTTTTTTCGGTTTTGTTTCTAGACCGATTTTCTCGGTTTTCCTTCGGTTTAGCTAATTAGCGGACGTTCGCCCGAACGCCTCTGTTCGCGAACGCATTCGTTCGTTTGTCCCTGTTAACGAACGTTCGTTCATTAGTCTTTTCTTTTTATTTTATTTTCGGCCAGGGACCTGTGCGTGATTATTTTTATCACAGATTAGCCCCTGATCTTCGAACGCCCGCACCTTTTCAACCGTTCGTCCAAATCTAGTGAAACCAACGCCAAAATCTTCATCTCTAACCCCTCTGTCTAGTTAACCAACTTGAACATGGGTTTGACAATTTAAAATTTGGTCGCAAGCAGATTTGAATTTGAATTTCTTTTGATCGTAGTTTGAGTTTCGTAGCTCTGAGTTGAGTGTTTCTTTTTGCAAATCGAAGCTCTTTTCTTGTACTTTCGATTTGGATCCTTTCTCTTGAGTTTTAACCTTGCATCTATTGATTGAGTTCTTATGTATGTTATCATTTGTTTGCGATAGAATTCCCGGAGTGCGAAGCATGCTACTACGAGTCACTAGGGTTTTCATATCGTCAGCAAGGCAAGTAACACTTTGATCATACCCCTTTATTACCCAGTTTTTATGCATTAGCTTAAACCCTCAAGCATTGCATGGTTAGGACTTTATAACATGTGGGTATTGGGAAGTAATAGTTGAGGTAGTACCTATTGCCCTTTTTCATTCAAACCCTGGGAGTTACTTCTACGTTATGTTTTTACTGCTATGCTATGCTCGTAGACGTGGTTTTGTTTGAGTGATTCATGACAGTTGTTAGTATTATTATGAACTAAGGGTTTATCTAAGGTGGCTACTTTAACACACATCTAGGTGGATTGTTTGTGGGCACCTGGGGGCAATCCAGTGCTGTCCAAGGAGATCACGGGGAATCCGTGTGATCATCCTATGGTCTGCCACCCAGACTCAAAGGGATCATATTGCTATTCATGCTGGAAACTTCCATGTGCAGCCACAGGCCATTATGGGCTCTAGCATAGTTGAGTATGTTGTGTGACCTCTTTCGGTGGTAAACTAGCAGATGTAGGGGATGTAGGTGGTACGGTTTACCCGTCGAAAGGGCTAATGTTTTTGAAAGACTGTGTCTCGGTCATCCGTTTCTCAAACATCATGTAGTGCGAGAAATCAACGGAGGAGATCGATCTTGTGGGAAAAAGGGTGCAAACCTCTGCAGAGTGTACAAACTAATCATGATTAGCCGTGTTCCCGGTTATGGACATCTTGAGTATCTGGTGCTTGAATTATTATGTTGATCTCGTCACTTTATTTAATTAACTTGTTGGGTTAATGATTACTTTAATTGGGATTGAGATGGGGTTACCATTCTCGATGTTTATCAACTACCATGATAGTTAAACAAAATATATTCCTTTGTTGTAGGGAAAACTTGGCTTTTCGTAAAAACATGAAAACCGTAGAGCCTCCACCAGCCATAGATGCATGTAGTTATAGCTGCTTCATGTTCATTGCTCTACAATGTTATTTTGCCAGCATATTCCATGTGCTGACCCATTTTCGGGCTACAACATATTATGTTGCAGACTTTTCAGACGAAGAGTAAGGTGCGCTAGGTCGTTGTCGTGCACTCGGCTATGTCGTTGGAGTTGATGGACTCACTTACCTTCGAAGCCTTCTGCTGTTATCTTATTTAGATGGCTTTAAGCCATATTATTGTAATAAGTTCTCTTTTGAGACTATCGATGTATTAAGTGTGTGATTGGAACTTTGTTATAAATCCTTCAAGTACTATGTGTGTCAGCATTACCGATCCAGGGATGACACTTATGCATAGAGATTTGACCGTTTGAGGTCAGATCCCTACAAGATGGTATCAGAGCACACGCTGATTGTAGGATACGACCACTAATATAAGCCATAGGTCACTCTCCTCTACTCATTTCTGACTCCTCTTCATTTTCCACTCTATAGATGGTGGACCCAAGGAACAAGTTTGATCAACTGGATGAAGACACACCTTTTGGATGACACTTTAAGGAAGTCACTAGGTACCTGAACATCGGAATACCAAGCTTCACCGGGACCTACACCGCCACTTCACCAGAATAGGAGCGTTGGATGATTCAAGTTCATGTTCCAGGAAGGACATTTACACCAGTTACTGAGCCCATAGAGTTTTCCTTTGATGCACCAACCTGGAGTCTAGAAAAGAGCATGGCAGCCCACATCGCCATGGGACGCATCGGCGAAGTTTATCACAAGGATCTTAAAGACACCATCTACCAGATACAAGTCCATTGTAGCCTTTATCCAAGAGTTAGACCAACACATTCGCCGCCAGCATGATAGATCTGAAGAAGGTGATGACTAGGAACATGGAGCTTGAAGAGGAACTCAAGTCTACACGTGACGGATACGAAGAGGAAATCATAGTGCTGGTAGAAAAGAATGACGACCTGACAAGGAAGCTAAGAGTATTCATGGAAGACCTCGCGCCAGGGGAGATGATGATCATCCCGAGGACTACATCATCATCGACGACACAGACTCTGACCCCGAAAGTAGTGATGATGATTACGAAGATGAAGCTGGAGCAGATACATGGAGTCTTCCACCGATCAAAATTTCTAGATGACCACCATATTATCAGTAGTATTTCCCCATGTATATAGTAGTAATTCGAGTTTTTGTAACGGTAGCTAGATCGATTGTATGCCCTTTTTGAATTGAGTGGTGTGATATGAATGTGTTTGTCTCATGTGCATATGGGTAGTGTTTTCTCCTTAGACCTTGTTCTATTCTAAATCTCTCCCCTCTAAACCCATCAAATGCCTCTGAGACGTGACCCCGGATTTGTCTTCCCATCGGAGCTCTCTCAGTTGATCCAATGGAAGAATGCCTTGATGCAACTACTAGTCCAGAACTAAGGCAACAACAACAAAAACAACCCACCGCCACCACCTCCAGCTGACAACTTAGCCCGTTTTCTGAGGTTGAATCCGCCGGTGTTTTCCAGTAGCACCGAGCCGATTATTTCTGATGACTGGCTACGCAGGATTGGAAGGGAGTTGACCACCACAGGTTGCACAGATGCGGAGAAGGTGCGCTTTGCCGCACATCAATTGGATGGACCAGCAGCATCATGGTGGGAGAATTACACAGCCACTTTTCCCATAGACAATGTCACTTGGGATCAATTTCAGTAAGCATTCCGCACAACCCATGTCTCAACTAGAGCTATGAATATGAAGAAGCATGAGTTCTACAACTTACGCCAGGGAAATCGTACTGTGGGGCAGTACAGGGATGAGTTTAGCAAGTTAGCCCGCTATGCTCCAGATGATGTGGCCACAGATGCCACAAAGCAGGAGAAGTTTATGGAAGGGCTGAATGATGAGATGAGTATGCAGTCGATGGTGGCAACATTCACTAACTATCAGGAGTTGGTAGAGTGGGCCCTTATGGTTGAAAGCAAACAACAGCAGATAGAGAGCCGCAAACGGAAGTATGGACAGGGGAAGTACAATTCTTGAGCTCAGCAGAAGCCTCGCTTTACCCCTAACCCCGGAGGTTACACCCATAACCATGGAGGCCATACTCACAATGTAGGAAGTTCCCATAACCACAGTGGGCCTAAGAATGGAAATGGGAATGGAGCAAGCAGTAGCCAGAACCGCCCCAACCCAGCAACCCCCGCCAAGAAGGACCTGACCCATGTTACCTGTTACAAGTGCGGGAAGACTAGGCACTATGCCAACGACTGTTCTGAGTTGAAGAATGGCAATGGAAATGAAACTCTGGGAAGAAGCCCAATCCCTTCACCAGAGGTCAGGTGAACCACATCAACATGGAGGAGGTTGAAGAACAGCCTGACACAGTGATTGGTAAGTTTTTGATTAAGTCAATTACCGCACTCGTTCTTTTTGATACTGGTGCATCGCATTCATACATATAAAGGGATTTGTGGACAAGTTTAACTTACCAATGTTAGCCCTTAGGTCACCCATGTTAGTAAGCTCGCCAGGAGCGGAGTATATGGCCAGCCGATGGTGTGATCGGTTACCCTTAACCATTGGTAGCCATGTTTTCCACTCAGACCTAATAATTTTGGAGTATCAAGGATTTGATATAATATTAGGCATGGATTGGTTATCAAAGTATGGAGGAAGCATCGATTGTGCTAGTAAGTCCATTTTACTCACCACCCCGGAAGGAAAAAGGATCAAGTATGTATCTAGACATTCGTCAAGGAGGACCCAAGTGAATTATCTTTCGGGGGTTGTTCAGGAAGAAGTGCCTATTGTGAAGGATTACCCAGATGTATTTTCAGAGGAACTACCAGGCATGCCACCAGATCGAGACATAGAATTTTTGATAGAGTTGTTGCCAGGCACCGGAGCAATATCAAAGAGGCCATACTGGATGCTCGCAAATGATCTGGAGGAAATTAAGAAGCAGATTAAGGAGTTATTGGAGAAAGGTTACATTCGACGAAGTTCATCCCCATGGGGAGCCCCAGTGCTCTTGGTTGAGAATAAGGATGGATCTTTGAGAATGGCTGTTGATTATCGAGCATTGAATGAAATGACGATCAAGAACAAGTACCCACTACCGATGATCAACGATTTGTTTGACCATCTACAAGGAGCTAAAGTATTTTCCAAGATCGATCTGCGATAAGAAGATACCACCAGTTGAAGATCCGAGAAAAGGATATACCTAAGACAGCTTTCACCACAAGGTATGGGCTATATGAGTACACGGTCATGTCATTTGGATTGACCAACGCCCCTGCCTACTTCATGAGTATGACGAATAAGGTGTTCATGGAGTTTTTGGATAAGTTTGTGGTGGTGTTCATTGATGATATTTTGGTATACTCGAAGAATGAAGATGAACACAAGGAACACTTGCGCTTAGTTCTCGAGAAGCTCAGGGAACATCGGTTGTATGCCAAGTTTAGCAAGTGTGAGTTTTGGTTGAAGGAAGTAGGGTTTCTTGGAAATGTTATATATAGCAGTAAACCCCACCAAGGTTCAGTCTGTAACTGAGTGGTTGGCACCCACCTCAGTTAGGGAGATCCGCAGTTTTCTAGGACTCGCGGGATATTATCGGAGATTCATTGAGAATTTTTCCAAGATTGCAAAGCCTATGACGGAGTTGTTGAAGAAGGACACCAAGTTCAAATGGACTGAAGATTGTGAGGCTAGTTTTTAGGAGTTGAAGAAACGTTTGGTTACATCCCCAGTGCTGATTCTTCCGGATATACGCAAAGATTTCCAAGTGTATTGCGACGCTTCTCGCTTAGGACTTGGAGGAGTACTTATGCAGGATGGAAGAGTTGTTTCATATTCCTCACGACAACTTCGACCGCATGAGTTGAATTATGCCACACATGAGTTGGAGTTGACAGGCATAGTGCATGCGCTCAAGACTTGGAGACATTTTCTGATTGGAAACAGATGTGATGTGTACATAGATCACAAGAGTTTGAAGTACATTTTCACGCAAAAGGAGTTAAATATCAGGCAAAGGAGATGGTTGGAGCTCATAAAGGATTATGATATGAAATTGCATTATCACCCAAGAAAAGCCAATGTCGTAGCAGGCGCTTTGAGCTGGAAGAGTTATGCCAATACCCTTGTAAGCGGAGGATTACCACAGGAGTTAGTCAAGAATCTCAAGGAGCTTTGTTTAGAGATAGTTCCAAGAGGTTTTTTGTAGCAATGGAAGTTCAGTCAACATTATTGGGAAAGATTCAAGAAGCTCGGAAGGATGATAAGGAGATTGCTGAGATAAAAGAGAAAATGAGCAAAGGAAAAGTCAAGGGTTTCCGTGAGGATGAGCACGAGACCTTATGGTTTGAGGATCATATTTATGTGCCCAATAATGCAGAGATCGGAAAGTTAATACTTCAGGAGGATCATGACTCGCCATACTCGATTCACCCCAAAAACACCAAGATGTATTTGGATTTGAAGGAGCGTTTCTGGTGGACAGGTATGAAGAAGGATATTGCCTAGTATGTAGCAGTGTGTGGTGTATGCCAGAGAGTGAAGACAGAACATCAGAAACCAGCAGGATTACTGCAGCCTATGTCGATACCCGAATGGAAGTGGGACAAGCTTGGCATGGATTTCATCACCGGATTACCCAGGACCCGATCGGATACGATTCAATCTAAGCTTGGCATGAATCGTTTGACAAGTGGCTCACTTTATCCCAGTGAAAACCACCTATACAAGCGTGAAGTTGGCCAAGATATATATGACCAGGATCGTATGTCTGCATGGAGTTCCGAGGACCATCGTATCAGATAGAGGGATGCAGTTTACCTCGAAGTTTTGGAATCATTGCACCAGACTTTGGGTACTAGACTAGAGTTCAGTACAACCTTTCATCCGCAGACAGATGGACAGACAGAGAGAGTCAATCAGGTTCTGGAGGACATGTTGAGAGCTTGTGCGCTAGATTATGGATCTAGTTGGGATAACAATCTGCCTTACGCGGAGTTCTCGTACAACAATAGTTATCAAGCAAGCTTGAAGATGGCACCTTTTGAAGCTTTGTATGGAAGGAGATGCGGGACACCATTAATGTGGGATGAAGTTGGAGACCATCAGTTATTTGGACCAAATTTAATCAAAGAGTCTGAAGAGAAGGTTAAGTTGATTCGAGATAGACTGAAGGTAGCTCAGTCCAGGCAGAAGAGTTATGCAGATACTAAACACAAGGAGGTAGTATATGAGATTGGAGACCGAGCATATCTTCATGTGTCACCACCGCGAGGAGTAAAACGTTTTAGAGTTAAGGGAAAGCTAGCCCTGAGATTTGTAGGACCGTGCCGAGTTTTGGAACGTATGGGAGAGGTTGCCTACAAGTTGGAGTTACCCAAAGGACTGTCAGGAGTTCATGATGCGTTTCACGTTTCCCAGTTGAAGAAGTGCCATGCAGAGATGGTCGATATTCGTCTGAGAGATACAGTGCCCCTGGAAGCAATTCAGTTGGATAGTGATTTTACCTACGAGGAGAAATATGTCAAGATTCTCGAGTTTTCCAGCCGAGTTACGCGCAGCAAGGTTATTAAGTTTTGCAAAGTTCAGTGGAGCCACCATACCGAAGATGAAGCCACCTGGGAACGAGAGGAAGACCTACGGAAAGACCACCCACACCTATTTTCTAGCCAACCCGAATCTCAAGGGCGAGATTCATCTTAAGGGGGTAGGTTTGTAACATCCCAAATTTTCAATTTGGATGTTATACATAGGTCATCATATGCATATCATATTTTATTTGCATTTTGATTGCGATCCTAGAAATCCTAAGCAACTCAAGGACCCACGGAGAGAGTTGGGGATTTCATTTATTTTCATATTTGAATTTTTCTCAAATTTGAAAAGAGGATCATTTTGGTTTAATAAGTTTTCTCTCCGAAATATTTCCGATATTAAAATAAAAGAGAGAAGATAATATGAATTCTTCAAAAAGAAAGAAAGATTGGAGGAAAGATTTTTAAAATCAAATAAATATTTCATTTGGAATTTTATTCAAGATTTTATTTGAATTAGAAAAATATGCATTTTTCAAAATTGTACTTTTAGGCCAGAAAATGTTCACTTTCTTCTAAATATTGCATTTAGACGGTGAAAATTGTTTTTGGCATTTTTAGAATTTTTTTATTTTTTATTTAGGATTTTTCTTCAGCGGAATTTATTTAAAAGAGTTCTAGGCCGGCCCGAGCCGAGCCGGGCCAAGCCCAGCCGCGCCGCCGCCTTGCCCGCGTCGCTCGCCGTGGAGTCGCCGGACTCCCGAAGGAGTCCGACTCGCTGCCGCCTCACCGACCCCCTCTCCAAGTCGGGGAACCCGGGGGAGCCTTTATAAGCAGCCCCGGGGCCGCCGCCTCCTCCTCGTCTCACCACCGCAGCCTCGCCGCTAGCGCCGTTGCCCCGCGCCGACGCCACCGTCCGCTGACCGCGCCCGACACCCCGCCTCGCCATTGCCGTGCCGACGCCGCCGCCTGTCGCTGTTGACCGGTATAAAAACCGCCCGGTTCGCCGGTTCGTTTGGTTTTTCGGTTTTGTATCTAGATCAGTTTTCTCGGTTTTTCTTTGGTTTAGCTAATTAGCGGACGTTCGCCCGAACACCTCTATTCGCGAACGCGGTCGTTCGTTTGTCCCTGTTAACGAACGTTCGTTGTTAGTCTTTTCTTTTTACTTCATTTTCAGCCAGGGACCTATCCGTGATTATTTTTATCACAGATTAGCCCCTGATCTTCGAACGCCCGCAACTTTTCAACCTTTCGTCCAAATCTAGTGAAACCAACGCCCAAATCTTTGTCTTGAACGCCTCTTTCCAGTTAACCAACTTGAACATGGTTTTCACAATTTAGAATTTGGTTGCAAGCAGATTTGAATTCTAACTTGTTTTTATCGTAGTTTGAGTTTCATAGCTCCGAGTTGAGTGTTTCTTTCTGAAAATCGAAGCTTGATACGTCCATTTTGCATCATGCTTTTATATCGATATTTATCGCATTATGGACTATTATTTCAGTTTATGTCACAATACTTATAGCTATTCTCTCTTTTTTTACAAGGTTTACACAAGGAAGGAGAATGCCGGCAGCTGGAATTCTGGTCTGGAAAAGGAGCAAATATTAGAGACCTATTCTGCGCAACTCCAAAAGTCCTGAAACTCCACGGAACGTCTTAAAAGAAATAAAGAAAAATCCACGCCAAAGATGAAGGCCAGGGGGCCCACACCCTTCTCACGAGGGTGCCCCCCCCAGGGCACGCCCCCCTACCTTGTGGGCCCCCTGGTGGCTCTCTGACGCCCATCTTCTCCTATATGAAGTCTTTCGATGAGAAAAAAATAAGAGGAACTTTTCGGGACGAGACTCAGCCGCCACGAGGCGGAACCTTGGCGGATCCAATCTAGAGCTCCGCAGAGCTGTTCTGCCGGGGAAACTTCCCTCCGAGAGGGGGAAATCATCACCATCGTCATCACCAACGCTCCTCTCATCTGGAGAGGGCAATCTCCATCAACATCTTCACCAGCACCATCTCATCTCCAAACCCTAGTTCATTTCTTGCATCCAATTCTTGTTTCAAAGTCCGGGATTGGTGCTAGTAGGTTGCTAGTAGTGTTGATTACTCCTTTTAGTTGATGCTTGTTGGTTTAATTGGTGGAAGATCATATGTTCAGATCCTATATGCATATTATTACCCCTCTGATTATGAACATGAATATGCTTTGTGAGTAATTACGTTCGTTCCTGAGGACAAGGGAGAAGTCTTGCTATGAGTAGTCATGTGAATTTGGTATTCGTTTGATATTTTGATAAGATGTATGTTGTCTAGCCTCTAGTGGTGTTATGTGAATGTCGACTACATAACACTTCACCATTATTTGGGCCTAGAGGAAGGCATTGGGAAGTAATAAGTAGATGATGGGTTGCTAGAGTGACAGAAGCTTAAACCCTAGTTTATGCGTTGCTTCGTAAGGGGCTGATTTGGATCCATATGTTTCATGCTATGGTTAGGTTTACCTTAATACTTTTGTTGTAGTTGCGGATGCTTGCAATAGAGGTTAATCATAAGTGGGATTCTTGTTCAAGTAAGAACAGCACCCAAGCACCGGTCCACCCACATATCAAATTATCAAAGTATCGAACGCAAATCATATGAACATGATGAAAACTAGCTTTACGATATTCCCATGTGTCCTCAGGAGCGCTTTTCCTATTATAGAGTTTGTTCCGGCTTGTCCTTTGCTACAAAAGGATTGGGCCATCTTGCTGCACTTTATTTACTTTTGTTACTTGTTGCTCGTTACAACCTATCTTATCACCAAACTATCTGTTACCACTTATTTCAGTACTTGCAGAGAATACCTTGCTGAAAACCGCTTATCATTTCCTTCTGCTCCTCGTTGGGTTCGACACTCTTACTTATCGAAAGGACTACGATAGATACCCTATACTTGTGGGTCGTCAAGACTCTTTTCTGGCACCGTTGCCGGGGAGTGTAGCGCCTTTGGTAGGTGGAATTTGGTAAGGAAAAATTTATATAGTGTGCTGAAATTTACTGTCACTTGTTACTATGGAAAGTAATTCTCTGAGGGGCTTGTTCGGGGTATCTTCACCCCATCCAGTAGAGCAAAGAGTTGCTCCTCAACCTACTGAACCTATTGAAAATGAAATTCCTTATGAGTATCCTTTGGGTATGATAGAAAAACCGCTAGATAACCCTTTTACAGGAGATGGAACAAAGCATCCTGATGAGCACTTAATATATGTGGATGAAGTTTGTGGATTATTTAAGCTTGTAGGTATACCCGATGATGTTGCTAAGAAGAAGGTATTCCCTTTATCTTTGAAGGGAGACGCGTTGATATGGTATAGGCTATGTGATGATATGAGATCGTGGGACTATAAAAGATTGAAGCTCGAATTTCATCAAAAGTATTACCCTATGCATCTTGTTCATCGTGATCGCAATTATATATATAATTTCTGGCCTCGTGAAGGAGAAAGCATCGCTCAAGCTTGGGGGAGGCTTAAATCAATGTTATATTCATGCCCCAATCATGAGCTCTCGAGAGAAATAATTATGCAAAGTTTTTATGCTCGGCTTTCTGAAAACAATCGCACCATGCTCGATACTTCTTGTGCTGGCTCTTTTATGATGAAGACTATTGAATTCAGATGGAATTTATTGGATAGAATTAAACGCAACTCTGAAGATTGGGACCTCGACGAGGGTAAGGAGTCAGGTATGACACCTAAGTTTGATTGTGTTAAATCTTTTATGGACACCGATATTTTCCGTAATTTTAGCACTAAATATGGACTTGACTCTGAGATAGTAGCTTCTTTCTGTGAATCTTTTGCTACTTATGTTGATCTCCCTAAGGAGAAGTGGTTTAAATATCATCCTCCCATAGAAGTAAAAGTAGCTGCACCTATTAAAGTTGAAGAAAAGACTGTCACTTATAATGATCCTATTGTTCATACTTCTTATATTGAGAAACTACCTTTCCCTATTAGAATAAAGGATTATGCTAAAGCTTCAACTGTTGTTCGTAAAAGCAATATTAGAACTTATACACCTTCTGAGCAAGTTAAAGTAGAACCTATTATTGCTATTGTTAAAGATCTCTTGTCTGATAATATTGATGGGCATGTTATTCAGTTCGAAGGTGAAACTGCCAGAATCGCTAAACCTTGTGATAAAGATAAACATAGACCTGTGGTAGGCGTGCCTGTTATTTCTGCTAAAATAGGAGATCATTGTTATCATGGCTTATGTGATATGGGTGCTAGTGCTAGTGTTATACCTCATGACTTATACAAAGAAATAAAGAATGAAATTGCACCTGTTGAGTTAGAAGATATTGATGTTACTATTAAACTTGCTAATAGAGATACTATTGCACCAATTGGAATTGTTAGAGATGTTGAAGTCTTGTGTGGGAAAACTAAATATCCTGCTGATTTTCGTGTTCTTACTTCTCCGCAAAATAGCTTTTGGCCAATTATATTTGGTAGACCCTTCTTAAATACTGTCAATGCTACCATAGACTGCACTAAGAATATTGTTACTGTTGGTTTGGATGATATGGTTCATGAGTTTAATTTCTCTAAATTTGGTAAACAACGTCGTGAGGAAGAATTACCTAGTAAGGATGAAATTATTGGTCTTGCTTCTATTGCCGTACCTCCTAGTGATCCTTTAGAACACTATTTGCTAGACCATGAAAATGATATGTTCATGAATGAAAGAAGGGAAATAGATGAAGTATTCTTTAAACAGGAACCTATTCTGCATCACAACTTGCCTGTTGAAATTTTAGGGATCCATCCCGTGTTTGAGCTCAGACCGTTGCCTGATAATCTTAAATATGCTTATCTTGATGAAAAGAAGATATATCCTGTTATTATTAGTGCTAACCTTTCAGAGCATGAAGAAGAAAGATTATTGAAAACTCTGAAGAAGCATCATGCTGCTATTGGATATACTCTTGATGATCTTAAGGGCATTAGTCCCACTCTATGTCAACATAAAATAAATTTGGAAGCAGATGCCAAACCAGTTCGTGATCCTCAACGATGTTTGAATCCTAAAATGAAAGAAGTGGTAAGGAAAGAAATACTAAAGCTTCTGGAGGTAGGTATAATCTATCCCATTGCTGATAGTGAGTGGGTAAGTCATGTCCATTGTGTCCTTAATAAGGGCGGTATTACTGTTGTTCCTAATGATAAAGATGAATTGATTCCACAAAGAATTATCACAGGTTATAGGATGGTAGTTGATTTCCGCAAATTAAATAAAGCTACTAAGAAAGATCATTACCCCTTACCTTTTATTGATCAAATGCTAGAAAGATTATGCAAACATACACACTATTGCTTTCTAGATGGTTATTCTGGTTTCTCTCAAATACCTGTGTCGGCTAGAGATCAATCAAAGACTACTTTTACATGCCCTTTTGGTACTTTTGCTTATAGACGTATGCCTTTTGGTTTATGTGATGCACCTGCTACCTTTCAAAGATGCATGATGGTTATATTCTCTGACTTTTGTGAAAAGATTTGTGAGATTTTCATGGACGACTTTTCCGTCTATGGTTCCTCTTTTGATGATTGCTTGAGCAATCTTGATCGAGTTTTGCAGAGATGCGAAGAAACTAATCTTGTCTTGAATTGGGAAAAGTGCCACTTTATGGTTAATGAGGGTATTGTCTTGGGGCACAAAGTTTCTGAAAGAGGTATTGAAGTTGATAAAGCCAAGGTTGATGCTATTGAAAAGATGCCATGTCCCGAGGACATCAAAGGTATAAGAAGTTTCCTTGGTCACGCTGGATTTTATAGGAGGTTCATTAAGGACTTCTCAAAAATTTCTTGGCCTCTGACTAATTTATTGCAAAAAAATTATACCATTTGTCTTTGATGATGATTGTGTAGAAGCATTTGAAATACTTAAGAAAGCATTAGTCTCTACACCTGTTGTTCAGCCACCTGATTGGAACCCACCCTTTGAAATTATGTGTGATGCTAGTGATTATGTTGTAGGTGATGTTCTAGGGCAAAGAGTTGATAAGAAATTAAATGTTATTCATTATGCTAGTAAGACTCTAGACAATGCTCAAAGAAATTATGCTACTACTGAAAAAGAACTCTTAGCAGTTGTATTTGCTTGTGATAAGTTCAGATCTTATATTGTTGATTCTAAAGTAACTATTCAAACTGATCATGCTGCTATTAAATATCTTATGGAAAAGAAAGATGCTAAACCTAGACTTATTAGATGGGTTCTTGTCACATCCCTGATCCTGTTATGCACTAGGCTAGACCTCTTGTGAGCATCATGTTTTAATTCAAATGAAATTTGAATTGAGGGATTTTTAAAGCCTCAGAAACCTTCTAAAAATGATCAACATTAAAATCTTCTCAAAGAAGTCCAAGAAAATGTTCCTGTTATTCCATGGAAATATTGGTGAGAGGTAAAATTTAAACCAATATTTTTGGAGTCACAGAGATATTTATTTTGGCCATTTGAATTAATCCAATAACTATTTGCTTTGGATTTATATTTAATATATATTAAATATGACTCCAAATAATTCTGGAAGTTTGTGAGTGGCTTTGTATATATTTTAGCAAGCCACATAATAAACTACAGAATTTATTAAAATGGTTTAGTTGCTAAAACTAAATCAAAACAGAGACAGAAAAAAATAGAAAACAGAAACTAATAAAGAGAGGGAGAGAAGGCCACCAGGCCACCTACCTAACTTACCTGGCGCCCACTTACCTGGCCCAGCACGGCCCAGCCCATCTCCACTTCCCCCCCTGTCGCCTTCCTCCTCGCGCCAGTAGGCACAGGCGCGTGGCCGACGCACGCCGGCGCACGCCCCGGCCACCTCCTGCTTGCCGCTCCACCTCAACACCCCGGACGCCTCCATGCGTGCCACGCCACTCCTCTGGAACTCTCTCACTCTCTCCTGAACTCTTCCCCTTCCTCTGCTTCCTCTCCCTCCCGCGACCGAACGGAGCCGCCGCCACCGACGAGCTCCCTCGCGGCCACCGCCACCCCCTAGCCTCGCCGATGCGCTCAAAGGCTCCGCCTCGACCCCCTCTTCCTCCCCACCGATCCACGGCCCTCCGGAAGCCCTGCAGCGTCGCCCTCAAGCTCGTCCCCAACCTTCGGCCGCCGGCGAACTTTCGAGGATTCGCGAGCTCCAGCCCCTCTCCGGCCTCGCCGTTGCCTCCACCGGATCCGCTGTGAGCTCTTCTTCCATTCCCCCTCCTCCTCGCGCTCGTTCCCGCACTCTAGCCGCCCTTTTCACCGGAGCCGATTGCTCCTCGCCGCCGGCCATGGCGTGACCGTGGCCACAGCCACCGTAGCTCGTTCCCGAGCCCACCGTCGTGCTCACCGCAACCTCAGGAGCCCGCAGCACCCACCAGTTCCTCCCGTAGTGCACCATAGCGTCGAATCGATCGGCGCCCGAACTCCGGCCGCCGCAGAAGCGGACACCGCCGTCGATTTAGGTCGTCTCCGGCGACCCCTCTAGCACCAGCCGACGCGGACGAGGCCCAGGGTTCCAACGGTGCCATCCGCGCCTCGAACCGTGGCCTGTGCTGCGATTCCGCGCATCGCCGCCGTCTCGGGCCTCGCCGGCGTCATGTCGCCGGTGGGTTTGACTTGTTTGACCTGCGGTTTGACCCCCCAGGGTCGCTGACTAGTGGGGCCAGGCCCTGCTAACTTTAGTTAAATATTAACTAAACCTAATTAGCCACTAACACTGACCAGTGGGCCCCGACCCCCCTAATCCTTTAATTAAGCAAATAACCCCCTGTTAACTAACTGTGACACTGACGTGTGGCCCCCACATGTCAGGTTTGACTCTGGGCGACCCAGTTGACCTACTGACCTCAGCCTTACGCCATGCTGACGCAATATTCCTTTTCTGGAATTTAGTTTGTTTTATAAATAATCAGGAAATTCCAGGAAATTGTATAAAGTTCTAAAATTCATAGAAATTCAACCGTAACTCCAAATTAAATAATTTATATATGAAAAATTATCAGAAAAATTCAAGGAATCCATCTGTACCATTTTCATGCATGTTAGAACAACTTATAGCTGCTGTTTAGCACAAATCAATTAAATGGCATTTGAATAATCACATATGGAGTTTAAATTTGAATCTTGTATTCAAACCAACTTCATTTAATCTGTTGCTAGTTGCATTAGCTCCAAACACCAGCATATTGCCATGTCATAGCATGCATCATATTGTGCATTGCATTGATCGTGTTTCTTCTGTGTTTGCCGGTGTTGTTCTCCCTCGGTAGACGTTGTACCGACGATGTGATCATTGACACTGATGAAGACTCAATGTTATCTTCAGAAGTGCCAGGCAAGCAAAACCCCCTTGTTCATTCCGATATAATCCCACTCTCTCGCTCCTGCTCTCTTTTACTGCATTAGGACAACACCGATTCAACTGTTACATGCTGCGGTAGTTGAACCCCTTTATCCTCTGCATGACCTGTCATTGCCACAGTAAATAGATGAAACCCACTAGCATGAGTAGGAGTTGTTTGAGCCCTGATGTGCCTACTCATTCATGCTTGTTTGTCATGCCTGCTACTGCTTAGAGTTGAGTCAGGTCTGATTCATCGGGGATGAATCAGAGGTGTGTGAACATGTCCTACTGTGTGTGAGCTAAGTGTGTGAACACGATTGGTAAAGGTAGCGGTGAGAGGCCATGTAGGAGTACATGGTGGGTTGTCTCATTGCAGCCGTCCTCAGGAACTGAGTTCTGTGTTTGTGATCCATGATTCAGCTACTACCACGCATTGGTCCCGAAACCAATGGACCCTCTCGGCTTCTTGATCACCCTTGTCCTCTGTCCAGGAGTTGCAAGTAGTTTCTGGTGTTTGTAGTATGCTGGAGGCCGTGCGCAGCGCTGACCGTAGGGGTGGGCTGTGATGCGGTAGGCACGTGGCCGGGTAAACCGGGCGCCCGTTTGGTGTCACGGAACCCTGTTCACATCGTTTGGGGCTGTGAGCGAAACTCCGGCCGGATCTCCTCTTAGATGGAACCCGAATAGGCGATAAACCTGGACTAGAGACTTGAGTGATTAGGCAGGCCGTGGCCGACACCCACGTTGGGCTTCCGCTTGAAGGTTGCCGAGTACATGTCGTGTAAACGGCGGTAAGTGGTGAGAGCGTGTGTGAAGAAGTACACCCCTGCAGGGTTAACATCATCTATTCGAATAGCCGTGTCCGCGGAAAAGGACTTCTAGGTTGCTTATATCAGTTCATAGACAAGTGAAAGTGGATACTCTAAAATACACAAGATAAGCGTGAGTGCTATGGATGGCGCTCTCGTAGGGAGACGGGAGTGAATCCATAGTGGTGTATTGATATGGTGAATATGTGGACTCGTGTGCGCCACCTCAAAAGAGTTACTTGCAGTCGTAGTGTAAGATAGCCACCGAGTCAAAGCTGGCTTGCTGCAGTTAAACCCCACCATCCCTTTGTTGATAATGATGCATATGTAGTTAGTTCTGATGTAAGTCTTGCTGGGTACATTTGTACTCACGTTGCTTAATTTATGTTTTTTGCAGAGAGACCTCAGTCTCGCTAGTAGTTCCGTATGGTCTTCGACGTTTAGCTTGTTACCTCAGCTACGATCTTGTGCCCTCGGCAGGATTTGGTAGATAGTCAGGCTTCTCAGCCTTTTTCATTTATAGATGTCTGTACTCAGACATGATAGCTTCCGCTTGTGCTTTGACTTGTATGCTCTGATTGTTGGGTCATGAGACCCATGTTTGTAATATCTCGCTCCTCGGAGCCTATTGAATAAAATACTTGAGTTGTAGAGTCATGTTGTGATGCCATGTTGTATTTGCACATATCGAGCATATTGTGTGTATGTTATTGAAATGCTTGGTATGTGTGGGATCTGACAACCTAGTTGTTTATTCTTAGTAGCCTCTCTTACCGGGAAATGTCTCCTAGTGTTTCCACCGAGCCATGGTAGCTTGCTACTGCTCCGGAACACTTAGGCTAGCCGGCATGTGTCCTTCTTCGTTCCTGTGTATGTCCCTTCGGGGAAATGTCACGCGATGAATACCGGAGTCCTGTTAGCCCGCTACAGCCCGGTTCACCGGAGTCCTGCTAGCCCAGTGCTACAGCCTGGATTCACTCGCTGATGACCGACACGTTCGATGCTGGGTCATGGATGCCTGTCCCTGTAAGTCTGTGCCACTTTGGGTTTACGACTAGCCATGTCAGCCCGGGCTCCTTATCATATGGATGCTAGCGACACTATCATATACGTGTGCCAAAAGACGCAAACGGTCCCGGGCAAAGGTAAGGAGACACCCGTGGGAATACCGTGCGTGAGGCCGCAAAGTGATATGAGGTGTTACATGCTAGATCGATGTGGCATTGAGTCGGGGTCCTGACAGCGTTGGTATCAGAGCTTGACTGCCTGTAGGATTACCAAGCCAAACTGGTCGAAGTTGAGTCTAGAAATTCTTTAGTTATATAAGGGAATTGATTGTGGGATGGAACGTAAGGCTCTTTTTACTCCTTATACCTCATGGCCTTCTGATCTGAGTCAACCTCTTCTCTTCTACGGGGATTAAGAAATAGGCTATCTCTTCTTTCTATCAGGATCACGTGTTACTAATCCGTAGACTTATAGAATTGTTGGATTTAAGCTTGAGTTCAGTTCCTACGACTTCCGTATGTTAATTATTGATCTCGAGACCTTGATATTGTGCTTCTAAGTGGTTATGCCACCATTTTTGTGAATGTCTCAAATCTTTTCTGAGCATTTACAGCCGTTATGCTGTCCGAGTCATCCCAGGTTTCTAAATAGTCTGATGCATTTGCAAAATCCTTTCCCTCTGGTTTCGATGTTCCTTTATGCCAGCTCAATCACACTAATTGTTGAGTTGAGGTATTCTATTGCCTTGACATTTATGTTGGAATTATTATTATGACCCTAGGTGTTTTAGGGAGTCACCTAGTAATCTAGCAATGTTTTGTGTTCCCAGTGTGAAGATTCTGGCCATCATTCTCGAAAGCATCCCGTGGTGCTACTTAGTAGTAGGTATTCTACTCCTTGGGTTTTGAACCCGAGATTCACTCTACTTACTTCATGTTGATAGGGTTTGCTAGTTCCTTTAGGATATTAGTAACCTTTGCGATAGTCCTCGAGGTTCGTGGTACATCCTTCTTCCAAATACCATGAACTACTTATGGCAGAAGTTCCTCGTTGAACTGAACGATCACAACCAGAGTGCTCTTGATGAGTTCTCCATTATATATTGTGGCTCTGCCAGTCCTACCTCTCTGCATGGGTTATCCGGAAGAAACATGTGGAACTTGGTTCGACATACTAATCTATGCATCCACAACTCAGAAAATTATATGTTCTTTGAGTTGTCCCTCTTAGTTGTCTTCTGACCCTCGTCTATCATTTGATAGTCAAGAGTATGCGTGCGTTCATTCATCGATGCCTATTACTCTTGTGGTCCGTCAAGCCATTCTATTCCAGAATGACTAGGAGAAACAAACTCCAGTACCTTGTCCATTTCCAGGATTGGGTCAAAGAAGTTGTGCTTCGCAGATCAAATTGCTAATTCAGCTTTTGTTCTGCTCTACCTTGGAGTATTACATCTTTATATCGGGAATGATATAGGAATTGCACACCACCCTATGAACTCTTGGTACAGTGATACTTCTTGCCATCATTGTTCATTCCTCGGTTCCTGTGTTATTGTAACCGGAATGTCGACAAGTGAATCGTGATGTGTGAAATCAATACTCCTAGCAACCTCGTTGCTTGGTAGTTAAAGGACAATAATTTCATTCTTAGCGTGTTGGTTCTTGAATCATCATTCTAAGACTGTTCGTGCTATCTAGTCCTTATTTCTGGTGCACTCTCCGATCAGTGAGTTAGGATAGTGCCAATCCTTGCTTATTTGATCATATCGTCTTGCCCTGGAAAGCAAGATTGTTCTCGAGCTTAGTAACATACCGGTGGTTCGTGATTTTCCGAAGATCTTCTTGGAAGTGTTACCAGGTTGTTTCCTGACTGTTATGTTGAGCTTGTGATCAACTTGGTTTCTTGTGAACCACCCTTTCTCCAAGAATCTGTGTTGGATATCCCTGAGCTAGTTGGTTAAGCTAGACAACAACTTGGAGAATTGGAAGATAAAAGCTTGCCTAACTTAGTTCGTTCCAAAGGGATATTCTTGTGTAGTGTGTGTTGAAGAAAGATGATATCTTCATCGATTGGTCCCTGTGATCAGTTGTTGGACCTATTGTCTTATCAATCCTTTGATTTGAGTGTGGGCCATCGTCAAGTCAAATCAGTACCAACGATGCTCGTAATGTTGTCTTACTCGTGGTTGATCCCTCGAGCATACACCATTATATCTTTTGGGTCTGACCAATGCTATCACCGTGTTCACTTAACCATGGAATTCCATTTACATGGAAATCTCGATGAGTTGTTGTTGAGCCCATCAGCAGCATTTTGTCTCTCCCATGAGTCATGTTGAACATCAACCTAGTGTTGGAAACTTGTGTAAGCATTTCTTCGTGTTTTGTTCATGAAGCATATGTTTGGATGAAGGTAGTGACTTCCTTTAATTCATGTGCATCTGATGCAAGTTGCCGCCGTGGATTCGAGAAAGTCAATGTTGCTTTCTTTGGAATCATTCCAAATCAGTCATGCACACGTGCGAAGAATTCTGTGGTTTGAAGACTTGCAACCTTCAATCTATATGTATCCCTAGCACACCAAGCCACTGATTGATTTGTTCAAGGAGAAGGAGTTCCTTCATAAGAGCTAATCCGGACTTATGTAAGGACTTCGATACCCTCGTTGATGGTTCCCAACTTGAACTCGGTAGTGTTTTATTGTAAGACTACCACATGGTCATGCTTGTTTAGGACATCGTGTTCACACGTGTGTAGCAGAACCAGCTCATGTTTTGGAGTTTGCTATCGTAGTTCATTTCCCGAGAATCTCGCAACGTTATCTCGTCGATTTGTGTTGCAAACTTTCATTTTTCTTCCTAGACTCGATGAGTCTGGAATATCCTGACACCAACCAGATCTGAATCTCAGGCAGATATGATGGTTGGAACATTTCCCCAAGAACTATAATATTGGTTCCTCGATAACTGGTAAAGTGGATGTCGTGGCCAGCACCACCCAGCCGAAAGACCTATTATTGTAGTATCTTGATCGAAGAAGTTGGCCACCTCCCCATAAGGATTTCGTAGGATTTACCTCCGTAACTGTTCCTTATGGATTCTATTGCTCCCGAAGTCCGACCTTTTACTTGATGTTCTAGTTATCAAACCATATCTATGAATGGGATACACTAGCACATCAAGGAGAACATTAGAAGCGGAGTGCTAAATGCCTCTCGGTCAATCATCCAGATTTTGCTTCCTTGGCCTCGCTAAGGTGAAATCTGAGAAGGTGTTATCTTCCTTTGCATCTGCATCATCCATCATTAGCCATCATGGTAGTATGTTGTGTTGCCAGGATCCTTGACACGGATGTCGGTAAAACCTTGATGATTGTGGAAATGCTGAAGTTCTTGAGAGCACGCACAAGCGCTACGTGTTATCATCGGCTCTAACTGGGATTCCTCTCAGTTTCCTCGGCAATGCTATGACCTTTCAAACAGTGAATTCACTCTCTATTGTTGGGTTCTTCCCCAGTTACCAAAATCATTCCCAGCATTTGCATTTTGTTCCCGGCTTGCACCGCCATCGTGCCACCCTACTCTGGATTACCCTTCTCAGTAATTACTGATCAGGATCATTTTCAAAAGTGGTCCTACCATGGGTCTCATCCATTTCTGATGATAAACAAAATCATCTATGACGTTGTCTTCAACAAGGTAATCCACATCATCCAAGTCCGAGTATGCCATTCTACCGACCCCCTCCAAATGATCGCTTGTGATTGCCTTAGGCTGGTATAAAGAGTTTCAATGATCTTTGAATCAAAGGTAATTCTTTTTGCCACTTAAGGGGATATATCTACGAGTCACCATCCCTAAGGTGCCTCGTTGTGGTATCATGGCAACTCAACTCCTCGCTATGATGACAATCGTTTACCACCTTTTTAAGTGTGGAATTGTAGTCTACCTGGTAAACCTCGTCATCTGCTCCACTCCATCCCTCTAGAGGTGTGCTTCGTCCCTCAGCTCGAGAAATGTTGCTATGTCTCATTCCGAGAGTTAATCCTGAGTTGTTCGACCTTCGAGAAGAACCATTCTTTTAGGGTCTTTCCTTTCCTCTCATTGTCATGATAGTTGGAGTTTTCAGAGCAAGGCGACAAGACAATGATGGTGATCGAATCAACGCTCTTATGGAATGCACCCTGGATCGTGAAGATTGTGCTAGTTGCGTTCCCCCTTCACCTTACCCTACGCTTAAATCTCGGGACGAGATTTTTGTTTAGTGGGGGTGAGTTGTCACATCCCAGATCCTGTTATGCACTAGGCTAGACCTCTTGTGAGCATCATGTTTTAATTCAAATGAAATTTGAATTGAGGGATTTTTAAAGCCTCAGAAACCTTCTAAAAATGATCAACATTAAAATCTTCTCAAAGAAGTCCAAGAAAATGTTCCTGTTATTCCATGGAAATATTGGTGAGAGGTAAAATTTAAACCAATATTTTTGGAGTCCCAGAGATATTTATTTTGGCCATTTGAATTAATCCAATAACTATTTGCTTTGGATTTATATTTAATATATATTAAATATGACTCCAAATAATTCTGGAAGTTTGTGAGTGGCTTTGTATATATTTTAGCAAGCCACATAATAAACTACAGAATTTATTAAAATGGTTTAGTTGCTAAAACTAAATCAAAACAGAGACAGAAAAAATAGAAAACATAAACTAATAAAGAGAGGGAGAGAAGGCCACCAGGCCACCTACCTAACTTACCTGGCGCCCACTTACCTGGCCCAGCACGGCCCAGCCCATCTCCACTTCCCCCCTATCACCTTCCTCCTCGCGCCAGTAGGCACAGGCGCGTGGCCGACGCACGCCGGCGCACGCCCCGGCCACCTCCTGCTTGCCGCTCCACCTCGACACCCCGGACGCCTCCATGCGTGCCACGCCACTCCTCTGGAACTCTCTCACTCTCTACCGAACTCTTCCCCTTCCTCTGCTTCCTCTCCCTCCCGCGACCGAACGGAGCCGCCGCCACCGACGAGCTCCCTCGCGGCCACCGCCACCCCCTAGCCTCGCCGATGCGCTCAAAGGCTCCGCCTCGACCCCCTCTTCCTCCCCACCGATCCACGGCCCTCCGGAAGCCCTCCAGCGTCGCCCTCAAGCTCGTCCCCAACCTTCGGCCGCCGGCGAACTTTCGAGGATTCGCGAGCTCCAGCCCCTCTCCGGCCTCGCCGTTGCCTCCACCGGATCCGCTGTGAGCTCTTCTTCCATTCCCCCTCCTCCTCGCGCTCGTTCCCGCACTCTAGCCGCCCTTTTCATCGGAGCCGATTGCTCCTCGCCACCGGCCATAGCGTGGTCGTGGCCACAGCCACCGCAGCTCGTTCCCGAGCCCACCGTCGTGCTCACCGCAACCTCAGGAGCACGCAACACCCACCAGTTCCTCCCGTAGTGCACCATAGCGTCGAATCGATCGGCGCCCGATCTCCGGCCGCCGCGGAAGCGGACACCGCCATCGATTTAGGTCGTCTCCGGCGACCCCTCTAGCACCAGCCGACGCGGACGAGGCCCAGGGTTCCAACGGTGCCATCCGCGCCTCGAACCGTGGCCTGTGCTGCGATTCCGCGCATCGCCGCCGTCTCGGGCCTCGCCAGCGTCATGTCGCCGGCGGGTTTGACTTGTTTGACCTGGGGTTTGACCCCCCAGGGTCGCTGACTAGTGGGGCCAGGCCCTGCTAACTTTAGTTAAATATTAACTAAACCTAATTAGCCACTAACACTGACCAGTGGGCCCCGACCCCCCTAATCCTTTAATTAAGCAAATAACCCCCTGTTAACTAACTGTGACACTGACGTGTGGCCCCCACACGTCAGGTTTGACTCTGGGCGACCCAGTTGACCTGCTGACCTCAGCCTTACGCCATGCTGACGCAATATTCCTTTTCTGGAATTTAGTTTATTTTATAAATAATCAGGAAATTCCAGGGAATTGTATAAACTTCTAAAATTCATAGAAATTCAACCGTAACTCCAAATTAAATAATTTATATATGAAAAATTATCAGAAAAATTCAAGGAATCCATCTGTACCATTTTCATGCATGTTAGAACAACTTATAGCTGCTGTTTAGCACAAATCAATTAAATGGCATTTGAATAATCACATATGGAGTTTAAATTTGAATCTTGTATTCAAACCAACTTCATTTAATCTGTTGCTAGTTGCATTAGCTCAAAACACCAGCATATTGCCATGTCATAGCATGCATCATATTGTGCATTGCATTGATCGTGTTTCTTCTGTGTTTGCCGGTGTTGTTCTCCCTCGGTAGACGTTGTACCGACGATGTGATCGTTGACACTGATGAAGACTCAATGTTATCTTCAGAAGTGCCAGGCAAGCAAAACCCCCTTGTTCATTCTGATATAATCCCACTCTCTCGCTCCTGCTCTCTTTTACTGCATTAGGACAACACCGATTCAACTGTTACATGCTGCGGTAGTTGAACCCCTTTATCCTCTGCATGACCTGTCATTGCCACAGTAAATAGATGAAACCCACTAGCATGAGTAGGAGTTGTTTGAGCCCTGATGTGCCTACTCATTCATGCTTGTTTGTCATGCCTGCTACTGCTTAGAGTTGAGTCAGGTCTGATTCATCGGGGATGAATCAGAGGTGTGTGAACATGTCCTACTGTGTGTGAGCTAAGTGTGTGAACACGATTTGGTAAAGGTAGCGGTGAGAGGCCATGTAGGAGTACATGGTGGGTTGTCTCATTGCAGCCGTCCTCAGGAACTGAGTTCTGTGTTTGTGATCCATGATTCAGCTACTACCACGCATTGGGCCCGAAACCAATGGACCCTCTCGGCTTCTTGATCACCCTTGTCCTCTGTCCAGGAGTTGCAAGTAGTTTCTGGTGTTTGTAGTATGCTGGAGGCCGTGCGCAGCGCTGACCGTAGGGGTGGGCTGTGATGCGGTAGGCACGTGGCCGGGTGAACCGGGCGCCCGTTTGGTGTCACGGAACCCTGTTCACATCGTTTGGGGCTGTGAGCGAAACTCCGGCCGGATCTCCTCATGGATGGAACCCTAATAGGCGATAAACCTGGACTAGAGACTTGAGTGTTTAGGCAGGCCGTGGCCGACACCCACGTTGGGCTTCCGCTTGAAGGTTGCCGAGTACATGTCGTGTAAACGGCGGTAAGTGGTGAGAGCGTGTGTGAAGAAGTACACCCCTGCAGGGTTAACATCATCTATTCGAATAGCCGTGTCCGCGAAAAAGGACTTCTGGGTTGCTTATATCAGTTCATAGACAAGTGAAAGTGGATACTCTAAAATACACAAGATAAGCGTGAGTGCTATGGATGGCGCTCTCGTAGGGAGACGGGAGTGAATCCATAGTGGTGTATTGATATGGTGAATATGTGGACTCGTGTGCGCCACCTCAAAAGAGTTACTTGCAGTCGTAGTGTAAGATAGCCACCGAGTCAAAGCTGGCTTGCTGCAGTTAAACCCCACCATCCCTTTGTTGATAATGATGCATATGTAGTTAGTTCTGATGTAAGTCTTGCTGGGTACATTTGTACTCACGTTGCTTAATTTATGTTTTTTGCAGAGAGACCTCAGTCTCGCTAGTAGTTCCGTATGGTCTTCGACGTTTAGCTTGTTACCTCAGCTACGATCTTGTGCCCTCGGCAGGATTTGGTAGATAGTCAGGCTTCTCAGCCTTTTTCATTTATAGATGTCTGTACTCAGACATGATAGCTTCCGCTTGTGCTTTGACTTGTATGCTCTGATTGTTGGGTCATGAGACCCATGTTTGTAATATCTCGCTCCTCGGAGCCTATTGAATAAAATACTTGAGTTGTAGAGTCATGTTGTGATGCCATGTTGTATTTGCACATATCGAGCATATTGTGTGTATGTTATTGAAATGCTTGGTATGTGTGGGATCTGACAACCTAGTTGTTTATTCTTAGTAGCCTCTCTTACCGGGAAATGTCTCCTAGTGTTTCCACCGAGCCATGGTAGCTTGCTACTGCTCCGGAACACTTAGGCTGGCCGGCATGTGTCCTTCTTCCTCCCTGTGTCTGTCCCTTCGGGGAAATGTCACGCGATGAATACCGGAGTCCTGTTAGCCCGCTACAGCCCGGTTCACCGGAGTCCTGCTAGCCCAGTGCTACAGCCTGGATTCACTCGTTGATGACCGACACGTTCGATGCTGGGTCATGGATGCCTGTCCCTGTAAGTCTGTGCCACTTTGGGTTTACGACTAGCCATGTCAGCCCGGGCTCCTTATCATATGGATGCTAGCGACACTATCATATACGTGTGCCAAAAGACGCAAACGGTCCCGGGCAAAGGTAAGGCGACACCCGTGGGAATACCGTGCGTGAGGCCGCAAAGTGATATGAGGTGTTACATGCTAGATCGATGTGGCATTGAGTCGGGGTCCTGACAGTTCTCTTGCTACAAGAATTTGATTTGCATATTGTTGATAGAAAGGGAGCTGAGAACCCCGTTGCAGACAATCTGTCTAGGTTAGAAAATATTCTTGATGACCCACTACCTATTAATGATAGCTTTCCTGATGAACAATTAAATGTTATAAGTACTTCTCGTAGTACTCCATGGTGTGCTGATTATGCTAATTATATTGTTGCTGAATTTATACCACCTAGCTTCACATACCAGCAAAAGAAAAAGTTCTATGATTTAAGGCATTACTTCTGGGATGACCCACATATTTATAAGTAAGGAGTAGATGGTGTTATTAGACGTTGTGTACCTGAGCATGAACAGGAACAGATCCTACGCAAGTGTCATTCCGAGTCTTACGGAGGACACCACGCTGGAGATAGAACTGCACATAAGGTATTGCAATCTGGTTTTATTGGCCTACTCTCTTCAAGGATGCCCGTAAGTTTGTCTTGTCTTGTGATGAATGTCAAAGAATTGGTAATATTAGTAGATGTCAAGAAATGCCTATGAATTATTCTCTTGTTATTGAACCGTTTGATGTTTGGGATTTTGATTATATGGGACCTTTTCCTGCCTCTAATGGATACACACATATTCTAGTTGTTGTTGATTACGTTACTAAGTGGGTAGAAGCTATTCCAACTAGTAGTGCTGATCATAACACTTCTATTAAAATGCTTAAAGAAGTTATTTTCCCAAGGTTTGGAGTCCCTAGATATTTAATGACTGATGGTTTTTCACACTTTATTCATGGTGCTTTCCGTAAAATGCTTGCTAAATATGATGTTAATCATAGAATTGCATCTCCTTATCACCCACAGTCTAGTGGTCAAGTAGAGTTGAGCAATAGAGAGCTCAAATTAATTTTGCAAAAGACTGTTAACAGGTCTAGAAAGAATTGGTCTAAGAAACTTGATGATGCATTATGGGCTTATAGAACTGCATACAAAAATCCTATGGGTATGTCTCCGTATAAAATGGTTTATGGAAAAGCATGTCACTTACCTCTCGAACTAGAACATAAGGCATATTGGGCTATTAAAGAGCTTAACTATGATTTTAAACTTGCCGGTGAGAAGAGGTTATTTGATATTAGCTCACCTGATGAATGGAGAACCCAAGCATATGAAAATGCCAAGTTGTTCAAAGAAAAAGTTAAAAGATGGCATGACAAAAGGATACAAAAGCGTGAGTTTAATGTAGGTAATTATGTATTACTGTACAACTCTCGTTTAAGATTTTTTGCAGGAAAACTTCTCTCTAAATGGGAAGGCCCCTATGTTATCGAAGAGGTCTATCGTTCCGGTGCCATAAAAATCAACAATTTCGTGGGCACAAATCCGAAGGTGGTAAATGGTCAAAGAATTAAACATTATATCTCACGTAATCCCATAAATGTTGAAACCAATATTATTGAAACTGTAACCCTGGAGGAATACATAAGGGACACTTTCCGGAACGTTCCAGACTCTGAAAAGGAATAGCTATGTGGTACGGTAAGTAAACCGACTCCAAAACAATTTTAAGGCAATATTTCTCCGTTTTGGAATATTTAGAAAAATAGAAAAATAAGAAGCAGTCCGGGAAGGACAGAAGGGCCCCACGAGGGTGGTGGGCGCGCCCTACCCCCCTGGGCGCGCCCCCTACCTCGTGAGCACCTCGTGTGCCTTCCGGACTCTGTTTTCTTGCACGATATGTATTTTTGTCAGTAAAAATTCATTATATATTCTCCCGAAGGTTTTGACTCCCGTATCACGCAAATATCCTCTGCTTTTGTTTCGAGCTGTCCCGTTGTAGATTAAATCAACATGTCTTCCCAGGATTCGGAAGGATAAAGCTATGTGGATGATTACTTAGCAAATCCAAAGGTCTATGGAGATGTGGAACACGATGGATGGACCACGGAGGAAGAAGAGGACTATGAACCCGAGGGGAAGGAGGATACGAGCTCAGATGAAGATGAAGCACCATTTCCTCAGCTTGGGGACATGCACGTGGAGTTCAAAAAGTCAAGTCTCCCTGATAGGGTAAAGAAACCCAAGTTCGAGTTTATCCCTTTTCGTCTCTTGCAGGAAAATAAGCAGGACCTATGCAAAAAGATATTAACCCTGGAGTGGGAGATTGATGATCTGAGGGATCAAAATGTCGTCCTCAAGCGCAAATTAAGGGAGAAGCCTAAGCCATCAACCAAGCCCGCATCATCAACAACACCTCCACCTTCTTCACCGACAAAGGAGATATAATCACATGGGTATGGGCACTCCCCTTGGCAACTGCCAAGCTTGGGGGGAGGTGCCCCGGTATCGTATCACAATCACAACTCTTATCTTTGCCGTTTTTCTTAGTTCAATCATATTAGTAGTATCTTGATGTAGTAGAATAAAGTTTATGGCATGATCTAGTTTTGAGTTTTGCTTTATGATCTCTCTATGTAATCGAGTCCTTGAGCTATATATAATAAAGATTAGTGTTGAGTCAAGGGCTTGATTATTTTGCCATGATCTTGGGTGAATAAAAGAAAAGAGAAAAAGAATAAAAAGAAACAAAAAGTTCATATTGATCTTATTGAGAGTAATGACTTCACATAGAAAGAGTATGATGATTAAAAGTTGTTGGGAGTTGGCAGACATAGCTTTGGTCATTGTTGCAATTAATAGGAAGTAATAAGGAAAGAGAGGTTTCACATATAGATATATTATCATTGACATCTTTTATGATTGGGAGCACTCATTAAAATATGACATGCTAAAGAGTTGATGTTGGACAAGGAAGACGACGTAATGAGTCATGTCTTTCTTATATCTGAGATAAAGTATGTTGTCATGGATCCTCTAACTTGTTGAGCTTGCCTTTCCCCCTCATGCTAGCCAAATTCTCAGCACCAAGTAGAAATACTACTTGTGCTTCCAAATACCCTTAAACCAGTTTTGCCATGAGAGTCCACCATATCTACCTATGGATTGAGTAAGATCCTTCAAGTAAGTTGTCATTGGTGCAAAGCAATAAAAATTGCTCTAAATATGTATGATTTATTGGTGTGGGAGAAATAAGCTTTATACGATCTTGTGATGTGAAAGCAATAAAAGCGACAGACTGCATAATAAAGGTTCATATCACAAGGGGTAATATAAAGTGACGTTCTTTCGCATTGAGATTTTATGCATCCAACCATAAAAGCGCATGGCAACCTCTGATTCCCTCTGCGAAGGGCCTATCCTTTATTATTATCTTCTACCTTCTGCAAGAGTCATGGTGATCTTCACCTTTTCTTTTTTTTATCCTTTGGCAAGCTCAGCATGTTGGAAAGAACATGATATATATATCTAATTGGATGTAGGGGAGCATGAACCATTATTGTTGACATTACCCTTGAGGTAAAAGGTTGTGGGGCAAAACTATAAGCTCCTATCTTTCTCTGTGTCCGATTAAAACTCCGTAACCACAAGTATCGCGTGAGTGTTAGCAATTATGGAGGACTAAATGATAGTTGAGTATGTGGACTTGCTTTTTAGCTCTGACATAGACTCTTTTCGATGTTATGATAAATTGCAATTGCTTCAATGATTGAGATTATAGTTTGTCGGAGCCCAATAAGGTTTATGATTTATACTTTTGCATTGTGAATAGATCATCACTTGAACATAAGTAATCATATGACAAAATCTATATATGTTGCTGTTATGAGAATAATCATGATGCCTTCATGTCCGTATTTTATTTTTATCGATGCCTCTACCTCTAAACATGAGGACATATTTATTGTTATCGGCTTTTCGCTTGAGGACAAGCGAGGTCTAAGCTTGGGGGAGTTGATACGTCCATTTTGCATCATGCTTTTATATCGATATTTATCGCATTATGGACTGTTATTTCACTTTATGTCACAATACTTATGGCTATTCTCTCTTATTTTACAAGGTTTACACAAGGAGGGAGAATGCCGGCAGCTGGAATTCTGGTCTGGAAAAGGAGCAAATATTAGAGACCTATTCTGCGCAACTCCAAAAGTCCTGAAACTCCACGGAACGTCTTAAAAGAAATAAAGAAAAATCCACGCCAAAGATGAAGGCCAGGGGGCCCACACCCTTCTCACGAGGGTGGGGGCGCCCCCCCCCCCTAGGGCGCGCCCCCCTACCTCGTGGGACCCCTGGTGGCTCTCCGACGCCCATCTTCTCCTATATGAAGTCTTTTGATGAGAAAAAATAAGAGGAACTTTTCGGGACGAGACTCAGCTGCCACGAGGCGGAACCTTGGCGGATCCAATCTAGAGCTCCGGTGGAGCTGTTCTGCTGGGGAAACTTCCCTCCGGGAGGGGGAAATCATCACCATTGTCATCACCAACGCTCCTCTCATCGGGAGAGGGCAATCTCCATCAACATCTTCACCAGCACCATCTCATCTCCAAACCCTAGTTCATCTCTTGCATCCAATTCTTGTCTCAAAGTCCGGGATTGGTGCTAGTAGGTTGCTAGTAGTGTTGATTACTCCTTGTAGTTGATGCTAGTTGGTTTAATTGGTGGAAGATCATATGTTCAGATCCTATATGCATATTATTACCCCTCTGATTATGAACATGAATATGCTTTGTGAGTAACTACGTTCGTTCCTGAGGACAAGGGAGAAGTCTTGCTATGAGTAGTCATGTGAATTTGGTATTCGTTTGATATTCTGGTAAGATGTATGTTGTCTAGCCTCTAGTGGTGTTATGTGAACATCGACTACATAACACTTCACCATTATGTGGGCCTAGAGGAAGGCATTGGGAAGTAATAAGTAGATGATGGGTTGCTAGAGTGACAGAAGCTTAAACCCTAGTTTATGCGTTGCTTCGTAAGGGGCTGATTTGGATCCATATGTTTCATGCTATGGTTAGGTTTACCTTAATACTTTTGTTGTAGTTGCGGATGCTTGCAATAGAGGTTAATCATAAGTGGGATGCTTGTTCAAGTAAGAACAGCACCCAAGCACCGGTCCACCCACATATAAAATTATCAAAGTATCGAACGCGAATCGTATGAACGTGATGAAAACTAGCTTGAGGATATTCCCATGTGTCCTCGGGAGTGCTTTTCCTATTATAAGAGTTTGTTCCGGCTTGTCCTTTGCTACAAAAGGATTGGGCCATCTTGCTGCACTTTATTTACTTTTGTTACTTGTTGCTCATTACAACCTATCTTATCACCAAACTATCTGTTACCACTTATTTCGGTACTTGCAGAGAATACCTTGCTGAAAACCACTTATCATTTCCTTCTGCTCCTCGTTGGATTCGACACTCTTACTTATCGAAAGGACTAGGATAGATCCCCTATACTTGTGGGTCATCAAAGCTCTTTTCTTATACTTTCGATTTGGATCTTTTCTCTTGAGTTTTAACCTTGCATCTATTGCTTGAGTGCTTGTGTATGCTATCATTTGTTTGCGATAGAATTCCCAGAGTGCGAAGCATGCTACTACAATTCACTAGGGTTTTCAGATTGTCAGCAAGGCAAGTAACACTTTGATCATACCCCTTTATTACCCAGTTTTTATGCATTAGTTTAAACCCTCAAACATTGCATGGTTAGGACTTGATAACATGTGGGTATTGGGAAGTAGTAGTTGAGGTAGTACCTATTGCCCTTTTTCATTCAAACCCTGGGAGTTACTTCTATGTTATGTTTTTACTGCTATGCTATGCTCGTAGACATGGTTTGTGCTACCTCTTGAGCACTGCGTTGGTTTTTCCCCGAAGAGGAAGGGATGATGCAGCAGAGTAGCGTAAGTATTTCCCTCAGTATTTGAGAACCAAGGTATCAATCCAGTAGGAGGCTACGCGTGAGTCCCTCATACCTGCACAAAACAAGTAAATCCTCGCAACCAATGCGATAAGGGGTTGTCAATCCCTACACAGCCACTTACGAGAGTGAGATCTGATAGATATGATAAGATAATATTTTTGGTATTTTTTATGATAAAGATGTAAAGTAAAATAAAAGCACAGTAAATAACAAAGTATTGGAAGATTAATATGATGAAGATAGACCCGGGGGCCATAGGTTTCACTAGTGGCTTCTCTCAAGAGCATAAGTATTCTACGGTGGGTGAACAAATTACTGTTGAGCAATTGACAGAATTGAGCATAGTTATGAGAATATCTAGGCATGATCATGTATATAGGCATCACGTCCGAGACAAGTAGACCGACTCCTGCCTGCATCTACTACTATTACTCCACTCATCGACCGCTATCCAGCATGCATCTAGAGTATTAAGTTAATGAAAACAGAGTAACGCCTTAAGCAAGATGACATGATGTAGAGGGATAAAATCATGCAATATGATGAAAACCACATCTTGTTATCCTCGATGGCAACAATAAAATACGTGCCTTGCTGCCCCTACTATCACTGGGAAAGGACACCGCAAGATTGAACCCAAAGCTAAGCACTTCTCCCATTGCAAGAAAGATCAATCTAGTAGGCCAAACCAAACTGATAATTCGAAGAGACTTGCAAAGATAACCAATCATACATAAAAGAATTCAGAGAAGATTCAAATATTGTTCATAGATAGACTTGATCATAAACCCACAATTCATCGGTCTCAACAAACACACCGCAAAAAGAAGATTACATCGAATAGTTCTCCACAAGAGAGGGGGAGAACATTGTATTGAGATCCAAAAAGAGAGAAGAAGCCATCTAGCTAATAACTATGGACCCGTAGGTCTGAGGTAAACTACTCACACTTCATCGGAGGGGCTATGGCGATGATGTAGAAGCCCTCAGTGATCGATGCCCCCTCCGGCGGAGCTCCGGAACAGGCCCCAAGATGGTATCTCGTGGATATCGAAAGTTGCGGCGGTGAAATTAGGGTTTTGGCTCCATATCTGATCGTTTGGGGGTATGTAGGTATATATAGGAGGAAGGAGTATGTCCGTGGAGCAACAGGGGGCCCACGAGGGTGGAGGGCGCGCTTGGGGGGGTAGGCACGCCCCCCTACCTCGTGGCCTCATCTTTTGTGTCTTGACGTAGGGTCCAAGTCTCCTGGATCATGTTCGGTGAGAAAATCACGTTCCCGAAGGTTTCATTCTGTTTGGACTCCGTTTGATATTCCTTTTCTTTGAAACCCTAAAATAGGCAAAAAACAGCAATTCTGGGTTGGGCCTCCGGTTAGTAGGTTAGTCCCAAAAATAAGATAAAAGTGGATAATAAAGCCCAATAATGTCCAAAATAGTAGATAATATAGCATTGAGTAATCAAAAATTATAGATACGTTGGAGATGTATCAAGCATCCCCAAGCTTAATTCCTGCTCGTCCTCGAGTAGGTAAATGATAAAAACAGAAATTTTGATGCGGAGTGCTACTTGGCATAATTTTAATGTAATTCTTCTTAATTGTGGTATGAATATTCAGATCCGAAAGATTCAAGATAAAAGTTCATATTGACATAAAAATAATAATACTTCAAGCATACTTATAAAGCAATCATGTCTTCTCAAAATAACATGGCCAAAGAAAGTTATCCCTACAAAATCATGTAGTCTGGCTATGCTCTATCTTCACCACACAAAGTATTTAAATCATGCACAACCCCGATGACAAGCCAAGCAATTGTTTCATACTTTTGAAAATCTCAAAACTTTTTCAATCTTCACGCAATACATGAGCGTGAGCCATGGATATAGCACTATAGGTGGAATAGAATGGTGGTTGTGGAGAAGACAAAAAAGGGGGAAGATAGTCTCACATCAACTAGGCATATCAACGGGCTATGGAGATGCCCATCAATAGATATCAATGTGAGTGAGTAGGGATTGCCATGCAAGTATATGAAATCTCAACAAAAGAAACTAAGTGGGTGTGCATTAACTTGCTTGCTCACGAAGACCTAGGGCAATTTGAGGAAGCCCATCATTGGAATATACAAGCCAAGTTCTATAATGAACAATTCCCACTAGTATATGAAAGTGACGAAATGAGAGACTCTCTACTATGAATATCATGGTGCTACTTTGAAGCACAAGTGTGGTAAAAGGATAGTAGCATTGCCCCTTCTCTCTTTTTCTCTCATTTTTTTTATTTGGGCCTTTTCTCTTCTTCTTTTTTGGCCTCTTATCTTTCTTCTTTTTTTCATCCAGAGTCTCATCCTGACTTGTGGGGGAATCATAGTCTCCATCATCCTTTCCTCACTGGGACAATGCTCTAATAATGATGATCATCACACTTTTATTTCTTACAACTCAACAATTACAACTCGATACTTAGAACAAAATATGACTCTATATGAATGCCTCCGGCGGTGTACCGGGATATGCAACGACTCATGAGTGACATGTATGAAAGAATTATGAACGGTGGCTTTCCACAAATACGATGTCAACTACATGATCATGCTAAGCAATATGACAATGATGGAGTGTGTCATAATAAATAGAACGGTGGAAAGTTGCATGGCAATATATCTCGGAATGGCTATGGAAATGCCATAATAGGTAGGTATGGTGGCTGTTTTGAGGAAGGCATATGGTGGGTGTATGATACCGACGAAAGGTGCGCGGTATTAGAGAGGCTAGCAATGGTGGAAGGGTGAGAGTGCGTATAATCCATGGACTCAACATTAGTCATAAAGAACTCATATACTTAGTACAAAAATCTACAAGTTATCAAAGCAAAGTATTACGTGCATGCTCCTAGGGGGTAGATTGGTAGGAAAAGACCATCGCTCGTCCCCGACCGCCACTCATAAGGAAGACAATCAATAAATAAATCATGCTCCGACTTCATCACATAACGGTTCACCATACGTGCATGCTACGGGAATCACAAACTTTAACACAAGTATTTCTCAAATTCACAACTAATCAACTAGCACAACTTTAATATCACCATCTTCATATCTCAAAACAATTATCAAGCATCAAACTTCTCATAGTATCAACACACTCATAAGAGAATTTTATTATTAATCTTGTATACCTAGCATATAAGGATTTTTTTAAGCAAATTACCATGCTATTTAAGACTCTCAAAATAATCTAAGTGAAGCATGAGAGGTCAATAGTTTCTATAAAACAAATCCACCACCATGCTCTAAAAGATATAAGTGAAGTACTAGAGCAAAACTATATAACTCAATTGATATAAGCGAAGCACATAGAGTATTCTAACAAATTCCAAATCATGTATGGCTCTCTCAAAAGGTGTGTATAGAAAGGATGATTGTGGTAAACTAAAAAATAAATACTCAAATAATACAAGACGCTCCAAGCAAAACACATATCATGTGGTGAATAAAAATATAGCTCCAAGTAAAGTTACCGATAGAAGTAGAGGAAAGAGGGGATGCCTTCCGGGGCATCCCCAAGCTTTGGATTTTAAGTGTCCTTAGATTATCTTGGGGGTGCCATGGGCATCCCCAAGCTTAGTCTCTTGCCACTCCTTGTTCCATAATCCATCAAATCTTTACCCAAAACTTGAAAACTTCACAACACAAAACTTAAAGTAGAAAATCTTGTGAGCCCCGTTAGCGAAAGAAAACAAAATACCACTTCAAGGTACTGTAATGAACTCATTCTTTATTTATATTGGTGTTAAACCTACTGTATTCCAACTTCTCTATGGTTTATAAACTATTTTAATAGCCATAGATTCATCAAAATAAGCAAACAACACATGAAAAACAGAATCTGTCAAAAACAGAACAGTCTGTAGTAATCTGTAGCTAGCGCAAGATCTGGAACCCCAAAAATTCTAAAATAAATTGCTGGACGTGAGGAATTTATCTATTAATCATCTTCAAAAATAATTAACTAAGTAGCACTTTCCACATAAAAATGTCAGCAGTTCTCGTGAGCGCTAAAGTTTCTGTTTTTACAGCAAGATTAACAAGACTTTCCCCAAGTCTTCCCAACGGTTCTACTTGGCACAAACACTAATTAAACACAAAAAACACAACCTAAACATAGTCTATATAAATTATTTATTACTAAACAGGAGCAAAAATCAAGGAATAAAAATAAAATTGGGTTTCCTCCCAACAAGCGCTATCGTTTAACGCTCCTAGCTAGGCATAAAAAGCAAAGATAGATCTAGGTATTGCCATCTTTGGTTGGCAATCCATAAGTGGCTCTCATAATAGATTCATAAGGTAATTTAATTTTCTTTCTAGGAAAGTGTTCCATGCCTCTCCTTAATGGAAATTGGAATCTAATATTTCCTTCCTTCATATCAATAATTGCACCAATCGTTCTAAGGAAAGGTCTACCAAGAATAATAGGACATGAAGGATTGCAATCTATGTCAAGAACAATAAAATCTGCGGGCACATAGTTCCTATTTGCAACAATAAGAACATCATTAATTCTTCCCATAGGTTTCTTAATAGTGGAATCCGCAAGGTGCAAGTTTAGAGAGCAATCATCAAAATCACGAAAACCTAACAAATCACACAAAGTCTTTGGAATCGTGGAAACACTAGCACCCAAATCACATAAAGCATAGAATTCATGATCTTTAATCTTAATTTTAATAGTTGGTTCCCGCTCATCATAAAGTTTTCTAGGGATAGAAACTTCCAATTCAAGTTTTTCTTCATAAGATTGCATCAAGGCATCAACGATATGTTTAGTGAACGCTTTATTTTGACTATAAGCATGAGGAGAATTTAGCACGGATTGCAACAAGGAAATATAATAAATCAAAGAGAAATTTTCATAATTAAATTCCTTGAAATCCAAGATAGTGGGTTTAGCAACATCTAGGGTTTTAATTTCTTTGATCCCACTTTCATTAATTTTAGCATCAAGATCTAAAAACTCTGAATTCTTGGAACGTCTTCTAGGTAAAGGTGGATCATATTCAGTCCCATCATTATTAAGATTCATATTGCAAAACAAAGATTTAATAGGGGAGACATTGATAACTTTTAGATCTTCATCTTTATTTTCATAGGAACTAGAGGAACACGCTCTTATAAAGGCATCTTTTTTAGCACGCATCCTAGCGGTTCTTTCTTTGCACTCATCAATGGAAATTCTCATGGCTTTGAGAGACTCATTGATATCATGCTTAGGTGGAATAGATCTAAGTTTCAAAGAATCAACATCAAGAGCAATTCTATCAACGTTCCTAGCCAACTCATCAATCTTAAGCAATTTTTCTTCAATCAAAGCATTAAAATTCTTTTGCAAAGTAATAAATTCATTAATATTAGATTCAAAATCAGAGGGCATCTTATCATAATTTCCATAAGAATTGTTGTAGGAATTACCATAATTATTAGAGGGATTACTAGGATAAGGCCTAGGATTGAAATTTCCTCTATACGCGTTGTTGCCAAAATTGTTCCTACCAAGATTCATTATTATTCTCAATCAAAGTAGACAAGGGCATATCATTAGGATCAGAAGAAACACTTTTATTAACAAATAATTTCATAAGTTCATCCATCTTTCCACTCAAAACATTAATTTCTTCTATCGCATGCACCTTTTTATTAGTAGATCTTTCAGTATGCCATTGAGAATAATTAACAATAATATTATCTAAGAGTTTAGTAGCTTCTCCTAAAGTGATTTCCATAAAAGTGCCTCTCGCGGCTGAATCTAAAATATTTATAGAAGCAAAATTAAATCCGGCATAAAAAATTTGTATAATCATCCACAACTTCAAACCATGAGTAGGGAAATTATGTATCATTAGTTTCATCCTCTCCCAAGCTTGTGCAACATGTTCATGATCAAGTTGCTTAAAATTCATAATATCGTTTCAAAGGGAGATGATCGTAGCGGGAGCAAAATACTTAGAGATAAAAGCATCTTTGCACTTATTCCATGAATCAATACTATTTTTTGGCAAAGACGAAAACCAAGCTTTAGCGTGATCTCTAAGCGAAAAAGGAAATAGCTTCAATTTAACAATATCATTATCCACATCTTTCTTCTTTTGCATATCACACAAATCAACGAAGCTATTTAGATGGGTAGCGGCATCTTCACTAGGAAGGCCAGAAAACGGATCTTTCATGACAAGATTAAGCAAAGCAGTATTAATTTCACAAGATTCAGCATCGGTAAGAGGAGCAATCGGAGTGCTAATAAAATCATTGTTGTTGGTATTGGTAAATTCACACAATTTAGTGTTATCTTGAGCCATCGTGACAAGCAAGCAAACTAACACACAAGCAAACAAAAAGCAAGCGGGCAAAAAGAGGCAAATAGAGAAAGAGAGGGAGGATAGAGAGAGAGAGGGTGAATAAAATGGCAAGGGTGAAGTGGGGGAGAGGAAAACGAGAGGCAAATGGCAAATAATGTAATGTAGGAGATAGGGATTGTGATGGGTAATTGGTATATTGACTTTTGCGTAGACTCCCCGGCAACGGCGCCAGAAATCGTCCTTGCTACCTCTTGAGCACTGCGCTGGTTTTTCCCTGAAGAGGAAGGGATGATGCAGCAGAGTAGCGTAAGTATTTCCCTCAGTTTTTGAGAACCAAGGTATCAATCCAGTAGGAGGCTACGCACAAGTCCCTCGTACCTGCACAAAACAAGTAAATCCTCGCAACCAACGCGATAAGGGGTTGTAAATCCCTACACAGCCACTTACGAGAGTGAGATCTGATAGATATGATAAGATAATATTTTTGGTATTTTTTATGATAAAGATGCAAAGTAAAATAAAAGCAAAGTAAATAACAAAGTATTGGAAGATTAATATGATGAAGATAGACCCGGGGGCCATAGGTTTCACTAGTGGCTTCTCTCAAGAGCATAAGTATTCTATGGTGGGTGAACAAATTACTGTTGAGCAATTGACAGAATTGAGCATAGTTATGAGAATATCTAGGCATGATCATGTATATAGGCATCACGTCCGAGACAAGTAGACCGACTCCTGCCTGCATCTACTACTATTACTCCACTCATCGACCGCTATCCAGCATGCATCTAGAGTATTAAGTTAATGAAAATAGAGTAACGCCTTAAGCAAGATGACATGATGTAGAGGGATAAACTCATGCAATATGATGAAAACCCCATCTTGTTATCCTCGATGGCAACAATACAATACGTGCCTTGCTGCCCCTACTATCACTGGGAAAGGACACCGCAAGATTGAACCCAAAGCTAAGCACTTCTCCCATTGCAAGAAAGATCAATCTAGTAGGCCAAACCAAACTGATAATTCGAAGAGACTTGCAAAGATAACCAATCATACATAAAAGAATTCAGAGAAGATTCAAATATTGTTCATAGATAGACTTGATCATAAACCCACAATTCATCGGTCTCAACAAACACACCGCAAAAAGAAGATTACATCGAATAGTTCTCCACAAGAGAGGGGGAGAACATTGTATTGAGATCCAAAAAGAGAGAAGAAGCCATCTAGCTAATAACAATGGACCCGTAGGTCTGAGGTAAACTACTCACACTTCATCGGAGGGGCTATGGCGATGATGTAGAAGCCCTCAGTGATCGATGCCCCCTTCGGCGGAGCTCCGGAACAGGCCCCAAGATGGGATCTCGTGGATATCGAAAGTTGCGGCGGTGGAATTAGGGTTTTGGCTCCATATCTGATCGTTTGGGGGTACGTAGGTATATATAGGAGGAAGGAGTATGTCGGTGGAGCAACAGGGGGCCCACGAGGGTGGAGGGCGCGCTTGGGGGGGTAGGCGCGCCCCCCTACCTCGTGGCCTCATCTTTTGTGTCTTGACGTAGGGTCCAAGTCTCCTGGATCATGTTCGGTGAGAAAATCACGTTCCCGAAGGTTTCATTCCGTTTGGACTCCGTTTGATATTCCTTTTCTTCGAAACCCTAAAATAGGCAAAAAAACAACAATTCTGGGCTGGGCCTCCGGTTAGTAGGTTAGTCCAAAAAATAATATAAAAGTGGATAATAAAGCCCAATAATGTCCAAAACAGTAGATAATATAGCATGGAGCAATCAAAAATTATAGATACGTTGGAGATGTATCAGTTTGGTTTGATTGATTCATGACAGTTGTGAGTATTATTATGAACTAAGGGTTTATTTAAGGTGGCTACTTTAACACACATCTGGGTGGATTGTTTGTGGGCACTTGGGGCAATCCAGTGCTGTCCAAGGAGATCCTAGGGAATTCGTGTGATCATCCTATGGTCCGCCACCCAGGCTCATATTGTTATTGATGCTGGAAACTCCCGTGTGCAGCCACAAGCCATTATGGGCTATGGCATAGTTGAGTATGTTGCGTGACCTCTTTCAGTGGTAAACTAGCAGATGTAGGGGATGTAGGAGGTACGGTTTACCCCTCGAAAGGGCTAATGTTTCTGAAAGACTATGTCTCGGTCATCCGTTTCTCAAACATCATGTAGTGTGAGAAAATCAACGGAGGAGATTGAGTCTTGTGGGGAAAAGTGCGCAAACCTCTGTAGAGTGTACAATCTAATTATGATTAGCCGTGTCCCCAGTTATGGACATCTTGAGTATCTGGTGCTTGAATTATTATGTTGATCTCGTCACTTTATTTAATTAACTTGTTGGGTTAATGATTACTTTAATTGGGATTGAGATGGGGTTACCATTCTCAATGTTTATCAACTACCATGATAGTTAAACAAAATATATTCCTTTGTTGTAAGGAAAAATTGGCTTTTCGCAAAAACATGAAAACCGTAGAGCCTCCACCAGCCATATATGCATGTAGTTATAGTTGTTTCATGTTCATTGCTCTACAGTGTTATTTTGCCAGCATATTCCATGTGCTGACCCGTTTTGAGGCTGCAGCGTATTATGTTGCAGACTTTTCATACGAAGAGTAAGGTGCGCTAGGTCGTTGTCGTGCACTCAGCTATGCCGTTGGAGTTGATGGACTCACTTACCTTCGAAGCCTTCCGCTGTTATATTATTTAGATGGGTTTAAGCCATATTATTGTAATAAGTTCTCTTTTTGATGTATTAAGTGTGTGATTGAAACTCTGTTATAAATCCTTCAAGTACTCTGTGTGTGTCAGCATTACCGATCCAGGGAAGACACTTATACACAGAGATTTGACCATTTGAGGTCGGATCGCTATGGTTATGAACGTTTGACAAGCTCGGCATGATGACTACTTGATAGTTTAGTGTGCCATGCTTTATAGCTTAGAACTGGGACTTCAAAAACGTTTTGAACGCCACGAAGCATATAAGATGTTCCAAGAGTTGAAATTAGTATTTCAAACTCATGCTCGTGTCGAGAGGTATGAGACCTCTGATAGTACTTTGCCTACAAGATGGAGGAGAATAGCTCAACCAGTGAGCATGTGCTCAGATTGTCTGGGTACTACAATTGCTTGAATCAAGTGGGAGTTAATCTTCCAGATAATATAGTGATTGATAGAGTTATCTAGTCACTATCACCAAGTTACTATCAGATAACTCTTCGAGCTCTTCGCGATGCTGAAATCGGCGAAGGTAGAAATCAAGAAAAGCATCAAGTGTTGATGGTTGACAAGACCACTAGTTTCAAGTAAAAGGGCAAGGGAAAGAAAGGGAACTTTAAGAAGAATGGCAAGCAAGTTGCCACTCCCATGAAGAAGCCCAAAGCTAGACCCAAGCCTGAAACTGAGTGCTTCTACTACAAAGGAAATGGTCACTGGAAGCAGAACTGCCCCAAATACTTGGCGGATAAGAAGAATGGCAAAGTGAACAAAAGTATATATGATATACATGTTATTGATGTGTACTTTACTAGTGTTCATAGTAGCCCCTGGGTATTTGATACTGGTTCAGTTGCTATGATTAGTAACTTGAAACAGGAGTTACAAAATGAACAGAGACTAGTTGAGGGCGAGGTGATGATGTGTGTTGGAATTAATTCCAAGGTTGATAAGATCACCATCGCACACTCCCTTTACCTTCGGGATTAGTGGTGAACCTAAAATAAATGTTATTTGGTGTTTGCGTTGAGCATGAATATGATTGGATCATGTTTATTGCAATACGGTTATTCATTTAAGTCAAAGAATAATTGGTGTTCTGTTTACATGAATAAAACCTTCTATGGTCATACACTTAATATAAATGGTTTATTGAGTCTCGATCGTAGTGATACATATATTCATAATATCGATGCCAAAAGATGCAAAGTTGATAATGATAGTGCAACATACTTGTGGCACTGCCATTTAGGTCATATTGGTGTAAAGCTCATGAAGAAACTCCATGCGGATGGACTTTTGAAATCACTTGATTATGAATCATTTGATGCTTGAGAACCATGCCTCATGGGCAAGATGACTAAGACTCCGTTCTCCGGAACAATGGAGCAAGCCACTGACTTATTGGAAATAATACACGCTGATGTATGCGGTCCGATGAGTGTTGAGGCTCGTGGCAGGTATCGTTATTTTCTGACCTTCACAGATGATTTGAGCAGATATGAGTATATCTACTTAATAAAACACAAGTCTAAAATGTTTTAAAAGTTCAAAGAATTTCAGAGTGAAGTGGAGAATCATCGTAACAAGAAAATAAAGTTTCTATGATTTGATCGCGGAGACGAAATATTTGAGTTACGAGTTTGGCCTTTAGTTGAAACAATGTCGAATAATTTCGCAACTCACGCCACGTGGAAAACCATAGCATAATGGTGTGTCCGAACGTCATAGCCGTACTTTTATTAGATATGGTGCGATCTATGATGTCTCGTACCGATTTACCACTATCATTTTGGGGTTATGCATTAGAGACAACTGCATTCACGTTAAATAGGGCACCATCTAAATCTGTTGATACGACACCATATGAATTGTGGTTTGGCAAGAAACCTAAGCTGTCATTTCTTAAAATTTGGGGTTGCGATGCTTATGTGAAAAAGTTTCAACCTGATAAGCTCGAACCCAAATCGGAGAAATGCGTCTTCATAGGATACCCAAAGGAAATTGTTGGGTACACCTTCTATCACAGATCCAAAGGCAAGTTATCTATTGCTAAGAATGGATCCTTTCTAGAGGAGTTTCTCTCAAAAGAAGTGAGTGGGAGGAAAGTAGAACTTGATGAGGTAATTGTACCTTCTCCCGAATTGGAAAATGGTTCATCATAGAAATCAGTTCCAGTGATGCCTACACCAATTAGTGAGGAAGTTAATGATGATGGTCATGAAACTTCAGATCAAGTTACTACCGAACCTCGTAGGTCAACCAGAGTATGATCCGCACTAGAGTGGTACAGTAATCCTGTTATGGAGGTCATGTTACTTGACCATGACGAACCTACGAACTATGAGGAAGCGATGATGAGCCCAGATACCGCAAAATGGCTTGAGGCCATGAAATCTGAGATGGGATCCATGTATGAGAACAAAGTATGGACTTTGGTTGACTTGCCCGATGATCGGCAAGCCATAGAGAATAAATGGATCTTCAAGAAGAAGACATACGCTGACGGTAATGTTACTGTCTACAAAGCTCGACTTGTTGCGAAAGGTTTTCAACAAGTTCAAGGAGTTGACTACGATGAGACCTTCTCACTCGTATCGATGCTTAAAAGTCTGTCTGAATCATGTTAGCAGTTGCCGCATTTTATGAAATCTGGAAAATGGATGTCAAAATTGTATTCCTTAATGGATTTATTAAAGAAGAGTTGTATATGATGCAACCAAAAGGTTTTGTCGATCCTAAAGGTGCTAACAAAGTGAGCAAGCTCCAGCGGTCCATTTATGGACTGGTGCAAGCCTCTGGGAGTTGGAATATACGCTTTGATAGTGTGATCAAAGCATATGGTTTTATACAGACTTTTAGAGAAGCGTGTATTTACAAGAAAGTGAGCGGGAGCGCTACAGCCTTTCTGATAAGTATATGTGAATGACATATTGTTGATCGGAAATGATGTAGAATTTTTTGGAAAACATAAAGGAGTGTTTGAAAGGAATTTTTCAAAGAAAGACCTTGGTGAAGCTGCTTACACATTGAGCATCAAGCAATCTATAGAGATAGATCAAGACGCTTGATAAGTTTTTTCAATGAGTACATACCTTGATAAGATTTTGAAGTAGTTCAAAATGGAACAGTCAAAGAAGGAGTTCTTGCCTGTGTTGCAAGGTGTGAAGTTGAGTAAGACTCAAAACCCGACCACGGAAGAAAATAGAAAGACAATGAAAGTCATTCCCTATGCCTCAGTCATAGGTTCTATAAAGTATGTTATGTTGTGTACCAGACCTATTGTGTACCTCACCATGAGTTTGGCAAGAGGGTACAATAGTGATCCAGAAGTGGATCACTGGACAGCGGTCAAAATTATCCTTAGTGGAATAAGGATATGTTTCTCGATTATGGAGGTGACAAAGAGTTTGTCGTAAAGGGTTACGTCGATGCAAGTTTTGACACTGATCCGGATGAGTCTAAGTCTCAATCTGGATACATATTGAAAGTGGGAGAAATTAGCTAGAGTAGCTCCATGCAGAGCATTGTAGACATAGAAAATTTGCAAAAATACATACGGCTCTGAATGTGGCAGACCCGTTGACTAAACTTCTCTCACAAGCAAAACATGATCACACCTTAGTACTCTTTGGGTGTTAATCACATAGCAATGTGAACTAGATTATTGACTCTAGTAAACCCTTTGGATATTAGTCACATGGAGATGTGAACTAATCACATAAAGATGTGAACTATTGGTGTTAAATCACATGACGATGTGAACTAGATTATTGACTCTAGTGCAAGTGGGAGACTGAAGGAAATATGCCCTAGAGGCAATAATAAAGTTGTTATTTATATTTCCTTATATCATGATAAATGTTTATTATTCATGCTAGAATTGTATTAACCGGAAACTTAGTACATGTGTGAATACATAGACAAACAGAGTGTCCCTAGTATGCCTCTACTTGACTAGCTCGTTAATCAAAGATGGTTAAGTTTCCTAGCCATGGACATGTGTTGTCATTTGATGAACGGGATCACATCATTAGATAATGATGTGATGGACTTGACCCATCCGTTAGCTTAGCACTATAATCGTTTAGTTTATTGCTATTGCTTTCTCCATAACTTATACATGTTCCTATGACTATGAGATTATGCAACTCCCGAATACCGGAGGAACACTTAGTGTGTTATCAAATGTCACAACGTAACTGGGTGATTATAAAGATGCTCTACAGGTGTCTCCGATGGTGTTTTTTGAGTTGGCATTGTCGGAGAGGTATCTCTGGGCCCTCTCGGTAATGCACATCACTATAAGCCTTGCAAGAAATGTGACTAATGAGTTTGTTACAGGATGATGCATTATGGAACGAGTAAAGAGACTTGCCGGTAACGAGATTGAACTAGGTATGATGATACCGACGATCGAATCTCGGGCAAGTAACATACCGATGACAAAGGGAACAACATATGTTGTTATGCAGTTTGACCGATAAAGATCTTCGTAGAATATGTAGGAACCAATATGAGCATATATGTTCTGCTGTTGGTTATTGACCGGAGATGAGTCTCGGACATGTCTACATAGTTCCCGAACCCGTAGGGTCCGCACGCTTAACGTTCGATGACGATTGGTATTATGAGTTTATGTGTTTTGATGTACCGAAGGTAGTTCGCAGTCCCGGATGTGATCACGGACATGATAAGGAGTCTCGAAATGGTCGAGACATGAAGATTGATATATTGGAAGGTTAAGTTTGGACACCAGGATGGTTTCGGATGAGTTCGGGCATTTACCGGAGTACCGGGGGGTTACCGGAACCCCCCGGGGAGTTTATGGGCCTTAATGGGCCATGGTGGGAGAGAGGAGGAGGCGGCCAAGTAGGAGGCGCCCCCCCCCCCCAAAAGCCCAATCCGAATTGGGAGGGGGGCGGGGCCCCTTTCCTTCCCTCTCTCTCCCTCTTCCTTCTTCTCCTACTCCGACTAGGGAAAGGGGAGAAATATACTCCTACTAGGAGTAGGAATCCCCCTTGGGGCACACCATAGAGAGGGCCGGCCCTCCCCTCCTCCACTCCTTTATATACGGGGGAGGGGCACCCCATAGACACACAAGTTGATTCTTAACCGTGTGCGGTGCCCCCTCCACATATTTCCACCTCGTTCATATCGTCGTAGTGCTTAGGTGAAGCCCTACGTCGGTAACTTCATCATCACCGTCAACACGCCGTCGTGCTGACGAAACTCTCCCTCGGCCTCAACTAGATCAAGAGTATGAGGGACGTCACCGAGATGAACGTGTGCAGATCGCGGAGGTGTCGTGCGTTCGGTACTTGATCGGTTGGATCACGAAGACGTTCGACTATATTAACCGTGTTTCTTAACGCTTCCGCTTTCGGTCTACGAGGGTACATAGACATACTCTCCCCTCTCGTTGCTATGCATCCCTAGGTAGATCTTGCGTGATCGTAGAATTTTTTTGAAATACTGTGTTCCCCAACAGAAGCTACTCTATCAGTAGATCGAGATCTCCCTTGGCTCCCCTAACTACGTAGAACCCATTCACGGTGCCAAATCCGCAAAAAAACGGCTCATTTTGGTGTAGAAATTGGAGGCATTTCGAATGAGAAAGAGGAGAAAGAAAGAACAGAGAGTTGTTGCGCGCGTGCGGAGAAGGAGAAGGAAAAAGGAGGAAGAGGCCAGCCGTTGTGGGGTCTGCACCCTGTCGGCCCGCAGCTGACCGATCGGTCGACAACAAGCTGACAGGGCGCCCCGTAAGCAAGCCGCGCCGACAGCCCCTTCGTTGTGTGGCCTAGCCAATGCTCGATCTGCACGTGGCCGACTGGCCAACTGTCAACCGGCTATTGGCTGACTAGGTGCAGTCGGCCTGCTGTGGGCTGACTAAATCCAATCGTCAACAGCAGGCTGATGGTGTATTATTTTTAAAAATAACTAGGAAAAATGCCCGTGTGTTGCAACGGGAAAAAAATTATATAGAAATTACCAAAGGCCTTGCTAGCAACGGCTAGAATTCACCTAGAATGTCACGGGCGATTTTTGACGCCCATTCTATCCTATCTGAATCATCTGAGCTCGACCCACCACATGGTTCACACAACAAATAATTGATACAACAAAGAGTGGTAGCAAAGAATATCAGAAAAGCATATCATAATAGCAGCAGAAATCACAATTCTTATTCTATCACTTTTCTACAAAAAGGCGAAGTTCATCCCAGTCAAGAGAGTATGATATAGTGGTATTCGCCCTGCTCTTACACATCCCGAAATCAACCATAGAACATCAGCCCCGAGCACTCATACGTCTTCACAAATTATTAAGATTTCTTTGAGCTCCGATAAACAATGAAAATACTGCAGAACTGTGTTTACATAATATGTGTTGCCATTATTTAGAATACCGGCATAGCTATCACTTATTTCTGCTTGCCCTCGGAAACCTAAACCTTCTGTGGGTCTTCTGATATGACATCACCAATGTCTTTGCATGCAACAGTAAGATTAGTAAAATCTTTCCAATGTGTTCATCTTGCTCAATGATATTTGCTTCGAAATCATCATTCTGCCCTTCATGCTCAGAAGAAGAGTGTTGCACATTTTCTATGCTGGTCATAAAGTTTTCCACTTCATTAGGAATTAGGTAATTAAGGCTAACACTGTCCAACAGTTCATCCATCTTGCCATCCGCTGGTGTCTCATCTCCCTTCTTTGACATGTTAAACTATAAAAGTATGATAAAATATAACGCTTTATTCTCTCCGAGCCACTTGTTAAAAGGATATCCAGCTTATTAGTGGAGGGGCCCTACCAATTGGGATGTACTGGTATATCTTATATGTAAACATTGGAAAGAATGGCTTCTTCGCGTGAAACATCCATAACTTCTGGTCCAAAATATTCACCACTGGAACCCTCTGGCTCATGCATTGACATCTTTCCTCTTTTCATGTTTGCCCATTTGTCTGGGGTTAAATCTAGCATTACGTCTGATGCCGTATCACTATGATCAACCCAATCATTGGCTTCATCAACAAGTTCTCGGCCCACTGTGATGACTCATAAAAAATTGTTGTCTATCTTGCGGAACAACTTATCTGACCTTCTAGACTTGGGCAGATGCAGGATAATGGAATTGCAAGTTTCTGTTACCTCATTAATACTATGTGGTACTGGTTGAAAGAGCTCATGTATTTATGCATACCATCATCACAGAATCTAAAAACTAAAGTACCAACGCATTTCAACAAAAGCTCACTTAAATGTGTGGTTGCTACCCTGAGCTCTGTGCCTGACAAACAATATCGCCTGAATGTAGCCTGATATTCATTAATTCATACGAATTTTTCCTGAGAAAATATGAAGTTTTAAGACCTATTTTTTAGATGGCATCGACAGCCACCCTTGACTAATCACCTTGCTAACTCCAGCTGCCTCAACCAAGATAACAACACGGCATGCTAGCTCAAGCCAAGCACCCAGGACGACCGCGCGCACAGTTACTTATCAGGCCAGGCAAGTTCCATCAAGCCTCCAACAAAACAGGCCTTGACTCCTGATAGACTTATTCAGCTAGCAAAGAAAGCTCTCCATAACTTCCCCTTGCACATTTGCCACCAGCTCTCTGTTCTGTCTTCTGTGTGCAGAATTCAGAATCTGCACCTCTCTCAATCTGTAGAATTCAGATTTTGCACCTGCTCTCAAGACACGATCTCTCACGGTTATCAACAATTCAAAGCAATGATTTTCCTCATAAGAGAGTTCTTCTCATCATCGACATCAATGCAAAGTAAGAAGGCCTCAATCTCAGCAACATTTGTGTCATCCTCCTTGATCAAAGCTTCTTTGAATGATTGTAATGTTTTTATAAGAAACGATGAATCCTTTTCTGTGCTCTCAGGACCAACACTTCCAACAATGTTTCCAGTAACTTCATATTCTGAATCCTCCTGTAACAAAAAGGAAATTCAGTGTAAAAAGGAATACAAGTGTTTGTGTAGACAAATACTCCCTCCATCCCGAATTACTTGTCACAGAAATGGATGTATCTAGAACTAAAAATATGTCTAGATACATCCATTTCTACGACAAATAATTCCGGACAGAGGGAGTATGTGCAAGGCAATAGATTCTAGTGATATAGATCATTTTATCTAGCTTTTATAGAAGCGATGAAAGTGAAATAAGATACTGATATACCACTGCCATCTAGAACTTTTGAACTCTACTATCATTATAATAAGAAAGCAACAGGGCCACACCAGTCGAAGGAAGTTTGCGAGCACCTTCGATATATATATGGCACCTTGGTCGTTGCAGCATTCTCTTGTATTTTGATATCCTTACCAATGCTTCTTGTTATAAACCCAACAACATATCCAGTAGAACCATCTGTCACAGTCACAACACACATCCATCTTTTCTTGAAAGCAAACACACCAAGAAATATCTGCACTCTGGTAGCATACAACTTCACCTCCTCGCATCAGCAAAGCATTAACGCTCTGAACTCATGTTGAAACATCACAACCGAAACTGAAGAATAATTGACTGCCAGATCTGTCTGTCTTGTCACTTCTGGCCCATTCAGGTTTAGGAGAGCATAGTTCTGTTGATAGAACACAACACAATTACCATCACATATCTTTTTATTTCAAAACAAAATGTAATTTATATTAAGTTATCACAAAGTTGGAAAATGGAGAAGAGTAATAGTTAAGCAAACAATCTAAATACATGAGGGATTCATCTATACACATACCCAGAAAGTACCATGTAGGTATATAATCTATCTACGCACATCCATCAATCGCCACATTACAAATTATGGTAACCAGTGACGAGCCGAAGCTATGTAGTTCCATAGTGACCATCTTGTGGTATTAAGATGTTTAGGTGCAGCTGCATAATTTGTCATTGTTTGGCCTAGATCCTCTTGGTGCATGTTTTAATAAACACAAATTCTAATCAAATCTAGCAGAATATTTGGATAGAGTAGAGAACCTTTTGAGCTCAAGCTGCTACCCAACTCATACAGAATTAAACCCAATTGATCAGTCAAAACGAAAAGTACAATCATCCGAGCATGAGGTATAGAGTAGAGCACCACGAAATCCTAGGTTACCTCTTCCAGCCGTCGTATAAGAGCCCCTTTCCATCCTCCTACGCACTCTTCTTCGGCACCCCAAGGCCGCTGCCGCTTTGGTCACCTCCCTCACCTCTCTGGCTCCCCTTATAACCTAAGTGGACGACGACAAGGAAAGGAAATAGAAATCGAATCTATTCAACCTATTGTAGACTCACTATAAAAGTATAAAAGAACATATGCCTTGACTGGAAACTGCAACTATAATTATCAAAATAAATTTTCACATACATAAACTAATCAGACCATTAGGCAGTTGATTTTGAGTGAACAGAACACCCTCCTTAAGCGATTAACAGTTTCTCATGATATCTATGGTATAATAGAATAAACAAACCAAAGAAAAGCTATAAATGATTACTAAAAATTGTTGTTTGCTATCAAGAAAAGTGATGGTGTTGCAGCAAGATGATCTAAATGTAAATCAAATGGAGCTGAATTCTGAACCTGCTTCTCGCGCCTAGCTCGTCTAACAGTGGAATATGAGTAGCACATTTGTATGCACAACCACATTGCAGTAGCTAAAGGGGCTTGTCCCCCTCTCCCTCATGTCATTAGCTATCAATAATCATTACCTAGTTAGCCATTTGTAGAACAAGGTAAACACAGAGAAAACGAGATGGATTAATTCCTCATAGATGAGATGTATCCTCTCAGCATTACTCAAAAAAGGATACCTGATAGATGAGATGTATACTCTTAGAATTACTCAAAATCACCGAGTTCACTTTCACATACCTCAAGATCAGGTAGAACATTATATCTCTAATTATCCTCTACTCAAAAAGCATTTCAATTACTTGCAAAACCTGCCATCACCAAGACATCAACACTTGTAGCAATAGACATCGTATATTACAATATATATCATCGGCTCATCTCATGTTGCCTAAATCTACATGGACCAATCAAATAATTGTAGCCATATGAAAGAAAAAACTCAAACAGTTCAAAGAAAGGCAAAGAATCTTCGGGCTCTGTAGCAACAATGGGATTGCTCTTATTTTCGACAAACTCCTTTTGTGTAGAAGCAGTCAATCATGTCTAAAAAAATCTGGAAACAGCTAGCAGGCTAACAAATATGGCATTATTACTGCACATAACTGAATGCAAATTACAGTAAGGGGCATAACCTGTGAAGATGGCCATCTGTCCTTGTTGCTGCAACTCAACGAACATGTGAAAGGCACACCTGCAGTAGGAAGATTCAGCAGCCACATGCAGCAAGTCAGGAGTCGTGTATGAGTAAATCAGAGAAAGGAGAAAAGATGAAATCCAGAACATAAGCGGGAAGAGAAATTAGATCCTTTTTACATCAAATCAAGGCTAAAAACATGTTGAAACATACCGTTGGGTGTCTAAGGATTTATGTTTTCCAGACCAAAGAAGAAAACGATCTAGTTTTAAAGAGGAGAGTGATTACCCTACCTCCAATCATCAGGGGCGTGCAGATCTGAGTAGGGGGTCGATCCGGAGAAACCAGCGTGCACCAAGCCGCGCCGCCTCAACATGAGTTCCTCTCCCTTCCCTCCGGCCGGTCACCGGAGCCGCCGCCGCCGGCGACCGCCTCCCTCACCTTGTGCCCCTTCTCCTCCTTTCTTCCTCTCTCCCTCACGCCCTGGTCTCTTTGCATCAGCAGGACACCGTTGCCACCGGAGCAAGACGCCGCACCCACCGCCAGATCCATCGACGCCGCGCCCGGATGGCCGGCGCGGCACCAGATCGAGCGCCTGGCGGTTGGGATCGGGAGGCGAGGGAGAGGAGAGCCCGTTCTCGTGTGTGTTTTCTGGCGTGCTTTTTTTCAATTTAGAAAGGACCGTGGGTTGAATATGGTAAACTATAAGGATTTATTTGTAAAATGTTTGAACGAAACGTTTTCTCACTTAAGAAAGGACTACAGGTTGAGTACTACAAAACAGAGGGGCTTTTTGCCAAAGCGTCGACGACGTACGACCAGAAGCAGTAATTGCTTTATTAGTAGGGAAAAAAGGGAAAAATTAGGGATAGATAGGGATAGGGATTATATATATATATGTGTGTGTGTATATATATGTGTATATATATATACTAGCACAAATGCCCGTGCGTTGCAACGGGAGAAAACACTGGTTCTTATTATTCAATTGTTTTGGGAAAATGGTTAGACATGTGCATATTTTAACTACAACATTTATGTAAAAGAAGCACAATCCATAATACCACGTTCGCTAGAAGAAGTAATTATGCATAAGAGCACAAACTTGCTGCACAATAACACGATCTCCAAAAAAAAAATAGCCATTTGTTTTATGTATACACACAGGAAATAGCGAAGAAAATTTTCACAGAGAATGCACATTGGTACTTTTGGATTTTTGGTTAGAGAAATGCTTATGACTGACCGATATATGCACATAAGATGATTCTAGGCAGCTAATTGTCTATTTTTAATAATGAACTAAGAGGGATCATCCTGATGTTTTTTTTTTTTTGCGGTTTGATGTACTATTTTTTAATTAAGAACTTTAGGCAAAATAAGAAAAGGAATGCTTTGGATGGATGGGAAAATCAATTGGAGAAGCAGATGATTAGAAGTTGTATCTAGGCCATTGGTGTACGTGCGTGTTTAGGCAGCAAATCAAAGTTTGTACGTGGGTTGATGGGTGGTCAATGCCACAACAGCCTACGAGCTCCGGCGTGCAGTACTGCATCGCCGCCGTGTCCGCCTACAACTCCGGCGCAGCCCGGCATCTCGTTCATGCAATGTCCACCTACAACTCGGCGTGCAGGATTGCATGGACAGGTCTTCGTGCCACTGTGTCCGAGCAGCCCGGTGTCGTCCTTGCCGTGTCTGCCTATAACTCCGGCGTGCAGGACTGCATCAACGCATCTTCGCGCCACTGTGTCCGAGCAGCCCCGCGTCTCGTCGTTGACGTGTCCGAGCATGGTGTTTCGTTTCCTTTCTTTCAGGATCATGGTTTCGCTTCCTTTCTCTTTCTCAGCTCATTGTTTATATTTCATGAGGTGGCTGCTTGATGTTACAAAGAACTTTAAAACGTATATAAAGTGATGAGAATTGATTTAACAGGGCAAGGTGGGACTATTTCTCATGGACATTTTATTATTCTTCTTTATTATTTATTTTCTTCCTTTTCTTCTTGTTTTTCTCCTTCATCAAATTATCTCCTCCTCCCCAGTCCAAGATTTCCACCACCCTCAGTTGCACATCTGGCGATCTTTCTTTTTAGTTGCATCGGGCGATATGTGCAGATTGATTGCGTTTTATTTGGACGGGGCGTTTGGCAGCAGCCATGGATTGAAAAATTATTGTATATATACACATTGATTAAAGCATAATAATATTTCACAACGATGAAAAGAACTACTCCGTATTTCACAATATCGTGCACCCGTTCCATCCCTCCCACCATGTGTGTGTGCACGGGCATGTGCGACGCGCGTGCGTGTGTGTATTCCACGTTATCCTGTTATGAGCTTGTTCTAATTCCAACGATTCTCTGGAAAATCGAGCGGTCTCATGCTGCAGATTAAGGCAGTTCGTGTCCCTCTCGTCTCAGGTGGATAATGATCGATAGACGGAACACGAAGGAAACAATTTTCGCCAACATTTAGCAATACCCAAACGGGGGTTGGGGAGGAGACAACATAGAAAAATATGTGCGAGAACACTATCATACAATCAATTTAATGGACTGCCATTTCATGCTCATCACAATAATTCAGTGTAAAAGCTCCAGTAGTTATGGATAATATATGGGCACCCAGCTGACTAACATATGTTGTTACCACGAGATATAGATAGTAGTTAGCACTAAAATATAGGGAACCCACACCAACTAATTTGTTTCTACTACAAGCAGATCAGGAGAGACGCGAATATCAAAATAACGCATAAAACTATTTCTCAAAACCAATCATGCACTTACACTTATATAAAGAGGAATCAACATTCAGTAGTACTGTCTACTGCCTTGCTTGTAAAATATTCTTACATTGTGGGACGGAGGGAGTACAGACTACTGCCTCCTTCAGATGCTCTACAACTTTGCTTTTACTGCTATATCAAATTCTAAACTGTTTATACCTAGTTTTGATTTTAAAACCTTTGTATTCAGATTATAATTAGCAGTTGCCTTAACCGGACAGTAATTCTCAATCCAAACATCAACCTATGATCTTAGGATTAAGTACAAGGTTACCCTTGAAGTGAAGACGGATTGGATCATTGGTCAACTCTTTATCCTCCGCTTCTTTTCCCTCTTTTCTGTTTTTATCCATTGGTTATCGTCTCGGCTGATGCGGCAAAATCTGTTCCTATGCTTTCTGGTCCTCAATTCCCCTCTCCTTGGCCCTTGCCTCATCTATCATGTAAACGGGGCTATCAAATAGCAGTCAGTTATACACAGCTGGCAAGTATGATGTGAACTACCAAGTCTGGACATGAGAAGCAGACAATACGCTGATTTACCGAATCTGTGGATACAATGAACAGGAGAAGCAGATGGGGATACAATTCTTTTTTATATAAACTCACTGTCCATCTGGTTTTAGCTAATACAGATGTTTTGATCGTCAAGCCTGTTACTATGTTCTAGTGTATGCCAATATGTACTCCATCTTTTAAGATAAAGACCAAGTGACAAAACAATGGTGATTATTTCAAGAAAATAACACATACTCAAGATGCCACCTGGTATCATTATCAAGTACAACTTTTAGTGTTAGAAATGCAACAGCAACATACCACTTTCAATTTCCTAACTTACTAAAAGGACACCTCCATACAAAAAAGTTAAAGTAAAGCAGTGTCTATTTGCCATCAGAACTATTGGATATGGGATAAAAATGGTCTGTTCAAAACATGCAGTCCCCATTGATGATAAGAAACGACCCCAATGAGTTCACAGCCCGACTTTGAATGTCTTACATTCAAAACCTGATGCTAGTCAAATAGTAATCAGTGCTATACCCATGTAATATACTCAGGCGATTGTGTTAGTGCTTGGTACTATTGTTTTCGGCAATACCACACTAATCAAACAGTAATTAGTGCTGAACCTGGAGTATGGAGATGACCCATTGACTGCTGCCTTCACCCCTACCTAAAGGTGATTGTGTTACTGCTTAGTACAATTGTTTTCGGCAAAGGATTACGTTTGGTTTCGCACCTGTGGCAGAGAAGCTAGCAGCGGTTGCCTTTACCTGAATTCAGACGTGAGGCACAAATCATTAGACTTAGGAGTACAGAACCTTGTTTTGTAAATATAACACAGCTACTATCTCATATAAAAATCTTACATGTACTGGAATCTTACAGCAGATGTTTACATTTACTTTCTGAAGAACAAGAAGCTACTACCATTTTGAAATATACTGGGCACGCATACTGGGAGAGTGCCACGTATGATTTGTTTTTGCTACTGCAGTGTTGCTTCTTTGACTGCTCCATTGATGGCCCTGTTCAGTGCGAGAAGAGGTACATCTGAGACGCCTACATAAAAAATAGAACTAAGACATGAATATAAGGAGATGGAAAAATAGTTCAAAGAACGAACAGTCAAAAAGAACCTTACCTCGGAAGGATCTTCATCAGGTTTTTCATTTCATATATAGACAGCAAGAACATCTTCACCCCCACCCCACTTATAGCAATTCATATATAGTCAGCAAGAACATCTATCTGAATTGCTATATGAAAAGCTCCCAATTTCCAATCTGGTCAATATCACCAGTAACTCTCATTTTCATATAGCAATTCGGATAGATGCTCGTCCATCTCTTCCTTGGTGGATCTGAATTGCAGAAAATTCAGATAGATAAATGAGCAGCCGCAGCTGGTGCATGTCCTCCAGCTTCCCGGCAACCTTTCTCCTCCCAACGACCGCCGCCTTCTTCATCTCTGCTAGTTTCATCCCATGTGGCTGCTGTGGCCTAGGCGCCGCCATCATCTTCGCAGCCGGAGCCGGGCACCTCGAGAGAGCCAAATTAAGTGATCAGTGCACAGCGGGATAGGCGCCCCCCATGTGGAACCGACGACCAGAGCTCCGACGACAAGCGCTCGCCACGGCAGGACGTCGGGCCGAGCAGCAGCGGGCTCTCGCAGGGCGCGGCCACCATCGGGATCGCATCAGGCTCAGAGAAGTCGGCAGGGTGGAGGACGTATCCGTGGAGCTGCAGGACGCGGCGTCATCCGCGGCGGAAGGGCAGAAGGAGGCGCGCGCGGGCGTGGGAGGGCGTGGGTAGCCCCTGCGCACCATGGACGGGGCCGGCCCGCTGGACGAGCGGGGCAGCGGCGGCAGCAGGAGAGACGGAGGCCCGCGGGTATGCGTGCCGGCAACGGCCGCAGCGTGGGGTGTCGCTGGCGGTAGAACGCCACAGGCGTGGGGGGCAATTGGGTTAGGAGTGCCGGCAGGGTAGGCGGGGGCGGCGCGCTGCGGCGGGGCTGGGGCCGGCGCCTCGCGGCAGAGGGTGGCTGCGCGCTGGAGGTGGAGATGCGATTGGGAGTTTTATTTTTCTATCACTCGTGGCTGTGTTCGCGTTGACTTGATCCGACTGCGAGTTTATTTGTATAAACTTCAGGGGCTTTTCTGCAAAAGTACTAATGACGGACGATCAGAAACAATAACTGTTTTATTATTATATATATATATATATAAGGAAAAGAGGAAAAATATATCTCTCCCTAATAATAAAACATGGATTGACTCCGTGGGTTCACCGTCATCTTCCTTTTTTGTACCTTCGTAGTTGGTAAAAAAAAAAACGTGTTTATCCCCTCGATCTTGGTTTCTGTTCGGTCTTGGTTTCTGTTTCAAGTACGTGCAAAGGAATCGAAAAACCAAAAAAACGTTTCACGAACTAGGAAAAAAACATCTTCAAATAACAGTTTTTGGAAACTGGCACCTCCATTGGAAACAAAAAGAGACACAACAGGTGTGATAATAAGGGACTCCAGATCAAAATCTCAATCAGATCGGATGTCTTGCGTTTCCATATATATACGAGACCAACAGGAGGATTCCTGACCAACAGTTTGCACGTACGTGTTCAAAGTGGCTTTGATGGACCCTGCAATGTTGGCTGGGCCAAGCATGAAGTCGCGGCAATCAGCCTATGGCCTGACAAACCACGCTGTCCGCCTCGCCGCCGAAAACCCTCGCACTAATCGCCAATCAGCGAATCGAGTTCACGGTGAATCTGAAGGAGAGGGAGGACGAGGGGCACTGGATGATCAAGCTCGCTCTTCATGCAACTGCCTAACGAGCGAATAGGACGAGCGAGGCGCCGGTGTCGACGATGGATGCCCTCGAGGCCTCGACAAAAATCGCTGGAATCCGCTGTCTCCGTGTTGGGAGAACGACACTGAGGTGGTTCTGGGAGGCGTGCGTGGTGGCGTCAAGGCCATCGTCTTCCTGCTCTTTGTCAGGCGACACATAGCCTGTCGGCCTACTTCTCTTAACGGCTGTATCGGCCACATCGCCGATAGGTCGATCTGTCTACGTCGAGTCTGAGCATCAAAGCAGAGCAAGAGAGGAGCCCCGCGACACGCATGCTTCCACCATCGGCTGTGGTTCCAGAACCAACACTAGCCTCTGGCCAAGTGACCCGGCCTGCCCATCATGTCGATTGTCAAATCTCCCTCACGAACAAAAAGAAGGCGGCGATGGCTGCTAAAATTTTGGATCGGACACGGCTCCTGAAGAATAGAACGGCGCATCGAGATCTGCAGGGAGGGCCATGCTGCCTCGCGTGAAAGTGAAAGCCCAACCTAAACCGGCCTGGCGGACATGACAAGGTAAGAACACTGATGGAGAGATTTAATTTTGTTTGGTGTGTTCGTTGCATGATAGACGTCTGTTCTTTCCTCTTGTGCCTTGATCATTCAAGTTGGATGGCACGAGATTGACTCGCATAGGTTGGTAGTCAATGGTGCGTACCAAAGTGCTACCAATCTGCCCCAAGTTGTTGCATCAAGGTGGGATGATCACCCTGTTTAGTGCTCCTGCTCACTTCACAATGTTTTGTCGTGAAAGCTCAGTCCTGGAAAATTAAATCTTTTCATGTACATTCCTTCAGGCGGTGGATGGGGCACACACCTCCTTGGACCAATACTTCCCCAGGTGATCCCGTGCGACGAGCACGTCTATACCCTACAAGCGGCTACTGCCGCACCCTCTCCGGTGGAGGCGGCAAAGTCGTGGGCGTGTTCTGTAGCTTAGGGCCGCACCATGGGCAACCCGATCGTCGCTCTCACGGCCACCGCCGCAGACTTTGTGGTAGGCCTGCTTATCCTCGCCAAGCATTGTAGGTCGAGATGACACACATAATGGTATGCATAATTCAACAAGTTTGCTGAAACATGTACCACTTTCTTCATTAAAAAAAATAGATGTCCTGAATAAGCTCTAATATGTCACCATGATTGTTCTTATTGTTAAAGAACGGGGAAAAGTTCTTTCAAATAATTTACTTATTTTTAGATTTTTCTCCTCATGCATTTTTACTAGCTAGCTGGTGATGTTGAGTGATCCTTTTCCATATGAATGTGCATAGTATGTAATTTTTTTCAGAAATATTCTTCTGAGGGATTTTATTGTGTCACGGGTAAATACGATCTCAGGTTCCCATGTACTGCCAAAGTATCATTCACAAGAATTTATTATATTGTTATCAGCTATGATTTATGCTATTTTTTAACATTTCGCTAAATGTAAGACTATATCATTATTTGTTGGTTAAATTTTTATATTATATATTCGCATATGTGTACCGTTATTTAGTTAACATGATATGTACAGGAGAATTAGGTGGGACTACATTATTAATAATCATTATAGGTCTTAGCTCGATTTAAAGGTTGTAATTTTGTTACTCTGAGGCAAATGCACATGCCTTTTTGCTCACTGGAAGAGCAGGAAAAGGTGAAACTTGAGACGGATCTGAGACATGCGTTGATTCATATTTTACCAATGGTGCTTAGTGTTTCTCTTGTCGAGTACAAGGAGAGAGCTTCAAATGTTAATTCATCACTGCTTTGTAAATATTATTTGCAAAGCTACATTTTCTAAGGTGTAGCAACGCATGGTTGGAACCTTCCATGTTGTCGAGTTTTCAAAATCACAATGGCAATGGTTTCAATAAAAATGAGTTGAACTTCCAATGTGTTTGATTTGCCAAAGGCCAACAAATGCTACCAATCTAGCGCCACTTCAATAAGAAACGCTAAAGTTTGTATGTCTGGTAAGCACTATTTTAATTTTTTTTTCCTGGTAAGCACTTTTTTGTGGTTGATTTAAGGGTCCAAAAATCAGAATTATGTAAGAATCATGAAATTTCTGTTGTTGGGGATCAATTTCCTATGAATGAGTTATTGGTCTGCCATTTTAGTGTATGAATATGACTAGGATAGCGATATTTTGTCAACTCCATTATTTATAGCCATTTAATGTGTTTTGTGTAATAATATATTAGTTGCAAGCATGTGTGATGTGAAGCAGGCATGATGGGACATGTGCAGAGCGACTGAAAGTATGAGGCATGGTGTATGAAATATGTGCGGAGAGGGACCCACGGATGGCGGCCATCATCTCCCGCACAAGAGATTAGTTTAAACATCCCCTTTCCCTGGCAGGGTTAAACGACAAATATGTCGTGAGGCGGTCAAGCTCATCCCCTTGGCATTGATAATGTCTAGACGTGATGTGACTAGATGGATAACTCAGCCATGATCGGGGAAGGCCAGAAGGAGGATAGGCGGTGACACGTGTAGGGACGGTTTGTTTAAATAGAGGTCATGGAATGAGAGCGGGGGATGTGTCCTAGAGTCATGCCTATTATACTAGGGCCTACACAATAATGTCAAGCGCTCGCCACGGCAGGACGTCGGGCCGAGCAGCAGCGGGCTCTCGCAGGGCACGGCCACCATCGGGATCGCATCAGGCTCAGAGAAGTCGGCAGGGTGGAGGACGTATCCGTGGAGCTTCAGGACGCGGCGTCATCCGTGGCGGAAGGGCAGAAGGAGGCGCGCGCGAGCGTGGGAGGGCGTGGGTAGCCCCTGCGCACCATGGACGGGGCCGGCCCGCTGGACGAGCGGGGCAGCGGCGGCAGCAGGGGAGACGGAGGCCCACGGGTATGCGTGCCGGCAACGGCCGCAGCATGGGGTGTCGCTGGCGGTAGAACGCCACAGGCGTGGGGGGCAATTGGGTAAGGAGTGCCGGCAGGGTAGGCGGGGGCGGCGCGCTGCGGCGGGGCTGGGGCCGGCGCCTCGCGGCAGAGGGTGGCGGCGCGCTGGAGGTGGAGATGCGATTGGGAGTTTTATTTTTCTATCGCTCGTGGCTGTTCGCGTTGACTTGATCGGACTGCGAGTTTATTCCTATAAACTTTAAGGGCTTTTCTGGAAAAATACTAATGGTGGACGATCAGAAACAATAACC